>NC_058107.1:20086499-20433999 GCF_914725855.1 Thunnus albacares | reverse complement strand
AAAGTTAAACTATCCCAGTTCACATCCAATATAGACCCCATGTGTGACCGTTGCAAGCAGAAACAAGCCACTCTGATTCACATGTTTTGGGATTGTTCCTAAGTTATCTAATGTTTGGCAATCAGTATTTGATATGCTTCCCAAAACTACTGATAAATCCTTAGAACCATCAGCCTTCCTTGCTTTATTTGGTGTGCTAACACAAAATCTTATTTTAAATAACAATAAATGTCTTGTGTCTTTTGCCATGCTGATGGCCAGATGGCAAATTTTGATCAGATGGAAAGACTGCAATCCTCCAACATTTGCACAATGGATTAGAGATATGTTGTATTTTATATTGAAGAAGATTAGGTGAACTGTTAGGCAGTCAGCTGACAAGATGAGATTGATATGGCAACCTTTCCTTAGTTGTGCTTTAGGCTCTGATAACTTTATGGCTGAGTGAAGTCTTTGGTATATATGTATGTATATTTGTGTGTAACTAGGAGTGTTGGAAATGAAGCATTGGAAAGATTCCTGATATGTTTTAGTGTTCACATTTTTCTGTCTCTCTTTAAGTTGTACACCCTCTGAATGTTATCAGAATGTTTATACAGTGAATTGTCAAAGTTGCATTAACAAAAATTGAGAAATAAACTTTGTTCAAAAAATAAAGCCCATAAAGTACAGTAAGGATAATCAGTGCAATGAATAATCAGCATACATGCTTCAACATTTAGTATGCATCTGGTCTGTAGTCTCTCTGCCAAAGCAGTCAACAGTGCCCATGCAGGCGGACAGTGGCAAGAGAACAGTTGCTTGTGGGACTTGTAGGGTTACAGTGCAAGCAGCCAGTAACCACAGGCCTGCGGTCCGGCTCCAAACTAAACACCTGGCACTGAAACCAGCAACTGGGGCCCAAGATCTATATCTGTGGTTGGGGTGACTACACCTCTCAGGTCTCATGGACAGAGCTGCAAGCCTCACCTGCAGCATAGGATTCTGCAGGCTGCAAGGAGTACTTAGGCAACTGGCTAGTATAGTTTCGGTGAAGATCTCAGCTGATGAGAGATGCTGTTAACACTTTGACACTCACAGACTACTGGGAGAAACAGCATACAGTGCAGTGCATGCACTTGAATGGGACTGAGTGAGCCCACCTGCTCTCAATCACAACAAAGGGAAACTGTTTGGGATAAGGGGTGGGGTGGAGGGGCTGGAAAGTGATGTGTTAGTGTTTTTTGTTTCAGGGCACCCTTGGTATTTTATGAGGCCACCCGGCGCAAGTGATGGTGCCAAGCAGGAACTGGAGAAGTTTAGGGTTAAAGTAAATCCCTCCAGTCACGAGCAGCTGAAAATAATTTCGGCCTCTGAGGAGGAAGACAGGGGTCGGTTCCGTTGAGAGGATTTTTGTTTCTTCTCTGTCATTTCTTGAGTAGTTACTCTGCTGCTTCCTTCATTTCCTTCCCTTTTATTGTGCAAACACAAAAAGCTCCATTACATATTGTCTATGTAGGTGTGTATTAACTAAAGATCTGCTCACTCACATTTGGTGCAGTTAATTAAACAACACACCATCTTTTTCCCCTTTTCAACAGGGACACATAATTCCTCCCTTTCATATTCTGTGACTTCATTGTTGCACCAGCTGCCAGATCCTCTGGGGCTGTTTGATTTTTAGAGTAAACATCACCTGCTTTGGCATGCTGACCTCAGCAGCCCTCATTACTCAGTACTGTGCTAGATCTGTTTGTTAAATGTCACGATAAACATACGCTGCAACCTACACTGCAGAGAAAAGCTGAAACACTACTTGGGTAAAGTGAAAAACTTTAGCAGCCTTTGGTCAGTGTTACATTTTCCACTGCATGCAGCAGCAGCTAATGTTCCTCTTGGACCCTCAACAGAAATATTCAGCATCTACTGTCCACTTTAATAATGTGCAGAATTCTGAAATATTTAGATTAAGAAAGAGTAAAAGTTGTATTCATTAATAGGCATTAGCAGACTTTTAGGTTGGAAAGATCCTGACCAACTAAAGCTCTATAGTCGACTGTAACACCAGACTGCCCTGCAACATTACTGCCAGAATGAAGAGCTCACTGTTGTGTGCTGCCATCTAGTGAGCAAAGAATGAAAACTATGAAGTGGACGATGGATCCCCTTTTTTATGTCTTTCAATCAATTTATTTGTAAAAATGAAAGTGTCAATATAACTTGTTTTCTTGTAATATGCACTTAAGTCAAAGGTATTTTTTGTCTCACAAAAACAGGCTTCTTTGTTATTAATTAACATTTTGGAATGGACTGTGTGAAAGCTAATCTGCTCAGTGAGACTTTAGTCAGTGTTGAGGCATAAACAGACACCCTGGAGCACCCAGTGGGAGATGTGCTCAGTGGTAAACAGATCTGCCTCAAACACCAACCCCACACCCATTGCATTCCTCTGCAAGGACGTGGTGTACACTGGTGTCCGCAGTGTATTCTGTGGTACAAAACACACAAAAATACTATGGCAGTTAGAAACATAAAAATAGTGAGGTACATTTATTTGCAGTTTAGTATGGAGGCCTGTAGTGCCTGTGGTTCACACCTGTAACCTGAGGCAGCGTGTCTCTATGGGGATGACTCTGACAATGGGAAGTTCAACAACCAGAGTTTTAGGTTTACTTTTCACCTGGCAGCCCTTCTCTGTGTCCCAGTCTGCTCCCTCCAGATACAGGCCTGACACAAAGCAGCCTTCAGGAAACAAAATAACCCCCATTGTTCATCAGCATTCATAACTTGACAATGGTGATACTTGAAATAGTGTCATATCATTACCCTGTCCTGGTCTGTCACTGATTTCGTCCTCACTGCGGTACTGGGTCACCTGTGTGTACAGTGTGGAAAGATCCAGAGGCCATATATTTTTCCTGCATGTGGCTTGGACCAGGGCTGTCAGGTAGGACTCTGGAATATGGAGTCCTGATAACCACATAACCTTTGGCTCTCCTTCATCCACCTAGTGGCCACAAGATAGACACACAACAGATGATACACACACTCAGATATAAAAAATAGAAGAAGTTATACGTGAAAGTGTGGGTCTTTCCTCACCCAGTAGCTATACTGTTCATAACGCCTCTTGAAATTACTCATCCAGTTGCCGTGGGACTTAAGAGTGTCAGGTGCCAACTTCTTCCAAATGGCAGGGATGTGACCATTAAAAAGCAACCTCATCCAACTCACTGCTCATGCCCACCTCACCAGCCAAGGCCTATGGACACAAGAAAATCAGATCAGATCTAAACCTCTGTGAGGTGGAAACACACAGCAGCTGTCTTTCATACCGTCCTCTGCCCCTCCCTCTCACCCTCTGAAGCTCGACCAGAGATTGCTGCATGCGGACCACCAGTTTGTTGAAACACTCCAGCTCTTGAAGCAGCACCACTGAGATCAGGGAGATGTCCGTGCCGATTTTTTTACGGATCACGTCTAGGTCAAATAACTTGGGCAGCTTGTTCTGAATGTCCTGGGCCACTTGATTGATGTACTCATCTCTACTGATGCTTCCACCAGATTCACCTGAGGAACGACAGAGTGTGTAAAGGCCGTAAGAGTGACAGCACTTGAGTGACAGCACTTGAGTGACAGCACTTGAGTGACAGCACTTGAGTGACAGCACCTGAGAACATCTCTTAACAATTTGGAGCAGCTTCTTCTTCAAAAAACAGTAATGGATGAGGACAAGCAAATGTAGAATTTCAATCAAGTGAGATGGAAGATGAGAGATGGTTCATCGTACCCGTCTAAGGCTGCAGGTCTATTAGATGAGTCCACATGTCTTTAGCTGCCTGTGTGTAGTATCCTATATCTGCATTGGAATGAAGACCTGTAACCTCTGGGGTGTTTGCCAGTGGCAGGGTCTCAATCTCATCTGTAACAGACAACAGGGTAAAGCTGTGAGTGATGACAGAAAAATAAACTTTTTCTTAAAGTGAGAGAATGCAGAGTAATAAAAAAACTGACCAACATATGTTGTCTTGGGCCCATTTGGAGGGATCTTGTAATCTACATCCTTGTTAGTGAAGAAGTGGAAGAGAAAGTCCCCAAAGTACTAATCCATGTAGACAGTTAGGATCCTACGGTCAAAGCTATCTATGGCTCGTCCACCATACATCACCTATAAAACATTATAAGGATACTAAACTTACAGCACATAGCATGACTGTAGTGGAGAAAAACATACTGTATATATGCCATTTGTTAAAACACATAAAATTGAACCTAACCTCCCCAACAAGGTATTTAAGACTTCCCCAGGGAATATTGCTGTCTCCTTGGTTGTGAGCTTTGGTCAGGTAGGTGTTCAGGATCTCCATACTCACCTTTTGAGCACAATTGCATTGTTTACAGCATTGAAATATAATATATGACACAAGAAATCATTAATTTCCAATATGGTGTAAATGGCTCCTTGTGTCACTTACAAAGAAGTCAAACTCGTTGAAGTCATATGGGACATTCCAACCAATTTTGCCATACTTGCGTCTCTCCTGCACCACAGCATGGAAGAAGACCAGCACATACACCAGGCTACGGAAGACCGGGTGCGGGCATGTAGTCAAGGTCTCATGGGAGATTTTAGAGTATGTGGCTCTCATGTTCAGCTTGAGGCCATCGGGAGGCTCTGTCACTACCTGCACACAGTATTAAAGTGCATGTGAACACACTGTCGTAATTGTAGTGTCTCTGCAAAATATTCATTGTCAAAACATCAGTCTGAACAAGTCATTTGGTCTCATAGTCAGCTTTCAAGGCTTATTTTTCCAGTGCATTCTCACTTGTTTGAAGATTTTCTACAAATGAATGTCAATGTCTTTAAGTCAGGGAAAGGGATGATTTGTTTTGGAAACAAGTGAAATTATGGTGAAATTGTTTGCATTTTTTGCTTTTTTTTTTTTAAAGCAAATAACGTTAAATAATTTTTTTGTAGTATTGATAAAAATTTAGGTAACTATTTCAAAATATGTGACTACACTCATTACATATAGAAGTCTTATACTACTGTGGTAAATGTGCTAGCTTTATTGGATATACAGCATTCAGTGTAATTTTACCCACACATTGATAAAAATCTCCAAATACATCATGTATTGAACGTGATCTATAGATTTGCAAAAAACACATATTGTATTTTTCACCTTTAAAGACTTTTGCAGTATGCCAATGGGGAAGTCTTTAATGGGGTTGGTAGTGATCCACAAGCGAAAGCTGGGGTGGGGCTTGATGACCCTCTCTAAGGACTTCTCCAACTCCTTTAGCCATTTTACCAGCAGGTGGCAGTTCTGTAGCATCAATCACTGACCACGGGACACTGCCTTCTCCAGCAACTGCAGTGCGACCGTCATCACAGATACAGGAGACAATTACTTTCAGCTTCTTTACTTTTTATCATTACTTTGTGTGAATACTTCGCAATCCCTCTCCCTGTGTCACTTGACCACACTAAAAATCTTTGGTACTTTCTCTTGGCCTTGGCCCATAGCAAGGAACTTGAACTTGTTGCCTCCAAAGCCTGACCTCTCTGCTAGTTTCATGAGGTCACTGGCTGGGTCAGAGCCAAGGCTCAGGATGAAGATAATGGGGGAGTTAGGTGTGCTCTGCTTGTAAATTGCATCAAAGCTGATCACAGGAGGCTGCACATATCTGAGCAGAAACAGGAAAAAACAACATGTATACACTTAAGGCTTGATCGCGCACTGTTAAAATGATATATTCTGTCAACTTAATCAAGTAATTGTTTAGTCTTCTTCAAGAACACCTTTGTGGATAGTGACAGATGTACAATATATTTGAATGTATAACTGAAATAGAAACAGTCTCACTTCTCGCCCATAGTGACAGTGACGTAGTCAGTGACGGCTCTGTAGACTCTATCAACATGGAAGCAGTGCAGCAGCAGCAGGTCAGTCCATTGTAGAGTCTGGATAGGTCTCTCAGGTTGAAGATGTAGTGGAATTTCGAGGGAGTGGGTGGCAGATCTTTGATGATGTTGTTATACAGTTCCAGTGTGCAGAGGGTGACTTTATCACAAACCTTCTGTAATGCATCCTCAAATGACTAAAATGTTTGATCAAGTTTATTAAATATGAGGGATGAGGATGATTGAGATTCTTATTTTCTGTATTAATTCATGCTACTCACTTGGGTGTGGCCTTTGATGAAGCATAGATAAGGTGCAGGGAGTCCACTGCAGGGAAAGGGATGCTGAAGACACTGAAGAGAGACGAAGCGTGGATCCACCTCATTCCTCCCACCTCCTGCCTTCCCCATGGCAGCAATGAAGCCAAAGTCCTTAAGTATTTTGCAGTTAAGCTCTTTCCCTCTGTAATATATGCCTCCTCTGTCCAATAACAGCTTCAGAAGCACAATAGGCTGCTGTGTGCCATAACTATCCACCTGAACGAGCACACAATAAATTAAAAAATGTCACACATACAGCACAAGCACTGTGACCACAGTAAAGGACATCGGAGACTTGGTTGGAAGCTTGCTGTACTGTAGGTACCTTTGGCATGTTCATGTCATCCATGAAGACCAGCAGCCTCTTCCCCACAGGGGTGCCATAGGTCTCTTTGGTCTTCTTCTCCACATTGGCCTCCAGGTTCCTCTGGAGGTCCATTGAAGTCATCCTGGATGAGAAGTTGATGATCAGAGTAATCTGGAAACAGAAGGGAAGATATTTATAAAATTTGTGAAAACAACTGGAGTAACACATTTACACATGTACGGTTAGACAGTTAACTCACCGATGTATCTGCGTTGAGGTTCTTCAGGAAGTTATGAATGGTGGCAGTCTTGGAAGTTCCAGACTCTCCAACCAAAACCACGGACTTCTTTATCTTTACCATCTGCTCCAGGATCCAGCTGGCTCTGGTAGCGTCCACAGTTAGGACTAGAGCAAAGATGGAAGATGGTCACAAAGTGTAAATCCATATGTACGGTATGTATGCAGGATACATTTTTTGTCCTCACTTATTAACTGACAGAATTGACCTTTACCTAGAATGTCAGCAAACTTCATTTCAGGGTTGTGGATGTATTTGGTGACCAGGGAACTCCAGGGAACCCACTTCATCTGTATTCCATCAAAATGGAAATCATAGAGCGTTGGCAGGTATCCTGTATGAATGCAGAAATTTTGTCATCAATAATACGATATGTAACATATTAAAATATTTATGTGGAGAATACAATTATCAAGACACTGGTTTGTTTGATTCATTGAAACTGTACCTAAAAGGATATATTGTAGATAATATATGCTAATCTCATACCTCATCATTTAATTTTTTTTTTTTTACCTGGGATCTCACCAGGTCCAGCCAAAGCTTTTTCATCATGCACTGTGTTAAGCAGGAGAGCTTTTTAATGAACTAATCAAACTTGATCCTGCCTCCATCCAGGAATGTGGCCTCTAGTGAGCAGTACAGAGCTTCCAGGAAATAACACTCCAGGACTTCGGCACTGTAGCTGTCAGTGTCTAGCAGGGCATCCAGCATCAAGCATAGCTGAGTCACCTGAACACACCATCGACACAAGCAGAATGAATCCAAATAGTCTGGATATGGGACAATTCTAATAGGGGTGCTGTAGTACATTTGAGACAAACCTACCATATTCAGATCTGTCTGAGGGACAACAGTCTTCAGTTTCTGGCCCTGTTTGCCATCAACAATACCATCCACGATCATGTCAATAGAACTGTGCACATATTTCTCAAATAGTTTGTTCAGCATTTCTTGTTCTTATACAAAAACATGAACAAAGTTGAAATATCAAATTATAAGTGAGTACAGTTATTACATGCTTTAGATGTTCTTTCTCAAACCTCAACAGGTCTGTTGTTCACTCATCTCTGCCAGTATGGGGTGTATCGCAGGTTTTTGGGGTCAACAAAGACCATCCCACAGCGGGAGACAGTGGCAGGGGAAGCATATTGCAGCCTGAACCTGAAACACATGGCGGTGTTTCCTTACAATGAGCTCAGCGGATTTGCATAAAAGTATTCAAGTGTAGGGAAATGTATACTGATGACAGCAGTCACTGAAATTCAGACAAACCTCAAACAGCAAGGCACAGTGATTCTGGCCAGAGTGAGGAGCTTGTTGTCATCCATCACTGAGTTCATATTCTCAACCCACAGAGCATCCACATCCCCATCGAACAGGATGTACCTGTAAGTTAAAGTTCATGTCTTTATAGAGTATTTCATAGATATTCTTTTGAAAAGTCTGTGTTTCTTGTAAAATTTAAAGATGTTGGTGGTGGGGATCATTGTAACTCTGAAACTTGTTTTTTTAAATTTTTTACCTCTGCTCTTTTTTGTCAGTAGGCTTGTTGATATCACGGAAGATGTTGGTTAAGATCCCATCACTCCAGTCTCGAGTGTCAGGGTCCAGAACACCGTAGAGTTCAATGACACTCATGGCTTTGGGGTTCAGGCGATACATCTTGGTATGCAATCCCAATCTGATGATGACATAATTAATAGCAACTATATATATCAGGGCAGTGGTATGATGTTACATGATCTTAACTGAAACTGACTTGGTCTGAGCTTGACATAATGTGCTGATCACAACTGATTTCCCTCCACCTGTTGGGCCAACCACCATAGTAGTGTGTCTGGTCATCATTGTCTCATACATCTGCACCACTTTATCTACCTGAAACCACAGACAGCATAGGGTATGTCAGCATTTACATGCTCAAACTATTTCTTTGCCACTGAAACTCAAAAGTCTTTAAGTTGCATACAGTAAGAAAGTCTATATCATATGGAAATGATTCTAAGATCCAGATGAGACACCTGGTTAGACAGTAGGACATATTTGTTCTGTTCCAGGTTCTGTTCCACAGCATCGTTGAAGTTGGGATAGCGAACGCAAGGACAGTCCAGTCCAGGGAAAAGATCTGAGATCAACCCAAGGAACAGTGGCACGTCCTCAAACACAAACTTTGGCAGGTTCATGTCCCTGAGGGCTCGCATCAACACCACATCCTGTGGAGAGGAAAGACAGAAACACCAGGCAATGAGTGACAAAAACCACAAACAATTACAAAATGTTATAGTCAATATTCAATTCAGTTGCTGTGAAAACCAAAGGTGCTGCTAATCATAAAAACATCCCAATCCCACTTGTACAGTATGACTGACACATATTACAAAGATGTGTTTATTTTTCACATTTTTTTAGATGTAATTTTCTTTTTTTTCAACTAATCAGACATCATTACTTGTGACAAAGCACGTTCACAGATGTGCTCAGTAAACCTTTTGAGGAATCACAAACAAGCCCTCAGTTCCATACTAGATGTAAGCAAATAGAGATGATTTTTCTTTTCACTAAATATAAATGAAAAATGTTCCATAGTTTCTACCTCA
Source organism: Thunnus albacares (assembly GCF_914725855.1). Lineage (NCBI taxonomy): Eukaryota > Metazoa > Chordata > Actinopteri > Scombriformes > Scombridae > Thunnus > Thunnus albacares. The sequence goes on along the minus strand of NC_058107.1, from coordinate 20,424,584 downwards.
TTGAGGTCTGGTGAGCCTCTCCTCAGCTCTCCTGCCATTACTAGGACAGACTTCAGGGCTCGCAGGCCAAAGTCATAATGAGACTGCTTGGACAGCTGTTCACGGGCCAACTTATACAATACTGTCATCTTCTTTGCAAGCACCTGAATATAACAAGAGCAAAGAGATAAAATCCTCAATAAGTAATTGACATGTTTAAGAAGACGGTAAGCAGTTTGCAGTTTAAGTTACAGATTTTCTGTAAATCTGAAAAATTTGAAAGTAATTTATTATAAATTATCCTTGCATTTCCAACTCACCTAAAATTTAATAATGTAATGTGTGTTTGTGTTTCTCACCTTGGCCATTAGGAAGCCCTCAGAGAAGAGCATGATCTCACAAATCTGCTGCAAATCTGGCACAATGACCACCACAGGCCTAAAGAGGGCTTTGACTGATTCAGGCAGCTCTGTGCTCCCAGCGTAACCTGGGTTCATGGTGATGAAAATCCCCATGCGGTCATCCAGGCTGATCTCCTGGCCCTCAAACTGATGTGTATGATGAGAAAGTGGTGGTTAAAAACTATTTTGAAGTGAGGTTCAAGTTAAATTATCTTGAGTGAAATAACCCTAAATCTTAATTTTTTGCAAAAACTGGAATGACTTTGATGCATTCATTCCTGGTTGTGCATAACTACAACAAACTTACCTGAAACAAGGCGCAGAGTGAGAGCATTACAGATGGTCTGGATTTGGAAGGAGATGACTGACAGCACTGAGGCATCAATGCGATTGAACTCATCAAAGCAGCCCCAGACTCCACACTGGGCACGGCCAGAGAGGATCTTCCCCACAGCCTGCACACAAAGAGCAAATGAGTTCAGGAAAAAACTGGTGACACATGAAAATTAAAAAGATAAATAAATAAAGTAAGAGTGGCCACTTTGTCCAGCAGACAACATAACAGCATAGAGTTTGCACACTCAACAGACAATACAAATGATTAGGGCAACTTTCTTTCTGGTACAAGTGAGAACACTGGAAGCCAGGAAACAATTTGTTCACACTATGTTCATGCTGTATTTTTTCAGCACGTGTACACAAAGTGCATAAACATACCACAAGAACACATGACTGATGATTACTGACACCCTCTATTATTCAAGGGGTGTGGTTGCAGTTTTTACATGTGACATATACAATGGAAATGAAAGTAATCGAGTTATCAAGAATGTAATTCTAAAAGCATTTGTTTTGCGAGGAAAGATATTTATTCATCCTTTACGACGAAAACAATGGTACTAAGATATTTTCCACTAGTTGCTGGTCCTGCAAGTGTAGGCCTCTCACCAGGTAGTCCATGCCCTCTCCACAGTTTGTAACCACACAGAGCAGGCCTAAAGCCTCGGCCAGATCTTTGGTAGACTCTGTCTTTCCTGTACCAGCCGGTCTAGCAGGAGCCCCACCCAGGTACATGGAGAGGGCCTGCATCACAAATACACATCCACATACACAGACAAGCTGTTGTCAAAACAAAGCTGAATTGACATGTGCCGACTGGAGTGTTGTTGACGCAAATTTGGAAAGTTTCACAGACCTGTGTGAGGGTGAGGTAGATCCAGTCTGTCAGTGGGGTTATGACCAATCGACCATTGAACCCCATGTATTCGTAGCCATAGGAGAAAGAGGCACTGCATTGACGCACAAATAGATCGTCATGTTCCCGGACCCAGTAGAATCTCAGTTGGCTTTCCCACTCAAACTCATGTGCGTCCATTATACTGTAACGAGCATTAAGAGAGTTACACTGTCATGTATGTTGACATTTGGTTTTAGAACTGTGTGCTAAATGGAAATTTTTATCATAGCACAAAAAAACAAGACTAAAACTTAAAGTTGACCTGTTCAGCACAAAGTTGTCTACAGTGTCTCTTGCATTGTAGCCGCTTTGATCTGCTCAGCCAGCATAATGATCTTTGCTTCACTCAGGCTGTCCACTACAGAGTGGTAGCAGTTGACAATGTACTTCAGATCACCCACATACCTAAAAGTAATGTTGAGATTACCAGAGATTACACCAATCAGTGGTTTTGTGGTTTAGTGTACTCTGCATTCAGTTATTGGTGAGTATCATTACCTGATGAATTTGTCCTCCTGTAAAGCAACATTTCGAACCAGCTCAGGCACAGTGTAGCCCATTGACACAAGGTAGATTGTCTCAGACATGACTTCAAAGATCTCTGGAGCAAAGTTTACAGTGTATCGCATACCCCTTAGCATGCTGCCAATTTTTCAATGTCAGCACGCATCTCAAAGTAGGATGACTTCCACTGGTCCAGAACCTGCTTAGCATCCTGCACCTTGGATATGGCCACTTCCCTCTTTTCTCTGTCCGAGACACAGTACATTGTATTCTGACTGACATACTGACATTATAAGTTGGATCTAAATTTAAACTTCATCAAGATCTGAACATTGTTAATAAAGAACAAGTCTGTAAAGGATAATCAGCAATATTGTATCTATACGTGCAGCTCACATTGAAGTGTCTTTCCAGTGTGCTGAGGAAGAGTAAATTATCATCCGATTCCACACGGTATTTAGTAAGTTCAGCAACTGTTCCTTCCAGGGTCTGAAAAGTGCCTGCATCTGCTTTGGTCATCACCTCCAAGATCTTCTTTACCACCGGCTGTTTAAGCTGCTCACTCAGTGAACTCAGGACGGATGTACGCTCCTGCCAGAAAACTATCTCGGCCAAAGGTCCAGGTGCCTGGAAAGTGAATGTTTCAAACTGGATTATGTGTGTTTTATGTTTTCTTCTACCTAATAATTCCTTTTTGAGCTGACAGCGATTGAGTTTCTTGGTAATATGTCAAACATTTCAGCAGCTACATGTGAAGGCCCTGGACAGAATAAAAGGAGGAATACACACCTGTGGCTTCTTGTTTAGCTGCTCCTTAATAACACTGGTAATCTGAGTCTGCCAGTTCATCACACACTGCTCCACTTTCTCTACCATCTCTGGATTAGAAAGCAGAACATCCACCTCTGGCTCCAGGTCTAGCTCAGGGATGTGCAGCGTCATTTGATCTACAATGAAGCAAATGATCTTTAGATCATACTGTTTATTATGAAGTTAATTTTAGTTTCAAATAAGCATGAATTCTTGAATCTAAGGCTCATCTTTTAGCTATTGACCAAATTCCACTCCATTACCACCACCACCCTACCACCCCCTGCATAGAAAAAGGTGTTTTTTTTCTTGTTTTTTTTAAAGAAGCAGATCAGTTTTCACCGATGTTCACATTAACTTCATGGTCTCACACATGAAACTTTTCACATTTTACAGTAAACTAGGTCCCCTAATGGCAGGGACGGCTCAGAATATCTTCAAAAAGTGAGGGGACAAATGAGGAGAGGTTGTTGATCATGTTGCATTTTTTTATATTCATATAGTGAGAAATTCCTGAAATGAAAATAATGAGCCCTTGGTATATCTAATAAAACAAACCTTGAATCTGAAGTTGTTGCAGAGTTGTGTTGACCAGTCCCAAAAACTTGGTCGTGCGGTTGAGCAACTCATCACGAATCGTAAATAGCTCACTTGACTTCACTGGACTCTCCTTATCAGCCTCTCCATTGGTCTCCTCCTGAGGAGAAGCTGCTTCACTTTGATACCCATATCAAATATCAAATATCTGGTGGACAGTAATTGCTGGTATGTATATTTGACAAGAGACACAATGAAAACATACATCCTGCATTTTTTATTCAGAAAATCTGAAATTTTTGATATAGAAATTTTAACTCCTGGACCCAAATTTGACCACTTTGGGTCCAGGAGTTCTCAAGGTCTGAGTCTCTGTCTTTTCCCCTTCCTGAAGTTATTAAAGGTTGAAAGCTAGTTAGGTCATGGTAACGTTACAGTCACGTCTTATCCACATGAATGTAAGTGTAGCCACCACTGAGATTCAAAATACAGTACTTAAAGATCTCCTATTTTCCTATTTAAGTGGACCAGAGCTGGCTCCAAACTAGTTGTGATGTCACAAATCACGCTGGTAGGCCCACCCCTTAAAATTGGATTTTCAATGAGCACAGAGAAACTTTCCACTTTCAGCAGACGAATGTGAAAACAGCCTTCAAGTGTCAAACTCTGCACACACATCATTCTGGACAGAGAAGCTCAAACATCCAACTGAAGGAACAAGAACAAAAGCATATTTTTGAGTGGAGGGCAACTTTAAACCTGCTCACACATTAGCCAACTTACCAACAGGAATTTCAACTTCAACCTCCTCCTCTCTAATACTTTTGAAAAACAGAAGACATGATGTCGAGCCTTCCTCGGAGACAACGCTGAAATAATGGATAATTTTCTCTTCTTCTTCTCCATCTCCCCGACTGAGCAGTTTGTCGAAACAGTCAAATTGTAAATTGAAACCGGCGCAAACAGGCTGGAAGGCAGTTCCATGATGGTGTATGGATAATTTAGTCCCAGAGTAAAGACCGGAAGGCAGCCGGCTGACCACTCTACACTTGATGAGAGTTTTGGTGATGAAGAATCTGAAACCTTGATACTTTTTTCATGACTCAGTTGAAAATTTAATGTTGAAACATTATACTATTATTGATCCAGTCAAACCTGCATATCAATGTGATATTATTAATTAAATATCACAGTTGCTCATCCACTCATTTTACACATGGGGTTCAGTTTAATCATTACTGGGAGTACTGCTTAGCCTGTTACAACAGTTGTATAACGTCTTCTATATCTTTGTCAAGCCTGAGAAAATTATCCTTGCAACATCATCAGGGTTGGAGACTTCAAATCGCATACAGAGAGCCTGTGATACAAACAGGATGTGGTTGATTGTTTCACAAAATAGCATTACAGGAAATGTGGCATTCAGTTTTTTCTGAGCTCAGGATATCTGGGCCTTTGCTGCAAAGATTTTGGCCATTAATTTTTTAATCCATCTTGTGAACCCCCCAACTTTGAGGAAGTGCAACACTAAATTGCTGTAATGACTCTTTAAATGGCATGAACAGTATATGGCTTAACATGACTGGCATTCAAGTCAGTTTTCATCAATAAATCAACAGATTAACAGATCATCATTTAATAATGAATAAAATAAATAAATAAAAAGAATTAGATAATTGACTTGAAAATGGTGGGAAAGTAAATTAAACACAAATTAAAAATTGGTCAATTTAGCTTGCTGTATCTAGCTTGTTGGTTAGATTTCCTCTGAGGGCATTATTATAATATATCAGAGACTGCTGTTAATGGGATGGTGTTTTGGTAATTAATAAATAACTGATAAGGCAAATGACAAAAATCACTTGATCAGCTGGTTTAATTGACAAATCAATAATCAGTTAACAAATCAGAAATCAAACAAATAGATGAGTGACTGTTTTGTGACAACAGACTTGATAAAAATCATACAAAATGTGTTGTTTATAGCAATCCCTCCCTCCAGTATACTGCACTGAGGCTTTAACATGTTGTCCAAATTGTTTGTGGGTGTTTCCACTTCATACAAATCAACATAAAGCAACATTTAAAAAGCACAAAGGTCACTTTCAGATTGTACTTTTAAAAACAAAACACTTACTGCACACAATATGTAAGTTAATGAATGAGAAATGCAGTTATGGGCTTTGGGAGGGAAAAAAACAACTCAAACAAATACAGTTTATTACTGACATGTCATATCTAACCATTGCCATAGTCAGAAAGCAGTGCTAAACCTAATCTCATGGAGTCAGTACTGAAAACAACTAGCTAACTCCTCCACTGCTTTCATAAGGTGCTGGATTGGTGTGGAAATTTCTAACTTGGTTTACAGTTACATTGTCCTCAACAGCACAGTTGCCTCAAGACATACGTGTATATACAGTATATGCCATACAGACTGTTGGTCAAACATGAAAGTAGCAGGCCAAAGCTGAAGATTTTTTGTCAAAACATTAAGAAGCTGGAGTGTTTGTCAATGGGGATAAAATAGCTGATAATATTACAATTAATGGCAAGATTAGGCCTGTGTTGGAGAAATTACGATACCCCCTAAAACAACCCGTAATACAATTTAGAGTTAACAAAAGGCAAATCATGGCTCATCAAACATCCCTGACCCTCTAAAAACAGGGACTGCCAGTTATGTCATAATTTCTGACACCATCTGGTCCTAACTTTCAGAAATGTATGGAAAATTATGCTGCCAGTGAAAAAGTGCAAAACATCTCAATAATGCAATGGTGACAACGGTCAACTCTCCTTCCCTTAACGAAAAATTCAAACACTAATTCCATATAACAATACTTCAAATTCACAAATTCAGCAGATACTACTAATGCCAGATATTAGTACATTCTTCAATCTTCTCTTATAACATTTAATACAGGCCAACCGCTGTGTCAAATAGAATATAGGATATTTATAATCTTAATTATCTGTCCAGTCACAATATAAGGGGCTCCTGACAAGCTGTCAACAAATGAATGATACAAGTTTTCAATACAAATTGTACAGCAAGTGACGCATAGGCAACACTGTGAATGCATTAAAGCACTTGGGTCAAAATAACATTATTAGATCCCCTCCAGTAACATTAATGACATCTTGACAAAACACAGCTAGCTGCTAGTAGGTCCACCCCTTAAAATGGGATTTTCAGTGAGCACAGAGAAACTTTCTAGTTTCAGCAGACGAATGTGAAAACAGCCTTCAAGTGTCAAACTCTGCACACACATCATTCTGGACAGAGAAGCTCAAACATCCAGCTGAAGGAACAAGAACAAAAGCATATTTTTGAGTGGAGGGCGACTTTAAACCTGCTCACACATTAGCCAACTTACCAACAGGAATTTCAACTTTAACCTCTTCCTCTCTAATACTTTTGAAAAACAGAAGACATGATGTCGAGTCTTCCTCGGAGACAACGCTGAAATAACGTATAATTTTCTCTTCTTCTTCTTCATCTCCCCGACTGAGCAGTTTTTTGTCGAAACAGTCAAATTATAAATTGAAACCGGCACAAACTCGCTGTTTGATCCATTTCACTCGTAAATTGTCGTGGACCATACTCGTTAATTATAATTAGTTAACTTGAAAACAGAGTAGTAAAACATTTCTTTCAGGTTAACCTGTCGCAATTTGAAGCTAGTTTTAATAACTAGGGTTGTAGCTTAGCAGTTCCACGTTGCCTTGGCAACCATCAATGGTTTGACAGTGTGGGTAATTCATTCCCAGAGTACAGGCTGGAAGGCAGTTCCATGACGTTGTATAGATAATTTAGTCCCAGAGTAAAGACCGGAAGGCAGCTGGCTGACCACTCTACACTTGATGAGAGTTTTGGTGATGAAGAATCTGAAATCTTGATACTTTTTTCATGAGTCGGTTGAAAACTTAATGTTGAAACATTTTACTATTATTGATCCAGTCAAACCTGCATATCATTGTGATATTATTAATTAAATATCACAGTTGCTCATCCACTCATTTTACACATGGGGTTCAGTTTAATCATAATTATCTGTCCAGTCACAATGTAAGGGGCTCCTGACTAGCAGTCAACAAATGAATGATACAAATTTTCCATACGTGGAATGTTAAATTGTACAGTAAGTGACGCATAGGCAACACTGTGAATGCATTAAAGTAAAAATCATATCCCATTGACATTCATCTTTAATTCTGTTGCAACATTTTAAAATATAATAAATTAAAAAAATAATTCTGTAAAAGTATTTACATCTCATCACACTCCTGCCCGGGCACTTTTCAATACCAAAAAGTCACAGGATCCTTAGCAGTGTTTTGGTACCACAAAGTAAGAATACAAGGGAAACTGAAGAATGGTACAGTATGCTGTCATTTGGTTGTACTTCTTGTAAGGCAGTCAGTGCAACAGAAAGTTGAGCAAAAACTACATGTAATTGAAAGGTGGCTCGCTATCAGGCGTATGGAAACCACAACTGCCAAAACTAAAACTCAGTGGGGGCGTGGCAACATAACTGCATTAAAGGATACAATTATGCCAAAAATAACTGGATCCAGAAAAAAAAAAAATCGATGGATACAAAATTATTTTTTTCAGATCTTCTTTTATCTTTTATTACTATCAGCCAATGCCAACATCTCTCCTAACAAGTGACGTCTGTGTAGACACAGCTTGGGGTCATTCGTTTACTTATTACTTTATCTTTTTCACTTATTTATTCTTAGTTTGGCAGGTGTGGTTTCCCGTTCAGGTCAACAACCAATAAAGCCTCATAAGAAAACTGACGCTTTTAGGTATGGGAGTTAGATTTTAAATTTGAGCCTCACAGTTCAACCTGACAAAATATCCTGCAGTGAAGCATACTGATCTCGATACAAAGTACAAATACCCTGTGTTACATAAATTTAGACTACGAAAAACAGTAATTTTTCAGCAGTACACTCTGTACTGGTTGTGTTCTTTGAACTGTTGGGAGGGCAGCTTGTTGAGGTCCTTCGACGTTTGTGAAGCTCACAATAAATTGTTTTCACATGACAAATTTTTAAAAAAGGTGAAAAGAAAAAAATCTAAATCAGCTTGTGACATCACTGGCATGTTTTGGCTTTGTTTACCACCTAACAGTATTACCAGACAAGCCCCTTCACAGTAAGCCATCATGCTCCTCCTAACCCGGGCTCAAAGCTGGAGGGCAGTAGAGCAAAGGAAAAGGGGCAAAACTTGACTCCAGCTCCACTGTAGAATTTATTCTGAAACTCCACCCTGAGGAAGAAACAAACAGCTGCTGTGAACATAAAAACACTGAAATAACTGAAAGCAATTTGGCTTTGTCTATGACAAGGACTCTAGTGATTATTGTTATATTTTACCAGTGCAGCCGGAGGGCGTGAAGGAATGCAGAAAGACCCTCCATCACCAGGAGGATGGACACAGTAAGCACGGCAAACAGGCCAAACACTGGAACTAGGAATAAAACCCCGAGTCTGGTGTCCATCCTTAGTCCTACTCGCATCACCATGGCCCACAGCACCTCTGATAGCTCTGTGCAGAGAAAAAGAGCATATGCACCATCTTTTTAGAGGATTACAGCCAACAAGGGTATGTTTCGGTTACTAATATTGTGAGTCAGACTGATCTCAGGCCCGTCACTGGTGTAAATTTGTTGGGTTTGATCTAGGCTGCTATTAATTAATTAAAGACTAAGTTGTTTTTTCCGTACAAGTCATTCCAGGAATTTGACTAGATATGACCTACTGACATTTAGTCAAAGTCTAAATTCAAGTCATATTGACAAAATGGCTATAGTGCACACAAGGTTATATACAAATATTAGAGAGAAATATTGAATGGCTGTTTCATTCTGCCTCCTTAAAACAGCCCTGTAATAAATTTTCCATTTATTTAGTTTGTTGTGCCAAAGGAAATAAATTCAGTTCAGTAAACCATGAAATACAGTGAACGGGCATATTTTAAGATGTTCTTACATCCAGTCAAAATGTGCTTTTAATGAGGAATTTTCCCATTGAGGTGTAGCAAAAGAAAGAAAAGAGAGAGAGAACAAAAGAAAATAAAACTGATTATCATACCATCAGTATACTTAATTAGGCTACTCTGAAGTAATTTACTTATTTTGCTTTCAGTGTGTGCTAGTACAGGTTTGAAGGAGGGACAAACTACCTGTGTTTTCTACTGCAAACCATTGTACTCACGGGCATGTGCCAGGCTCAGAGCCCAGAGCCTTAGGTAGGAGGCTGTGTTGGAGATGCATCCCAGGCAATACTCTATAGTATGGATGGCCTGATGCAGGAACTCATCTGCAAGGTCAAACTTTTACAACAACAAAAGCAAAACTCAGCATCACAGACAGAAACCAGAAAAACATTAGCAATGCTTGCCATTAAACAGATATTTAAGATTAATAGCTAAATATCTAGATGTCGTGCTGTGCTGACCTCCTCGCTCTGGAGCTCTCCACTAGAGGAGAGATCACTGTGACTGCTGCCCTCCTCCATGTCATGAGCCCTCATAAGGCAGAGCTCCTCTTCACTGTTACGCCTCACGCGCTCATATCCCTGAGAAAACATAGAGCAGCTAATCAGATCTGCATATTTACAGCCACAGAACAAATATATTTCACATCTACATATTTCCATCCATTCACAGGCAAACATGCACTTCAAAACCCTCACCCTGTACATTCCTAAGCGGTGGCTTCCATTTTGAAGCCAATAAAGGTAGAGTGGTTTCCCCAGGAGTAAGACAGGCACTGAGAGAACGGCTATGACCACCAGAAATACTTGCAGGCCAGTCTGGAAGGAGCAAAACAACATTGCGTAATACTGTTATGATCAGTGACATTTGTAGTCTGTTTTAAAGCAGCGTTACACGTCATCTGTTCAGGAAGAACACTGATATTCATGCAGATTTAAATGAGCTTCTCACCTGTCCTGGGTAGAGGGGCTGCACTGCATCACTTTGCATGAGGAACATGTTTATGAAGTGAATGAGGATGCTCGGGGCGTGCCTGGAGTCCTTAGCAGAGTAGGCAAGCCACTTGTATATTATCATGAACACCAGGTAGCCAAATAGACACAGCAGGAACAGGAGCTCCGGGAGGAAAACCAAGTACAGGTTGTACTTCTTCCTAAAGTGCCTGTAATCATGATGAAAGTAAGGCAGGCTATTAAGTACTACAGCATGACATTTAACATTAAGCTCTTTACAATATAAAAAAAAATACTTGAAATTCCAGTACTTACAAATGGTTAAAAGTGCTGAGGATGACCCCGAAGCTCATGTGTATGATGCCCACTATCACTGACATCTTCATCTTATAGGAGTTTAGAAATGTAAGTCGGTTGGATGCCAAGTTCCAAATCTGTACAATGGAAAGATTATATATAAGGTATTATACAATGGGTCATTTCTAGCAAACAGCATGACTGATAAAAAGATGAATTCCTGCACTGTTACTTAAATCCCATAAAGCAAAGCTAGCTGCATTTTGTCAAGATGGCATTAATGTTACTGGAGGGGATCTAATAATGTTATTTTTACCCAAGTGTTTTAACAACTTCAATTCCAGGCAATCAACCTTATTTATGTTCCATGCGAGAGTAACATTACCACTTATCAAGCACAACTACGGTTTATAATAGTGATGCACTGATCCAATTTACTGTATCAGCACAGATACAGACCTTATTAAAAGCATCAACCAGACAGGACAGCTCCACATGAAATGCTATTTCATAATCCTTGTTGTTAATATACTAATGTAATAATATTTTATCAAGACATTTTTATAAACCTTCTCAAAGAATATGATTGACATTTCACACAGCCTGAAAAGAACCGTAGGGTATGACTTTTGGTTACATCTACGTTTCCTTACACATAAAAGATGATCCTAACCAGTTCCACACACTGAGGATTACACATTTTAAAACTGCCTTGGCATCACCCTGAGTTTGAGAAGAAGTATCAGGACAGAAAAGGTGCCGCCTGTTTATAGTTCTTCAGCTGGAATTCTAGTACAATATAAAATGCTTGTAAATGTTTTTTATTACTGTTGTTTTATTGTTGCTATGATTTAATACTGCAGACATTCAAATTTCCCACTGAGACAATAAAGTCTATCTCATCTTATCTTATCTTATACTTAGTCGGTGTATTTCAGAATCTGACAGGAACAATGTGCAATTCCTGTAATTTATGGAAGGTGTGTCCTCCACTAATCAGAAAGTCGGTGGTTTGGTCCCCGACTCCTCCTGTCTGCATGTTGAAGTGTCCTTGGGCAACCTGATACTGAACCCTAAGTTGCGCCAACACCCTACGTGGTGACACATTACTAACAAGGTCTTGTGTTACTCATTATATCTGGTCAGGGTTTATACCAACTGTTGTGGTAACCAGGGAGCTAATTAGCATTTTATAGATTTGGCTATTACACGTACATACAAAACTATGCTTATGTTACATGAACATGTCCTGGTGACAGAATACACAGTGTTTTTTTACTGTGATGTGTGTGAGTTTACAAAGTACCACAATGAGAGACAGTCTTTGTAAATGTGGTATTACATGAGACATCATGTCATAAATCATGACAAGGCTTCAATATTCTCCACTTACCGGGTCAATTCCCAGAGGGTAGGGTCCTTTGAAAACTCCTGTGACATTTGGATCCAGAGTAAGCAAATGATTCCCACGGATATCTTCTTCCCTGTTAGTTACAGATAAGACCATGAGTATGTCAATGTATGTCAATTGGCTTTTCATCAAATTCACTGCCAGCAAAACTTGTTCTGCTTGGTCTGCTTAACTGTTTTTTACCATTACAATGAAATCCTTCTTGTCATGAAGTACTCACTTCCACACACTAGCATTGATCATGGCGTTCACACTCCATCCAGAACCAAAGATGTTCAGGGACTTTGAGAAACAGTCGTTGTATATCAAGCCAGTGTAGATGGAGAACAGACCCATCATCAGGATGATGTAACGGCCCTCAAAGAATGTGTTCCAGATCTGCATGTACACATCAAAATGACGCAGTTATACTTTCGACATACTGAACGCTCCGCGCTGGCATTTGTTGGGATCCGTAAGTACTCACTCACCTCATTTCTAGTGTTTTTAAGTTTGCGGTTGTTCTCGTACAACACCATCCAGAAGGCAAACAGAGCCATGATAGCTCCATGACCCAGGTCCCCAAACATCACAGCAAACAGGAACGGGAAAGTGATGATTGTGAAAGGAGCTAAAAATTAGTGGGAGGGGGGAAAAAAGAGTCAAGACTAACGTTACATATAAAGTGAAGCATTTCTCAAAACAAAGTTTTACAGATATAAAGAAATTAAACAGGATTTTAAAATCTTGCAAAAGCACAGGCCTCAAAACAAAATAACCTGACCTAAAATAAATTAATTATATAATTGCAACTGCCAAGTTAGTGTAAGTTGAACAAATGTGAAGCATAACAAAAGATGGAAATACATTTGAGAGGGAATTTGAGGCGTTTCACTCAACGTAACCAGAACTCACACTTAGTTCTGGCTTACATTGCAGGAATCACAGGTATGACAGAATTACAATAAAAACATCTTACAATTGTGACTCTGTGAATACTGATACACTGACTTATGACCTGTTAAAGTCTTCATATTGTTAGCTTTACACTTTAGTTTGGCCCATGGATATTTTATTTTTGTGCCTCATCTGATGATGCATGTGTGCACATACAGAGAGGGAAAAAAAATTTACAAGAAAGGAAAAGGATTCCACTTACCAGGGTTAACCTCTCTGTAGCTGCCCACTCCATAAGCGTCCACGATGTTTTGGAAACCAGAGGTAAATTTGTTGGTCCTGATCAGGGTGGGGGGAGTGTCGTTGGTGGGGATACGATTGACAAAGGAAGGAACTGTCGCTCCACTTTTTCTCTGAAATATCAAATCAAGATGTCAGCATCAACTACCATCACCAAAATGTCTTGAGACAGAGACAAGAAGGAGCATTCAAATGCAAAAAATAAAATAAAACAAGAAAAAGACAGTAGATATAAGGCCCCTTTGTGGTTAAGCAGTTTTGTCATCATGTATTCATTTAACAACCAGTTGTGGTCAACTGTTGAATAAACATCTGTAGGAACAGTAATCCTGTGTGTGTGTCTTTTTATTTCAATATCCCAAATGCCTTCTGTCCTCCACACAGTGGCCTTACAGTGCTCTCACCAAGTCATGTTTTTCTTAATCTTAAAACAAAGAGGGCAAAGTAAGTTCGATCCCTCTGAGAGTACTTGCTTTTACAATAACAACACCCGAGTTTATAAAGTAACTGCCCTGGTTAAGTAAAAGAAAAACAAAGCCTGGAGTGTCAAAAATAGAATAATCTTTGATATTTCAATTTTGTCTTTTCTCATGTACACTGCTCTGTGTGTGTGAAATATTCAATAAATTAATTGTTTAAAAAAAAAAGGGAAAAAAAAAGAGAGAGTCTCCTCACCGATCCGTCTTCTAGGGCTCTCCGCAGGGTGGGAATGTCATTGACAGGACACCACACCTCCGCAATCAGACACTTGTTGGTAACATCAAAACTGCACAGGTTGAGAATATAGTAGATGGCTTTCATCTTCTTGACCTGGATGACCCAGGTGTAGACAGATTCTGAAGCCTTGATCAGGACCTGTCTTAGGTAGTCCTCTGTCCTATGAAGCACCTGGACACAATAGGAGATAAATAAACTATTTGTGAAAGTATATTAGAAAGAGATACATTACAAAACTTTATTTTAATTTCATGTCTATGATTATATGGAGCACACAAAAATGTAAACATAACGTGTTTACATTTTCAACTAGAGGCGTGTGTGTGTGTGAGAATGAGAGAAACAACAAAGAGAGTAGGAAAGCAGTCAAGAGAGGAGAAAGGATGAAATAAAGTATGCATGTAAAAAAAAAAAAAAAAAAAAAAAGAAAAGAAACAACAGCCCAACTTTCAGCTGAGGCCTCACGTTGATCATGTGCTAAAAGTGGGTGGGTCAGGTGCATTTCTATTTTTCAGTCACAGTGGTTTAAAGCTACCAAATGATCCACACTGAAATGCCCCAGACAGAAACCCAACCGGCCGTCTAACTGCCAGCATCGGCTCACTGCTTGAGTTAATCTTTTAAAAAATAAATCAGCCATTTATTTTGTTCCTAGGCTCTTTGTTCTCTGACTATAAAAAAGCTGGTTAAAAAGGAGAAATCCTCACCAGATATAACATAAACGATTAACTGAACACAAGATTTTTTTTACAGGCTTGCTTTGGAAAATGTATTCCTTAATCTTTCAGCCCACCACAAAAAAAACAAACATCTAAAGATATTTTAACCCATCTAGCTTGTATTTTAACAAGGTCGTGATAGTAAAGACATTCACAAGTAAACCTTTAGTGAATGACGAACAGACCAAACCATGTTTTCTGTCACCAACTGCCTAAAAAAGGTACTTGTGAGACGTACTGTGTGCAGGTCTTGAATGCGAGTTCTCAGTCCTTCCACAACATCATTCCGTTCCTCGTTGCTACTAGGATATGGATACAAGTGACAGTGGTAGCTATGGGGGAAGAAAAACAGATATTGTCCCTTTTTAACTTTTTTTTTTGCAATTAATTAATAGAGCCACCATGAGATTGGATAACATATTGCGGAATAATTACCAGTCACAAATCTTCTTCACTTTCTGGCCAATTTGGTCTCCCCAGTAAGAGATCAGGAACACCACACTTTTGGTAGGCTCACCCTACACATAGAGAAGAAGAGGAAGAGTTTATACAAGTAATTAGACATAACTGCTCCATTGATGATAAAAAAAAAAAGATGTGTCATTTTTGGCCCAAGGAAGTTTTCAAGTGATGTTTCATACAACAAAAAAACACTCACTCAGTAATAAAACAAAAGATACATTTATATTTGTTTGAAACTGCACCAAAACAAAACTGAAAAGCACTTTTGGAACAGTGGTTACGTTTACATGCACACTAATATTCCACTATTATTCCGAATATGACAATATTCGGAATCTGATACGGGTCATGTAAACAGCATGTTCCATTTGGATATTCCGAATAAGGCCTTATTCCGAATGTAGCATTTTCCGATTAAGACGTGGGATATGCTGGTATTATTCTGATTTTAGGAGCATTCCTTGGACATGTATACAGCTCATTTGGGGTTTTTACCACAGATTGTGACACACGGCCTCTCGCCTGTTCACCCCTGCGCAGGCAAAATGACATATGCTGGAGCAGGAAGGCAGACGGAGGAGAGGAATGAGAGGAGAGTGAAGAGCTGTTCAGGGAGAGCTGGAAAAGCAGAGTGCGCCTTCTCCGAGACAGGGATGGAGGGGTTTGGTTATTATCCTGACTCATGGTGACAACTCGGTGTGATGCACCAGAAACACGTAGCAGTGTAGTAAACATCATGGGACAACCTAGGTACCGGATGTGCCTGTAACTATAAATTTACACCTCGCTGCTTTACTTCACTGCCTGCAGAGATCTTGTGATTCCTGTTCCCACTGGAGCAGAAGGAAACCCTGAAAACCCTCTGCATGTAAACAGGAATATTAGTGGAATATTCATTTTCATTAGCCATGTAAACAGCTTAGTAGGAATCTTGTCTTTTTCAGGGGCAAGGGCAAAAACCGGAATATTTTGTGCATGTAAACAGTTATTGTCTCTGCATTTTCCTGACTTTCCATCAGTCGAAGTATGTCCTGACATTCCATTAGTGATCAGTCGCAGCCTGGCATGTTTAGTCTGCCTTCTAGTCAAGTAACGGAAATGGATAAGTGCATTAGTGCCATCTCAACACAAACAGACAAGGATCACAGCACTGACTGTTTATGAAAACAGTAAGAAAGACTAGAATCCAGACTTAAAAACAGTGTCGTCGCTGTTGTTTTCAATTCTGTCCTGTTATTTGGCAAATTTATATTTGGTCAGAATTTCATGTCATTCTTTCATTTCTGTCCACAAAACTCTGCCCTCTGAACTGTTTGGTAACAATCTTGACTGTGGCAACACTACACAAACAAGAAGTGACCATCATATTTTGATATTTTTTAGTGATATTTTTACACAACGTAATTTCAAGAAAGTCTAGACTATTTTTCTGTGATGTTGTTGAAATCAACATTTTTATCAAAATGTTGAAAATACAAACTTTTATATTTCACTTATATTTTTATTTTACTTTCTAGATGTAAATTGTGGCTTTAAACTTAAAGGATTTATGTATATCTCCTTACAAATGGTCCCCACCACACATAAATGTTGATCTTATCAACAAACATTATTGAAATAAGAGATTATTGATTAGTCTCACTAAAGTTCTTCTTACTGTGACACGGATGACCAACTTGGAAAGTGAGATAAATACAACAGAGCAGATTCATGTTATGCAATTCATGCAATTGTGTCTTTTTCCAACTCTGTTGATACTCTAATCTCACACTGTAATGCAGGGAAAACATAACAAAAGCTATTTAACTTTTAACACTAAATAAATAAGCCTTGAGAAACCTACCGTGTCAGGATTTTCGAGATACTCCTCGACCTCAGCGTAGCTAAGGATGGTGTAGCCTTTACAAACTCTCCAAAGCATCCGCTCAAAGGCCTCGATCTTCACCCTCTGAATAAGCCCAGAAATGAAACTGGAAAAGAATGAGGAGAAAATTCACAAACAGCCCTGCATGTGTGTCTACTAAGGCTGTCACAGACTTTTACTCTCTTCATATAATATTAGCAGCAAGACATATCACAACAATGATATCATTATGCAATCACAATAACCTTAATTAAAATAATATTAAAATCATCTTAAACATTGTTAATGGTTAATCACTTCGTTGCCAAGTTTAAAAAAAACAAACTCTTTTGTGTATTTGCAGAACAAGAACATCCTCACATTTATATTTAAACCATGTGTTTGCATGTGCGAACATCTCCACTGACATGCGTGTGAGCAATCCAGTTAACGTCACAGTGGCTGTAGCTTTGCTATTACAATACTCATGCAATCTTGCACTATTAATGTCACGTTGTGCTTGACTGAACATAATACAAGATGCCTGCTGCAGCTTTTACATTCTATGTTGAAGAGAAGCAAGGATATGCAACTATGAGGTTAGCGGTCTTTTCTTCGAGCTGGTATTGTCGCATTCACAACCAACAAAAACTCACATTCAACAAAATTCTTGTTGTCCTTATCACAAAGTCCACAGTATTCCCCATGAACTAAGTTAACTTCTTAGGATAAGGTTTTGCATGATCATGTTGAAAAAAGAGACTTTTAGTTATTGCAATTTGTTAACCTCTGTGTGTGTGTGTGTGTGTGTGTGTGTATATACACAGTGCATCTGTAAGTGAGAAGAGCAATGGCAGACAGAGAGGACACAGAGAACTTATTTATCAGGAAAACAAAAAAACAACGTGCCTCATTTGAAAATTTGTTTAAATGTAAAGCAGCAACTGTGAAACCCATTTACTGTCTCCTCATATCATTGTGGCTTGAAAATCACACACATGTATTTTCATTTTCAAAATGTCACAACAATTGTGAAAACCGGTATAGCATGACACACTTGGCGCATACTGTCAACTCCACTCACTAAGACATAATGCTGATATAGCTCGAAGAATTTCAGTCCTCACCCCAGTTTGGCTCCTAGCCTCTGCATGCTGCTGTAGTCCATCATTGTGTCTTTTTCTAGGAAGGGAAACTCCTCATACTGTACTTGTAGGGGCTCTCGCTGGAAGTAAAACGAGAAGCGGGTAAGGGAAAGAAGAACAGTTTTCTTTACTATATAAACAAAATGAAAACCTGGGTGTACAGGCTCCAGCTATATTGTGACACACTGACCTCAGCAGTTCTCTGAACAAAACTGCGAGTGATGCGCAGCATGTGTGTGTACTCTTTCAGCTCCAGCAGATTCTTCTGCAATTTCTCTTTATTCCTGGTGACCTCCCCTAACTCAACTTCCAGCCTCTGTAGCTGCTCCTGTGAACACGCACACACACAGAGCCCCGATAACCATAGGTATAACATAATAATAATAGTAATTTATAAAGGTGACAAAGTAAGATTCTGTGTTTTACAAGGAGAAAATATAGCACTATCAAAATATTAAATTCACAAATGATATGTGATAACACATATGCAAATAACAAACCATTATAGCCATGACATGCTTGGGCAAAGGAGCCACTGGGTTCACATCTCCTTCTGGCAGTGAAATGTCTGCTTTCTTGATTTCCCTCAAAAGGTATCCTGTTGAAAATAGACAACAATCTTTTTTAAGATGTTAAAGGTAGGTAGTGTTTTCTTTTGCCTGTGAGACACGAGTTTCACTGCTCAAAAAAAGTTTCCGAGTGCTTTGCCAGCCTTTGAATAGTGCTCGACTGAAGCAGAGTCTGACAGTGAGTTATTCTCTTCTCTTAATCTAATAGAACATGGTTTAGTTAACTAAGGACAGTGTTTCATTCAGCTAAATCTACAACCAGCTGACATTTCTCATGACTGTAGGGTCACTGGCTCTAAATTCAATTCAATGAGAGGGCCTTCTGTGGTAAAATGTGGTTAAACGGCTTTGCTTCAGTCCCATCACTTCTGTGTCCTTACTCCTGTCTGAGGAACAAGAGTTGTTCCCTAAAGCTTGACTAAAACTACTATTACTGTTAACTAATCTCACTATGAATTGTGTATTAGAGATCATAAATCCTTACCAAGGATCCTCTCCATCTCTTCACATTTTTTTATCTCATTGACGTGTTTGCGCTGGAATGCATTAACGCTTGGATTGAGCTGAAACAGGTGCAAGAGACACATTAAATCAACAATTAGATGTTTTTTCAATCTTCATCGAGAAAGTGTGAAATACGCTTAACTATATGTTCAGGATAAATCATCATAAACCATACAGCAAGTACCTGTGCGTGCTGCTTTACAACATTTAAAAAAAACTTTCTTCTGTGAATTACAAACAACTGCCACGTCTGCCTTTTATATAAAGCAAAAGTAAGTGACATGTTACATAAGTTCAGGTGATATGAAAGCTAAAGCGGCAGGTGAAGTTAGCTTGTAAATCGTTACTTCGTCGTGTTTCCTCCTTAGCAAACTCAGCATTTTCTTTCAAAGTGAGAGATAACTTAACTGTTTTTCAGGAGATTTCAAACTGGTCTAAAACTTACGTCTCTGAACTCCACAAGCCCCAGTTCTCCAAGTTCACTGATGCAGTCGTATGCTGACCCAGACTGCAGAAACAGCTGGGCCAAACACATCTCTTCACCTCGGAGCAGAGAGCCCATTTTGACAGTTTGCTGTTATCTGCCGACTGGCTAATATTAGCGAGCTAAATAGTTAGCCGGCTGAGATTCCTGTAAATTATACGTCAACGGCGGCCAGTCAAGTCCCTCTTGGTCCTTTTCATTTTTAGGCTCTTGTGATTAAAATGTATTTAACATGCATGACGCTGACTTTGGTTAGCGTTAGCTATCCTTACAGCAGATGCTGTTCCTGTTAGCTAAAAAAGGCTAGCCGGTGCGCACCGTGTTGTAAATTCCTGGATGAAAATAAATAGTCCCGTTCAAGTTAAATCTGAAGATGTAAGGCACCCGATATTAAGACCACTGGCGTCGCATGTACAAAAATATGGTCTCAACTCTTCTCATAGTTCATGAAGTTTCAGCAGACGTCGTTCGCCAGCTCCATACTCCACGTCACATCACGTCACGTCACGTCGCTTCACACTGTTGATCCTGTTGAATCGACCAACTTCCAGCACAGCAGTCAATGGGCCTTTGACCAATGACCAGCGCCGCCTGGAGTCTGCGCACTACTTACCATTTACACAAAGCGGTGCTGCCTCTAAACCCTTAGCTGTGACTGAACGTGATGTATGCACGCGCAAGGTGTCCACGTTGAAAGTTTTCTGACATAAATCGTCAGCCAGCGCTCACTGGGACTACCAGTCTGTATTAACCCTCATCCCACTAACATATTTAACATACAAGGATTACCCTTTGACTAGGGTCGCCCTGACTGAATTTGTCTAAAGCAAACAATTCCGTTGCAAAAATAAAGCCTCATGGCTGGATTAAATTCTCTTTAATACATCCATGGGATTAACCTGTTAGAAGGGCCCAGAGCAAAAAAATGACATTGGGAACCCTGAGGGTGCAGCATTCTTTAAAGATCCCCTCCAGACATGTTGTAAGATGTATATAAAATACTCTACTTTGAATAATAATTTGTGTCTGATATGGGTTTCCCACAAAAAAAGGCAGGGGGGACTTTAAATATTCGTTTACCTTATCAAACAACAAACCAATTGACAAACAAAATTTGGGAAATTGACGTTTACATTACATGGAAACTATAGAGTGTATATATGATTGTTGACTAAACATTGCAGCAGTTGTATCAGGGGAAAGGTTAGATGTTTCCCAGCATGCATTGTGGTTTTGCAGTTAGTGACGGTCAATTGCAGTGTCTGCCCTTAAACACTGTAGCCACATTTTAGTTGTGAGCCAATCATTTGTGGAATGAATAATGGTCAAGAAAAAAGACACTGGTTGTGAAAACAAGTTTTCTAGTCACATGGTTCTAGGATGTCGGTCTGTGAGTTAACATCAAATTTTGTTTAAACAATCATGGTCAGAGGACAAATACAACTGACTTTAGTGAACACCTTACTCATCCTCTATCACATCACAAGGTTAACATTTGTGGTTGATAGTGACATATCTCAACAACTATTGGATGGATTGCCATGAAATTTACAACATATATTCAAGATCCCTAGAAGATACATTCTAACAACTTTGGTGATCCTCTGACTTTGGTAAAAGGTAGAAAAGGTAAAAGTTTTCACCAATGCTGTGATGTATCAACATCTACTTGATTTATTGGCACAAAACTTGGTAAAGGCATTCATGGTTCCCAGACGATGTATGTTAATGAATTTGCTATCCTCTAAGCCGTTCTTCTAGTGCAACCATGAGGTTGACTTTTTAATTCTGATTGAAATATCTCATCAACTATTGGATGGATTGCTGTGAAATTTGGTTCACACAGTTCATGGTCCCTAGAGGATGAATTGTTATAACTTTGATCTCCTGACTTTTCATCAAATGCCGTCATCTGGTCAAAAAATAATTTTGTCCAATACTTTGTTTTATGACCTGCAAAACTCATGACATTCCCATCAGCCTTAGCTGTACTTTGTGTTACTAATTAGCAAATGTTTGCACACTTACACACTAAACCTGCTAAACATCAACATGCTAGCATTATCATTGTGGGCATTTGTTAGTCTTGTTTCTTTTAAGTAGGACAAATTATGACATTGGAGAAAAGATGAAAATGAGGGTAAACAAGGAGACAAATAAGATATATCTAAGTTTGTCCATCTTTTGGAGCAACTTCACTTTTGCCCAGAAATATCGGGTCATCCATCATACAGTGATGTCAGAGGCAGTGAAGGAGTCTAGGATCATAAGGAGAAACAGCTATGTTATGTTTGGTGTTGTGTGCATAGTGTTGAAACTCAATATTGTGCAAACAAACCGATGGATGTGTCAGATGAGAGGTTTGCACGAGAGGTTTACTCACTTTTCTAACCTATCAATAAGAATGTTGCAGGTTCTGTTGAAGGATTGAGCTTTAAAAGAAAAACTCTTCGTAGAAAAAATATTTTTATTTAAATATGGTGCAGCAACAACTATTTACATTCTCATAAACATATAAAATCTACATAACAATGTAAAATTAAAAAAAGTGTAACACTATTTCAACTCTCACTCTCCTATTACTTCTCCACCTATGTTTCTTCCTCCACATTTTTCTCTATGCTGATTTTTACAGAGAGGCGCTGTTCCACACTTGTCGGATTTGTCTCCATGGATTCCCAAGAACCGAGGCAGCGATGAAGAAGAAAACCAAGATAAGGCCCTTAGCCAGTGACTGAGAATATGGTTCACCTGAGGAAGATAAAGGTAAAATGAGTCGGTAATGTTACTGTCAGCATCCAGTCTCACACATAAGCAGTGTTCCTTGCAGAGTTTCTTGGAGAGCGGAAAGTGAAGCTATAGTGCCACTGCATGCATGCATGCATACACACACACACACACACACACACACACACACACACACACACACACACACACACACACACACCAGAGACAGCACAGGCTACTGACACAAAGTTTTGCTGTAGTAAATGAACAACAAAGAGGTGCAGCAGGAATTAAGGCACCGAAAGATTAAATTCCCACCTGTGTAATACTTGGTGATGGGGAAGGCGAGCTCAGGCCAACATACATCATTCCTGTTACAGTCATACTCTGTGAAGTTGATCTGAAACCTGGGAAACGAAAAATCAGAACAGAGCATCATAATCAAGGTTAGTATCAGTCAGACAGCTCATACAGAAAATATTTCTTGTTGTTTGAGGAAGCACCTGGTTTTTGGTGGCCCAGTGTTTATAGGAATGTCAATAAAGGTGACTGAGGAGGTGATGGGGAACAACTGAGTCTCCATTGGGTCCAAACATGGGGAAACATCACCTCCTCCACACTCCAGTGCCCAGGAGGACAGGCCGTAACTAAAAATGACCAAAACAAGAGTTTCACAACGACTTACCATACTTTGCAGATCTAATAAGAAATTACAACATATGTTGATTTATAAGAATCAACACCGCTACCTGATGTGAGAATATCATGTAATGCATAACATGCGTTGCAATAATTATATTATTTTTATACACACCTGACTTGCAAAGTATGGATATCCCTTTGAGGTTTCCCATCAATCATGCCAGTGGTTACACTCCAAACATGGATATGCAGGTGTGATGGAATCGCAGTGCATGAACTGGTGATGTTTTCCATAGTTGTGCTTGAGTTCATTGTCACAACTAAAATTTATATGTTGAGTTTAACATTTAGTTAGAACCAAAAGAGATAACAGTTTGCTGAATATTGTAAAATTTGCTTTACAAGTTAAAATTACCACAACAATTAACAAATGCATGATCTCATTAGACATACAAAGATGGATTATACAAAAAGAAAACTTGATATATAAATATAAAAAAACATAAACCATAAATAAACCATCTACTTACATTTTATGGTCAACCAGTCTGCCATAGTTAGAGCATCTGGGTTTCCACTCTTTGCCACAAATATGGCTGTAATCAAATCTGCCTGGAGAGAAATAACAGCCTCTCTAGGGGGGAGAAAACATTATATATTTTTTAAATCAACACATAGACATTTTGTAGATTAAAGAAGAACTCATAATGAGCTACTCACCTCAAGAGATTACACTGAGTCAGATTCTGTCGGCTGACGGGTAGCAGGCATCCTGATGTTGAATTCTCCCCAAACAGAACTGGTTTCTTCTCAGCAGTGGAACAGAGTCCATCACTCACTTGTAAGCAAGTAAAAAAAAGGTGTTGAGTCTTTGTAAATTGACATAGTGCACTATTGATCTACATGCATGGAGACAGCCATCAATGAAATTACTTTGACACTATGGGAGTTACCTGGTTTCCAAAGATTGACTGACGTCCTCTGTATTGAGCCTGTATTATTTTCCCGAGTATCCACAATTCCAGCAATAACAGGCCTTCCCACCTGATATCCTGCCATTTCAGATGTGTGTGTGTTAACCACAATAACAGGGTGTATAATGTTTTGTACAAAACCATTAATTTCCAAAACTTGTGTCAGGACAAAGTGTCTTACTGTATCTTGTTCTCACCTGGGTTCCCTGAGTTGGGCTCACCCATGAATTCTCCATTTAGAAACACGGCAGAATACCTTGTAGTTAACACCACTGTAAAGGAGACAGAATGATAAAAAAAAAAATCAAACATAACTAGCAACTGTAACTGGTCTTGAGCCAAATCATGAGCAAGTGTTATGGGGACTTACCACTGTCATTTAAAGTGACAGTCCCAACAGTGCGTGTCAGTTTGATACTTGTGATGCCATTTCCTTTCCAGTAGAATTTGTAATCCAAAGCCAAAGTCACGTTCCCACATACCTGCCCCTCTACTTCAGAGAAATAAAAATAAATAAGTAAACAGACTTCAATATTAAGGTTAATTGTTAACTTATAGTAGCAATGGAACAGGATGTTGAAATCTCCTTACCTGAAGACGCAACTGCATACGTGCTTGAAATAAACTGACTCAAGTCAATGGCCTCTTCATCAGTTACATCCACTGTAACATCACCTGGAGTACATAAAGAAAAATGAAGACTGATGGAGTCACATAGCTCCAGAATATATCACAGCGATGCTACAGTTTGTTTAGCAGGTAAAGACATACCCCCTTGCCCATTCTTCACTTGAATCCCCAAATCTGTTAGTAGAGTCTGTAAAGGAGATCCAGCTGGACAAGACTCTAGTAGGGTTACACATTTGACCTCGAAATCTTTCAAAAATGCTACAGGAGCGTTTTTTACACAGTGTCCAAGAGCCCTCTGTGGAACAGAAATATAAGAGGCATTATTTTTTCCAGCTTTGGCAAAAGCTACCAAACATAATATTATCTCAAAAAAAGCTATTATTGCAATTATTATAAAACATTGTACACATGACTAACCTGGGGAATAGTGAAGTACTGATCATTTAATGTTAAAATGGGACTTCCTTGACTGTAGACATCAGCTGGTGCTGGTGCTGATAAAACAGGCCTTTGGAAGGATGGGCCTGGCTTTGGCATACTAGACAAGTTAAAGGGCAAAACATAAACAATGAAATCACAGCACAAAAAAATAATAACATAATTTAAAAAAAAAAAAACCAACAACATGTATTCAATCATTCCTCACATTGCGTCTCCCTGGTAGAAGAGCCCGAGGTAAGGGTTGTTTTCAGGTGGAGAAGTGACGCATAAAAATGGAGACCAATCTGGGGAGTTTTCAGCAGTCTGCACAGAGCACTGATAGTCTGGAGCTGGAGAGACTTGTCCACCGAAGGGCCCTGGGAGACAGTGGGACTCAAAAAGCTTCAAATCTTCAGTGGAACAGTCCTGTTAAAGCAAAACACAAATAAGACACTGTAGATTAATACAGAGGCAGATATATTGGCCTGAAACTCACTGTTCTCTTGTTTAAAGAATGTAAGAACCATGTAAATACCTTGTCACAGCAGCAGCGTACATCACATTTTCTGAGTGTGAGGTCACAGGGACAAGGGCCCAAGGGTTGGTACACTTGGTTTGGAATGACTGTTTTATTATCTGAAATCAGTCAGATATTTATTGGAAATAGCTCTGATTATTTCAGAAATATTTGAGTGATTGCATGCTTTTAATGAAAGCCCATACTGATGAGATAAGAGTTTCACTTGATTTACCAGATCCGGTGTTAGCAGGAACCAACAGTGCATAAATCTCGGCCTGAATCAGTAGTGATGCCTGAGGTGTGCCGCCCACACAGGCTGACACCTGAAGGATCTCCAGAACACACAGTGGCTTTGAACAGCAGTCTGTGTCTGTCTCATTATCACCACACAAACGCAGATTTTTATCCAGTCGAAGCTGAACTCGAACTGCAGTCTGGGGCACCAAAAATAAAACAAACATGATGAGGCATGAAAGAAAATGCCCTCCGTAAAATAACAGCTCTGTTAAATTAATTGTGGGACATTTATATAACTCTGGAAAAAAGGAGGGGAGCCGTGAAATTCAAAAAAAGTGAGAGAATTTAATCCGCTCAATATGTGGACAAATACAGGAACTAAATAGCACGAAGAACACAGAAAAGGCTGGATCAGCAGCTACTCTGGATTGCTCTTCTGCTGCCTGAGGAGGAACGCCATGCTTGAGATGTGTTGCCAAGTCTGTGTTCTTTATGCCATTTAGTGCCTGTATTTGTGCACATATTGAGCAGATTAAAGTCTCTCATTTTTTTTGCATTTGAGGACTCCCCCCCTTTTTTCCTGAGTATTTTCACTTTGACAAGCAGCTTTCCACTGTTTTCCGCACATTTATATAACTAAAACCCTATATCTACCCTTTAATTACCTCTAAATTTAGCATTATTTCAGCATCCTCCATGCGTGTGATGAAATTACAGTTTAGCGATGAGCTTCTTACCTTCCCAACCTGTTCCTTTGTGAGAACCCACTGCGTTACCTCAGCTTCACATGATGGAGAATCAATGCTTCCTGTAGAAGAAAACAAATAAATCAGTCTGTCCAATCTGTCCAAAATGACAAACGTTTACACAATCACAACGTAGCCACATCTCTCCTTTCATGGGCCTTCAAGAGGGATTTAATCTGGCATCTTAATATTTTCAAACACAACAAGTTTTGTTTTTGTTTTGTTTTTTTATTCAACCTTTCCTTAATCAGAAAAAGTCTCATTGACATAAAAAATCTCTTTTACAAGAGTGTCCTGGCCAAGACAGGCAGCAGCACAATTAACAGGGTAGTAGATATAAAAAAAAAACATATAATAATTTACAATGAAAATAAAGAATAAATTACAAAATCATAAAATCTTAAAATTATTAATCAGTATTCGTTGCAAGTCATCAACATCAGGGATCAAACATGGGCAATATGAGCCAGTCAAAACATCTACAGCCAGATGCGTCTGCCTCCAAGTCAGGAATAAGTCCTGGGAGTGAAGACAATAACTTCCCATACTTTTCTGATGGATGTAGATCTGTAGGGAAGACGGAAACAGACTAAGAATGGCCTTATAAATAAGAATATGTGAATGGTTAAGTCTACGAGTGGACAAGGCAGATCATCCAACCCGAGCATACAAAGAGCAATGTGAGTAAGGGATTTAAGATTTGTAATAAACTTCAGTGCTCCATGGTAGACAGCATCCAGTGCATGTAGGCATTGTGAAGATGCATGTATATAACATCGCCATAGTCCAGCACAGACATAAAGGCAGCAGCAACAAGTCTCCTTTTGACCTCAAAGGAAACGCAAGACTTATTTGTAAAATAAAAACCCAGTTTCAACTTATATTGAGATACAGACTCAATCTCAGAACCCTGAAAAGTGGTGATTGAGTCTGTATCTCAATACAAATATCTAGTAATAGATGATTCTCTCTCTTTTAAGCCTCACATTCAGCAATTAGTGAAAAAACTGAAGCTGAAATTGGGTTTTTATTTTACAAATAAGTCTTGCTCTTCCTATGAGGCCAAAAGTTGAACAATGTATCGGTTCAATTTGTCATATTCTGATATCTGACCAAGGAAACATGACTGAAAACATGACAAATTGCTGACAGATGGCCGTGCTGAAGGCAAATCATCAGAAAAGCTTCACTAATATATTTAACTAACCTGTTGTATTAGATGGAGATACTGTCCTCAGGTTCAGAGAGATGTCCGACGTGTTTCCAAGCAGAAGTGTTGTGACTGTGGGTCCAGTTGCAATGAGATAGGACGGCTGGAAAACTGTTGAACATAATGGTAACATGTCATGTTTACTGCATCCAAGTTTAACTACATAAAACTAATACAAATGTCGTAAGATTAAACGGTAGCAACAGGCTGATAGCACGGTTTTCTTCTTACTCGTTCTTGGCTAGTTGTTTAGTTGTTTAGCTGGGTTTGCTCGCATAACGTTAGATTTCTAAGCTACATGTCAAATTAGGTATAAATTAGGTTCTTACCGACAATGTTTTGGGTGTCAGCCAGAGAAATGAACAATAGAAAATATACAAACTGCCGGGAATTAGACGAAGAAAAGGATTCATCAACCACGTTAGCCATTTGGTCCACTTCAGATCATACAGACAGTTTACATATTTGTAAAGTGTTTGTGATGCCTTGGCAACGCAGAGAACGTTCTTGTTCTGAGAAACACATTTATACTGAAGCAGCAGAGAGCGCCCCCATCTGGTCTGGAGAGGAACATACCTACAGTCTACAGTGTAAGGACGGGTTCACAATTTTTCCAAGTGAGTCAGGTCAAATGAATATTGAAACAGGTTTTTCTTGCTATAATCATTCCTCCTGTTCATACTGATCATTAGAGGATCCCTTCAGAATGCACTTACAATATAAGTGATGGGGGCCAAAATCCACAGTCCTCCTTCTGTGCAAAAATGTATTTCAAAGTTTCTAAGCACTGATATTTTGGGCAGCTCAACAGATTCTCCTTCCACATATCTTTTGATATATCAGCCCATAGTTCTTTACTCAAAGCCTTCCTCAGATTAACAGTTGAACTTCAGTGTTAGTTAGCACTGAACAGATATTACCAACTGACAGATTATTAAATTAAATATTTACTTGGTTGAAAAATGTGACCTTTCTTCATTCTGATTTTATGTTTTTCTATGATTCTTACAATTACTATCACACTCAACTTTCAAACTGTATCTCATCTTACAACTGTTCCAAAAACATTTGTTTAATGATTTGTCTTTCTTCTATTATGGCAAAAATCATTTATACCTACTTCATATAGTGTCCCCTACTTGTTTATGGTGTAGCAGCATTAATTCTTTTATTTTTCTCTCTTTGTATCATTTTGTATCTTTATCTACTGTCTCTTGTTCTGCTTTAACAATTAATTTCTCACCTGGAGATCAATGGTGTGTTAAATTTGTCTTATTTTATATAATATATCATATAATGAACACATGTGGAAACCATTTTGTCTTTTTCCCCTTACATTTTGAATGATATTAAACCTACATTGTAAACCTGCCTTGTCAATACTGTTTATGTTCATCATGGTAATAAAATAATTTTGAATTTTAAATAATAATAAAAAAAGCATGCAGCCTTCATCCTCTAGGTGTCAGCATGTCGCTGTAAATCTTGGATGACCACTTCTTCACCAATAGTAGAATTAGAGATTTGTCACGTGACCAGTGCACCGGCGTGGGTCTAGTGTGTCTGACAGCAGTTTATCTCTGCACAGTGGAGTTAATATCACAATGTTGTCGTTTGAAGATCTGATGACAAGTTTTCAGAACTGTGTGATCACCGAGGATCAAACACCAGAAACACTCGGGCTCTTTATTGATAAACTATCTGAATCTTCCAGGTTGGTACCTGAACTTAACTTCCCATCTCCTGTAAACACATTTTGTCACTAAGATGTAATAATGACTTTATAATTATTATTTGCATGAACAGGAGTAGTGTGAAAAGATGCAAGGAGCGCAGTTTAGAGGAGGCTGTGCAGTTGCTGAGAAAGATTTCAGAGACACAGCTTCATGGTTTAGAGGAGAGTCACCTCCTGCTTCTTGTCAGACTCCTCATCTCCTTGCAGCTGCAGATGGTCAACATCTCCACAGCCTGTCGAAAAGTGGACCAGGTCAGCCCTACAGTGTGTCAGCTCAGTGTTCTTTGTTTAAATTAAATGCATCCTACTGAAGCTTCATTCTCATTCTCTTTACAGATGCTGCAACACCTGGCAAAGGTGGACCACCAACTGGTTTTTAGAGAAACCCAGCTGTGTTTGCACTCCATAACGCAGACTGATCAGGTACAGAACAGTTAATTCACTTGTGTTTGCCAGAACTTTACATAAAGACACTACAGACAACTTTTACCTCGTCTTCTTTTTAGATATTGTCTTTTGAGGATCTTCAGAGAGGTTAGTGTCGACTAAAGATAACATGATATTATAATCCGTCACAGATTTTGTATGCAAGTTTTTATTATATTGTTGTTTTTTTTCAGCCTGTATGTTCCTGGAAGACAGCACCGTAGGCCGAGAAGTGTGGCAAGAGTCATACCCGTCCTTTATAAATAAAGTGTCTGAGTTATTCCCTGTTGTACTGCAACAAGAATCCCTGAGAGATGGACCACTGTGTTACATTGCTGTTAAGGTAATGTGGAGCGATGTGCATCATGAATCACTCAGAATCCACTGCATAGACTTATCGTGTGAACTTTGTTACTGATCTGATAACTGTGATCTCTGCAGGTGTGTCTACAGATATTTCAGCTGTTGTCCAGTGAAGTGGCTCCTCTAGTGTGGAGGGAGGAGAATGAGAACCAAGCGGTGCAGAAGATCCTGCAGGCTCTTATGGACATAATCCTCGGACAGGTGTCTTACTGATTCGCTACTCCAGGGTCACTTATTGAAATCATAAATATTGGTTAATTGGTGTAGGTTCCATCTCATTAGTCAGTGTGTCCTGTCTTGCAGTGCTGCAACAGGGACACTCGTCTCCTGGCGGGCACTGCTGTGGCCATGCTGATCAACACAGCATTGGATAGCAGAGCTGCAGGTGCCGCTGCCTGGAGTCTGCTACAGGTCTCTCATCCAGGTATGTAAACACCAACACCGCTGGACAAGAAATCAGCATGAGCACATTTTTTTTTTTTCCTATGTTACATGTATGATGACCACCCGTTTGCTTTGATTTCTTTCCTCTTGTATTATATCCACACTAGAAATTCTACAGCTGAGTGTGACTGCATAGAAGCTCCTGACTGAATAGTTGTTATTCCTGTTATTTCTCAGAGCCCTGGCTGCTGACTGTTGGTGGTCTTCAGGTGCAGTGCCGCCCCACAGGGAAGGACGGAGTGGACAGGCTGGCTATGAGCAGGGGCCTCCTGACCTGCTGCCGACCTCACATCTTGCTTGCTTCACATGCGGATGCCACGGTTAACATAATGCATCAAGAACAGCACGCTTTAATTTTAGTATGGTTTTTTTGGCTTTTTTTTTTTTTTTTTACCAAATCTGTCATTTCTGTCTTTTCAGAGGTGTCTGCTGCTGGATGGTTTGTTTCCTCTGGTCTTTGCTTTGTGTGAGGAGAAGCTGGACTGTCATCACTTTGCCTTTGAAGGTGAGTAATGTCCAAGTTGTTTATTCATGGACTTAAATAGAAAAAAAGAAAAGCACCTGTTCAAATATGACATGCTGTTGCAGTGTTAACACTATGGCTGAAGAAAGTCAAAGAATGTCTGGCTGATATTTGGAAGATGACGGGTGTTCGTCTTCTGCCGGACAACAGCAGCCTGCAACAACAGCTCATTCATGTGATCTGGACCAATGCTGAAAGCCCAGTGAGTTGAATTTCTTTATGAGTATTTTTTTGTGTTATAATATTTTCATTTTCTATATTTTAATGCCTGTCTGCAAACAAATCTCCTTTGGTTTAGTAATAAAGTTGAATTAACATAATTATACCATTATCTGAAAAAACATTGGACTTTAGAAACTCAATGGACAGCCAAATAATGCAAGATATAATATATGCCAACAATACTGTAACTTAATAATCACGGTGTAGTTGTGTTTGTGGGTAAAACTGTAGAAAATAGTTCAAGTTTACCCAAATTTTCACTCAAAAGAGGTAAAGTGTCCAAGAATTGTATACAGTTTTGTTTAAACATCCAGTTCTTTCCTATAACTAAAAAATATATTCAATACCACCTTTAATAATAGCCATACTCTGAAGTTTCCAAGCAACAAGCCACATCACATAGCGGACCTCATGTGAGTTTATCAAATTATTTAACGATAAATTACTCTTTTATTTGTGCTGGCAGGTGGAGGGCGTGTCAGAATTTGTGCGCAGTTGCTTTTGTCTGCTACTGGACGTCTATCAGATGGACTGTGAGCAGTTTGGTGACATAAAGAAGATTCTTTATTTAAATCTACTTCAGCGAATAATCAAACTCCCATGGGAAGCCAAAGCCAAATATCATCGCCTTTGTGCTCTTCTTCCATATCTGGGTACTGACATGGTGAGCATTAATGATTATTACAGTGTTAATGATGCTGTGATGTTGTCATCTGAGCTCATGATGACTTCATGCGTGTTTCTGTAATCAATCAGGTGCTGGATCAATATGGTGAAATACCCAATCATCTCCTGAAGTGCCTGTCAACCAATCACCTGTCACCATGTGGATCAGAGCTTTACAAGTGTCTGATCCAGCAGCAGAGGCGAGAGCTTTGTGATGGCTCACAAAAGTCAGCTGAGTTGGATCTGGCCAATCAGTGGGCAAGACGTTGGCAGCCCGTCCTTCTTGAGGCGCTGACTTCTGATGTGACTCTTCTACAGAACAACAGCTCAACACACTTACTGCCCTGCACCTTTCAAGTATTCCCCTCTGCTGTGGAGCTGCTGCTGGCCTCCCTGGACCCGTTTGCCCCCGGCCACCTCCACGCCTGGGCCTGCATCATGAGTTCCTACCGGGCCACAACTGGAGGCTCTCCCTGGGCTCTGCAAGGCAGCTCGACCCTTAAAACCCTCCAGCTAGCTCTAGGATCTGCGGATGACAAAGTACGACTTGCTGCTCTCAGCCTCCTCTGCTGCAGCCCAAAGACCAAAGATACTCCAACTTCAGAGGAGCTGTCAATAATGAGGACCTTCATCCCTCAGAACCTGAACTGTGAGTCCTCGCCTTTTCGTCAACATTTTCAGGCAGGAGTGAAGAAATTTCTGGTTCGTATCAGAGATGGCTGCTTGGCACATGTCAGAGGACCAAAGGGCAAGAAGAAGGAAGATGCCACCATCTTGGAAAGGGCACAAGAAATGCTGGACCAGGGAATAGGTGAGACGATTGACAGCTGTTGTTAGTCTAATATCGTCTAATATTAAATGCCTGTGTAGCATTGTTTGTAATTGAAAGTTATGTCCTTTTACAGGACATGATGGAGAATTTTCCCACTCTTTTGTCTTCTTCCCTGTTCATAAGAAACATTTTTTAATCTCCTAGGTTTTGTGGAATGGCTGGGTGAGCTTCCTTACTGCTATCTGGCACCAGGACACAGCTATCAGAGGAAAAAGACTGTGTTGCTGTTGCTGTCTGCAGTGCTGGAGACCTGCACAGACACCTGGAGCCCCGACAAAAAGAAGGGACAACCTCCAGGTCAGTTTGGGATGCCTGTGATTGGAAAATGGAGGCCAAAAAAACCCAGACATCTATTGTTTTATAATATTTTTGCTTGGAAGTTTAATAAGCTCTTTGAAATCTCCTCTGCAGTGAACATGGGGTCTCTTATTAACTGTGCGAGGCAAAAAGGAAAGTGGGATTTCTTCTGCAAGACAAAACAGCTGGTCCTCATCAGTTGTTTAGAAGATTCTACAAACGAGGTAGAGCTGCCTTTACTTGACTCATAATCTTTTTTTGATTGTTCAAATTTAATATATGAAATCAAATATTGTTTTCTTCTACAGATTCGGGAGCTTTCGGCAGGGTTATTGTTGAGATTTTTCCCACCAAGTTTTCCAGATGATATCGCTGCTGTGCTGCTCACACGAACCAAACAGCTCCTGTGCAGTCCTCGGGTGCAGGAGGCTCAGATGGGAGCACTGATGATGAAGATTCTCCTTCAGAAGTAAGCTTCGTCTCCTACATACTCTCACACAGAAATGTGTCTGCTTTAGATGTAACGGGTGAGAAGTTATCAGTTGTTCATATCTTTTAGAAAACAAGACCAGTCTGAGGACTGCGGGCCGAACAGTAACATTAATGTCAACTGTGGAAGCAACACAAAGGCCTCCAGCTCTGTTAGACTCCTTGTGAGGGAGCTGGAGGAGCACTACCTCACAGCCAAGGCTGACATGATGCTTGCTGCCAGAACCAAGCCTATACATGGTGAGTCCTGAGACCTACAACTCTGACAACTCCCATACCGATGATGAAACCCAGAAAAGGTCTTCAGTTCTTTTAATCCTGTCTTGAATCATGTTTCAGGTGTTCTGAGTGCCCTTCAGAGGTGTTTGCTTGAGGCACCCAGAAGCATCTTTGACACACTTGGCCACAGTCTGACCATTGAGGTACTGGGCCTGCTGGAGAATATCTCTCTGCTTCTGCTGGGTGTGCTGTATGGAGACACTTGTTCTACTGAGAAGGGTAATGGAGCAATCTGCAGAAACAGTACTGATTTAGGGATAAAGGATGCACCAGTTCAGATTCATGACTACACACACTATCTGCAGTGGGTTTTAAACTGCTGTGTTCTGTCTTAGATGCCGCCCCTTCTTTTTGTGATATGGGGAATGCCATCAGCTCTCTGATAGCCCAATCTTCTGGAGGAAACCATGGGGATGGAGAGGAGTGTGTCTTGCTATCTGAAGAACACAGCCTCATTCTCACCTGCTGCTGGGTCTCTCTTAAGGTAAATCACAACTGTAGTGGCAACTTCACATTTAGTAGTTATGTTATATACTGTATGTGTATTCTAATTGTTATTTCCTCCTCTACTTTTTCTAATTAGGAAATTGGGATCTTTTTAGGTTCTCTGGTGGAGAGAATTCTTGCCGAATCCAAACCCAACAAGTGCCTACTAACAAAAGAAGATCTAATAAAAGCATCAAAAGTATTCAAAAATATTCTTCTCAAATGCCGTCACTGGGTAAGTTTTATAAAACCATCTGAAGGCATTAAGTCTTTTTCTCACCTCAACTTGCATTTGGCTTCCTGAAAAACATGTTTTTCTTCACCAGGGGGCAGTAGAGGGATGCTGTGTAGGTTTCACCAAGTTCTGTGCCTGTCTACTCAGCAGCAATGATCCACATCTTAGGGATATCCCAGCCCACATGCTGAAACAAGTGAGTTGTGGTCTTGTGTATTTTTCCTTAATAGATGCAGAAGGTGCTTGACTGCTAGCTTACAGATGTATTTTCTCTCTGATCTCCTCAGGGATTGCAGGTTGTGCAGTCCCCTCGTTCTACTTCTGTGACCCGGCGGGCTGCAGGGTTGCCTATGCTCATCCTGTGTGTCCTGTTAGCAGAGGAGGCCAGTAAAGCACGGCCACTTTTATCCCACAGTATGCAAACCTTACTGGAGACAGCCAGAACCCCTCTACCTGACAGCTGGGACCAGACACTGGACCTTCCACAGGTTCATAGACAGAACAGCAGCGATGAAGATATTAGTCTAACCTTAAAACTTTGGTGTCTTGATACCTACAGGTTGTATATACATGTAACACCATCCACACGTGTCCTTTACAGGTGTGTGCGGTTCACACTCTGCAGGCCCTGGTGCGTGGCTCTGGGCTGGGTGTAGCTATCCTTCAGTTTGCCCCTGCTGTAGCCATCTTGTCTCTCACTCTGCTCAGTTCTCCCTGCTGGGCCATGAGGAATGCTGCTCTACAGCTTTACAGTAAGACAAAGGCACATTTAGAGCTTTACTTTTAGTCTGTATTTGTGAAATGAAGCATTGCATGAGGACTGCTGATATGAAATGAAATGTCTTCCAGGTTCTCTTTGCTCACGAATGCTTGGTCAGCGGCCCAGCAGTGAAGAGGGTGGCCCTACTCAGCATGGCATGTCGCCCCCTGCCTTCTTCTTCCACTACCCTGCGCTCCAGCCCTTCCTTCTTACAGAGCTGAGAGGGGCAGCACACAACCTCCAGCGTCCACCTGAGGAGGCCAGACTTCGCCTTCAGCCATCACTCTACCCTATTCTTACTCTGTTAGCCCAACTGCAGCCTGGCGTCCAAGACTCAACTGAGTAATCTCTCTTTACTTCTCTATTAGACAGTTTAGCCAGGTTACAGGGGTACCCCAGTGATTTAGTATTGCACATCCATAAAGGTGAAGGATTTGAGAGAGATTTAAAGAAGAATAGTCCAAATCGAAGCAGCAGAGGCAGAGATATCCTGGTTCTTAGTCCATATTATGGTTAAGCTCCAAAACCACTGGATCCTACATTTGTCATAATGCAATAGATAGCACCTTTTCATTAGACCACTCCTGTCTGGAGTCTCTGAAACTCCACACACAGTTTGTAACACGGGCTTTCTGTCAGAAGTTTATTATTTCCAAGCCCAAGCTGAGATAACTGATGACATCACTGTGATATCATCAGGTTCTTTTCTCAGACCAGAGCCACATAAGACTTTATACCACAGTCTTCACAGGCAGAGTAGTACTCCTCATGACCAGTAAACTGACCTTTATGTGTAAAATCACTGGAGTACCCCTCTAGCTGTCATCATTTTTTATAGCCGTGTTTATAGCAGTTTTTATCCAGGCTTAAAGTATGCAGATTTTTATTCCAACCAAAACTCAGACCAGCTGGCTCAATAATCTGCTCCACTTTACCAGAGGAGAGGGAACTTTTAATGGTGTGACTCAGGACCGCCGGTTAATAAGTTGGCTTTTTATACTGTATTTTTAAGCAGTGTAGATAGATTAAGTGTTGCACATTCATTCATCTTTATACTGAATTTTATTTGACCAAGTGACCGTTTTCTCTCATTTTCTTCTCCCAGAACATTGTCAGACTTCCTGCCTCCTTTACTGCAGCTGTCTGCCAGTCCCATTTACAGTGTGAGGGTGATGGCCTCGAAGGCTTTGGTTGCCATGACTCCCCCCTTAGAGTACATGAACATCCTCATCAAACTGACAGCTCAACTGCCCAGTCCACTGGATCGCTGCTGTCACAACCGGCTCCACGGACAGCTGCTGCAGATCAAAGCTGTTCTAGACAGAGCTCTCTGCACAGACAGGTGAGACTGAAAGAGCTTTTTTATTCATTCATCAGACACTTTCAGGCTTTTTGAAATCCCAGTGTGTCTCTATCTGCAGTGCCCGTTCAGCTGACCTATGCGAGGTGCTGAGCAGGGTGGATGCCTCGCTGTGGCTTGCAACTGAATCTCAGCGCTGCCCCCTGGTGAGAGCAGCCTACCTGGCCGTGGCAGACTCACTGAGAGGATTCTGCTGCGAGACCTACCTGTCAAAGCTCTATGACACACTCATGTGTGAGCTCCGTACACCTCAAAAGGGGCTTCAGGTGCGTGACACACATTTCTCAAACCCTTGCTTGGAAGACTGACACTGCTGTTTTTTGGGAGGGAGGTGAGGGAGAGTTTGGGAGATGACTTTCAGCAAAGGTTTCTGGCTAGAATCAAAACAGGTGTGGTGGTTTGTGTCTTAAAGGCCCTGAAGGTGTTTTTATTTTTTCAATTCGTTTTCTAAGTATAAGTGAGGGATGATTACAGGAATTTTCTGAGCCAATTATTTCAAGAGTCATCATCATCAGTTGAGATCATATGAGAAATTTCTGTCTGCGTTGTTTTGTTTGTGCACTTGTCACTGGTTTGAAGTGGGTGGGCTCAGTGGTGGAAAGCTGATGTCCTATACTTTTGTGCACCAATCAGGATGTAGCAACATTTGAATCAAAATGTGATGACATTTTGTGGTTGTTAACTGATGTTATTAATAAATCTGATCAAACTACATCCAGTTTTTGAGTAATAAATAAAATCTGTATTTTGTAATCGTTGCTTTTTCATTCAGGAA
This sequence comes from Thunnus albacares, assembly GCF_914725855.1. Taxonomy (NCBI): domain Eukaryota; kingdom Metazoa; phylum Chordata; class Actinopteri; order Scombriformes; family Scombridae; genus Thunnus; species Thunnus albacares. The sequence continues at coordinate 20,386,825 of NC_058107.1, read as the reverse complement.
TATTTACGTATAAACATAAATATTTAAAGATTGAAACCAAGTTTTCCGGGGCAACGCAACAGGTATTTTTTCTAAAGCTTTATTTATGTCACCTCCACAGGTTGGACTGTCTTCCTTCCATCAACGAGCCGTTCAGTTTCTATGTGCAGACCAGAAGTGGGCACGTCAAATCTGGGACAACTTTTCTGCAGCGAGCCCTGATCTGAGGCTCACATTGGTCACGTGGGTGGTTGATGGGCGAGGTTTGCAGCAGACCAGTCTGAAAGAGGTGATCCAGAGGGTGTTGCAGGTGAGACATGAACTGCCTCCTTAGACTTCAGGATGTCGAAAACAACTTTTTCAAAAACCTGTCTAACAGCATTCGGTTTAAGGACTTTCTTAGAGCACAATGTGAGGAAATCGGGGAGGCAAAGATAGGCTTAAATATAATGCTGTCTGAGGCTGAGATCTGGCTGGAGACTTTTTTTCCCTCTAACATAAGAGAGGGTGTGTCTGTTTGCTATTATATTTCGCAGGGAGACTTAAGCATAGTTAAGCTTAAGATGTCTTTTCATTAGTTGCTCTGTCAAAGTTCATGTTGGTTCATGTAGATAAACTCAGCATGTTACATTATCTAGACCGGCAATGACTTTCTGTTAGTGTGATAAGATGTGATACTACATATCTCCAGACAGAGTAGGTAAAGATGGCAAATACTGTTATGTGGCCTAGTCATTTGTTTTATAGGACTTGTTAGGTCTTATACTTTCCTTCAGTTGGACTGGAGCACCCTGTTTTCATGGAGTTAATTAAACTTTACTATAAGTTATAACAAACAGGAAGTATGGCATGACATTGTAATGGAGTTGTTGTTTATAATTGCAAAAACTGGCATTCTTTATTTTGCTGTGTGATTAAAGGAAAACTTTTTTTCGTGATATGCATCAATGTTGAAAACACATTTTCAAAGTCTGCGCCCCTATGTCTGCCGTTAAACAAAAAGATAATTTGATAATAAGATTAAAGGAGCGCACCGATGACCTTTATCTCCAGTCAAACCTGAGGGAGGCATTGTTGAGCCACTGTGTGGAGTACCACAGGACCTACCTTGCAGCCCTGGCGGCAGTGATGGCTGGAAGTGATTCTACTTCACCCCGATGTCCCCCTCAGTCGGCTCTGCTGGAGGAGTCGGTTCTGCTTGAGTGTCTGGATTTGTTGCTCGTTGACCTGGAGGAGCAGAGAGGCGGGCCAGAGTTCCTGTCGCAGGCGCTGTATGCTGCTAATCTACTGCTTTCCCAGCGATCAGACTCCAGGTTTTACATATATTACTCTTTTTACTTCATATACTGTGACTCTTCTACCTGCGGCTCTGACTTACTTTTTATCTTTGTGAAAATCAGTTTTAAGATTTCTATGATCCAGCGCTGGTGTAGTGTCTTGGAATGCCACCGCTCTCCAGACGCCACCGAAGTGCTCCGGATGGCTTGTGCTGAAGCTCTGTGTGTAGCTGGAGTCTCCCTAATGAGCGGCAGCCCGAGAGAACACAAAACCCTGCCAGACATCATGATCAGGTACTGAGAAATGTCTAATAAGGTTGTCAATCAGATTATATGATAATTTGATGCCTGAAAACAAGTGAAAATGTTGAATCTTTCTCGTGCAGGTTGATCAACACAGGCCTGTATTTGCTGCAGGACCAAAGCCAGATGGTGAGGATGAGAGCGGCCAGTTTCACCTCCATGTTGCAGCATGCCAGAGGAGGAAGCCAGAGGAGCGTCTACCTTATGCAGGTCAACCAGGCTCTGCCATTCCTACTAGACTTGCTGCTGGAGGAATACTGGGATACGCCTGGCACTTTGGAGGTGTTGTTGTGTCACCTGACTCAGCCTGACCTCAGATCTGTGCTGAGAGAGGCCTCAGACACGAGGTGCGTTACCTCACCGAATCAAATACACTTGTACAAACAGAGCAACCGTGATTGAGTGTTGTCAAACTGTTATTATTGCTCTCTTAATCAGGTGTGCCAGTCTTTATGAGCAGGATGAGGCCAACGTGTTCGCGGAGCCCTCTGTGATGTCTGCACATGTGTTGCCTTACCTACTGCGGATGGCTGAAAAGTACTCTGAATCCTCTGCACTGGCACAAAGCCTGATTGCATGGGCAGAGGAGAGCACTGCACAGGTGCTAGACAGCCTTACAGTGTGCAAAGAACTCCAGCCAGGTAGCACATTAGCTCGTCGGCCTGATTAAAAGCATTTGGTTGATAAATTTCATGTCATTTTAGGATGTGATGAGCTGCGATGTACTCTTAATGTTCTGTTTTACAATGAGATTATTTCTTTTCTCCTCAGCTGACACTCTGAACTCGGCCTGGCTATCTCTCCTCATGGACCCCCGCTTACACAGCACCCTGTGTGGCCTGATAACCAAGGCTGCCTTCCTTCTCCGGCTGTTGAAAACATCTGATGACGTACGACACCTTTGTGATTCTTCAGCACTGCATGAGGCTGTGCAGGAAGTTTGTAGTCTTCTCAGTCAGAGCGGTGTCCACTTCCCCACTGCTTTAACAGCTGCTGTGGCTGGAGACCTGCCACTATGACAGTACGGAGGAGCTTTTTCCGTACGCTCAATGAGCAAAGGCTTTTGGCCCATGAGGCAGCGGATAAAATTACCTGTGGATATTTCTGGACTGTCTATGACATCTACATGTGCAGCTTTAGTGTGAATGAGTAGTGCAACTGCTGATGCTGCAGTACACCAGCACTTGGCAGACTGAGTAAGTTATGTAAGAGCTCAGTGGCTGCACCCAGTTGTATCTATCATCATATTACCTATACAGAGTAGAGACCCGTTAGGTGGAGAACAGTGTAGAACATTTCCTCACAACCTCTCATGGCCTCTTTTTTGCTACAATCCTTTTAACAAAGACAGCTTATAAAATGAAATGAAACTTTTGAGGCTTTATTCATTTTTTTTAATAAACAGATTTAATATAGGTAGGATTGCCCCCTACCTGGACAGCCCCAGGTCTGTCTGTATGCTCATTCTCATTCCCAGAGCTGACCTCTGTTATTCTGTGTTGTATGTTCATGTCTCAACTGCAACAGTAGCCACGTTCAGACTGATGCAGTGATGTAATGCAACAGCATCTGGAGAAATTGGCTACTTGGTGCCCAGCAGGGGAATATAGTGTACGGTTTAATGCCCCATTAGAGGCCTTCTGCCTCAATAAGTGTCCATTTTCCAGCCACATGAGGGCTGAAGATGATTGGGTAGATCTGATAAAGAGCTGGCGGTTGCTCCGCAACGCACCACACACTAGAGGAGTCTTACATCACCAGAGAGCTTTTGTTTGAGATAGAAGGTACAGTACATGCTGTGGTTGGTCCATTTTAGGCAATTAACTAAATGTATATTGAAGTTTTTGACCATCATGTGATGGTTTTATTTCCTTGGGGTATGATATTGTTAGTGCTGATACAATTGTCAGAATATAAGTATGGGAACAACCAATATATCAACATATGACTGTAAACAAGCAGATTTCCACTTTTTTTTACTCTAATTTTTACTGTACCACTTTTTTTTTACTGTACCATTCTTCTGCACGTACGTACCTCTGTATCAGTTCAGGTTTCCATTGTGTTTGCTTGAAGCATTGTAGTTTTGAGCACATAGATTATGCAACAGCTATGACATCAAGCCTGTGATAATGATTCATACTTATAACTAGTGCAGTGTATTTCCTGATGACCCACGCCAAAATGAGCACCTGGTGTGTACAGCTCTATGAGATTAACATGCACCTCAAAGGACGCTACAGATGGTTCTTGTTGAGAACATGAATGAACATAATACTACATCAAGATAATGATTGATAAATTAAAATTGTAGGGCCAACTGTGATGTACATCATCATTAAGTGTGTTGAACTAAGCCAACCTACACAACAGTATGTATTTAAGGTGGGAGAAGATGGCTCTTCAGGGATCATTACAACTTTCACACTTACTCTACTTTTGTTTTAACTGTTTTAACTTGTGCATAGAGGCTCAGGGACTGTGATGCATAAATGTTAGTGTTTTCTAGTGTCACTTATTTTTGCACCTTGACCCCAGAGAAATGCTCTCTCATTCTGCCTTACACAGAGATATATGGTAAGATGACAATAAACTTGGACAATAAACTTGATTTGATTTGATTCTTATGTGACAAATGGTGTATTGCTTCTCATAACCATAAAACAAACCCATATATTACAGTGTCCCGGATTTTCATCTAATTTAAGACAAAAGATTGTGTCAAAGTCATTTAAGAAAGTCTTTAAGAAGAAATACAAGTGGGGGCTTGAACTTTGCTCTACATTAAGACAAAAGGGAAGCAAAACATGAGGCTCAGTGTGTGGCCTGAGTCTTTGATACAATATCTACATATCTCTAAACAAAGGCATAATTTAAGCTAAAAATAAACAATCCATTTTACTTTTTATTCAGCCTCTGACTATCAGACTCTGCTTGTGTGTGCAATATTGTTTCTTCTGCCTCAACCTTGAAAACGAAGTTGGAAAACTCAGATCAAAAGCGAAGTTAGGTACAACAATTTTAAGGTACTTTTTGGGTGTGTGTGTGTGTGTGTTTGCATGAACAGACACACATGTTTAGCATTTGAGGCACAAGGGAGGTGTTTTTCCACTGTTGTATCACAAGTCAGCCCTTAAACTTAATGAATAACAAGAATCAAACGTTTTCTATTCTACACATGGAATTATAATGAAAATGTTAATGAATTAAATGCTTTTTGACCCCTTTGAAAAAGGAGTTGAGTAAGTTTAACTGTGCATTTAGACTTTTTAAAATAACAGTGAATGCTGAATACAATAAAGTGAGCTGTTGAGGTTGGTTCTGTAAGAGTGTGATTCTTTCATATGATCAGTGCTGCTTAGTTTCATTTTATCCAAACCTTTTGCAGTGCTTGAAATCCCCTTTAAAGCCCACAGTCTCCTGTTGCACACTATCTACAAGCAGGTTTAGGCTTTTAATCTATAATGGCACATTTTTGCATGCTAACAAGAATTTCCATATTTTGAATATATGAAGTTAATCCTCAGCTATTGTTTGTTTATATTTTTGCTGTTTCTATTTCTGACTAAACAGGAAAAATTAAATAATCTCTCATTAATTTGTGGAAATATTACCCAACTCTGACCTTCAGCATCTTTATTCAACTCAAGTAATAGTTGGCTCATTCCCAAATGCCTGTGTCCAGCCTTTGATGATCTGGTAACTTAGGGTATCACCCAGTGCATGCTGGGAGAGGCCCCCTGCCCCCCTGTAACCCTGAATGAGTAGAGTGTGTGATCGAGAGAGCATGACAGATGCTGTGTGTTTGCACTAGTAATTGCCTGAAAACTGGGTAAACATCTATTTGAAAAGTGGCTTAGTGAACATTGACTGAATCTCGCGTTGGCTGGCCTCTTTACCCATCAGCCAACAATGACACAGGGCCTCTCTGATTTGAGTGTACAGCTCCCTGCACAGAGGCAGATAGAGACAAACACTATTGGCAGCTGTTCTTTACCAGTCTCTGTAGAGTCCCGCGCTGTTAGTGACCAAGGCCAGAGGAAAAAAACAGGTCTCATGGGGTAGAGAGGAGCAGTGGAAGCCTGGGAAACAGGAAGATTGGGTTTGAACAGATGTACCAAGCACTTAGAGCCAGATAAGACTCTGCAGTTAGTTGGATGAGGATTATAAATGGAAACTAATGACTCAGTGTATTTTAAAATGAAAATGGAAAGCACATCAGCTATTTATAGGCAACCACAGAGAATTTAATCTGCATGGAAATGATTCTTGGATAGGTAAAGGACAAGCAAAAAGGTTGGATAATAGAAGTCATTTTTTTTGCAAATTTTTTAAAACAAAAATGTGAATTAACTGCCTTTACTTTGCGTGCTGTCTTTTTAGACAATGTGTTTATTCTCACAAGGCTGCATGCTACGATCAATTGCCAAGCTATGTAGTCAGCAGGCTTTTTCCTGTGTGTGTGTGTGTGTGTGTGTGTGTGTGTGTGGGAGGGGGGGGGGGGGCAGAAGCCTTGTCCCCAATTGGTAAAACTCTAATTTTTGTGTCAGTGGTTAAGGTTATGGTAAGGTTAGGGTTAAAGTTAGACAAGTTGTGGTTAGGGTTAGAGTAAGTCTCCAGGAAATGAATGTCGGTCTATGTAAATACCTTAAAAGTGATTTAAGCAACCTGTGTAGAGTGTGCGTGCGCGCGCGTGTGCGTATGCGTGTGTGTGTGTTCCATGTACATGCGCTTGTGTGTGAACCTGGTGAGGCTTTAGGACCTTGAGGTTTGCACTGCAAAGAGCAGCTCCTCCTCCCACTGAAGGCTGTTTACGAAGAAAGCTGAGCTCCTCTGACAAAAACAAGGGCTGGGACCCCAGCGAGAGGAGCAGTGTGTCTGATGCATTCAGCGCAGGCTCTTCCTCCATTTTAAACATTTTGCATATATACATATTTCTATTTTTTTTTTCTCTAGAGAGAAAGCACGGGAGTGAACCATGTTGTCGGTCAATTCAGCCCGTCAGCTCTGCAAAATGTTCCTCTCTTTGCACCTTGTTTTCCTGAGCGTGGCGTTTGTGCACAGCAGTGCATCAAATGGAAATCAGAAAGGTAATGTGATACTGTGTGCTCTATCTTTTTATATTTCCACTCCTTATTTATAGTAAAACCTTCAAGTTTTGTTGCTTTGTCGGTTTTTAAATCACTTCAAGTTACATGCATTGTACTAGTTTATCATTTTTACATCCTCCCATTGATTGCACAATCATTTGTTTATGTGCTATGCTCACATGTTATTATGCTGTTGTTTTTCCCAAGACTGCATGTCATCCAATGGTGTGGAGTACAGAGGGGAAGAACATAGCTCCTCTTCAGGTCTGACCTGTCTAAACTGGACCAACTGTACAAGAGACTATGATGTTAAAATCCATCCTGATTCACAGACAGGTAAACACACATACATGATTTATATGTCTGTTGTGTCTATCAGTGAAGAGATCAGTGAATGTCACATTACATGGATAAAATTGTGATTCCTCTCCTGTTTTCCGCTGTGTTAGAGTCACGCTTACAGAAGATTTAAAATGTCACTGATGTTGATAGGTGCAACACTGTGCTTCAGGAGAAACACACAACTGTGAAATACAGTATTATCACACAGATTGCAAAGTCGTCCATGGGATTGCGAGTAATCTTTGCAACATTCAGAGAAATGTAGGCTAAATACTAAAAAGAATGATATTTCCTGTATTGCACACACTTCAGCTACTGTGCCACTGATTTGTCTTGTTTGTGGTGTTAAATGGCTTCTATTGTTCAGTAGCTGCCATTTCCTTTCTGGGTGCTCACAGCAGCCTGCTCAGTGTGGTGTGATGAAGTCGTGTTAATGATTAATGAATCCAGTGGTTTACCCACACAGCAGGACAGGCAGAGCCCATATTTCCACGGGACATCAGTAACAGACATGTGCTGTTTTTATCGTTCCTCCTGTAGGTGTTGGAGATCACAATTACTGCCGAAACCCAGACTCCTCTGAGAGGCCTTGGTGCTACATTGCTGGCCCGGATGGGACGATCCAGAGACAATTCTGTTCCATCGACACGTGCAAAGGTAGGTTTCTAAATGCAATGCAGACACTGTGCCCAAGAATAATCATAAACAGTTGGGGATTTGCACAAAAAAAACTGTGGACAAGTTAGATATCTGTTAAAATGAACCCTAAAACCCTGGTTGCAGAAGGCTGACAAAGAAAAAAATGCTGACTGTATTGCTGCATACATACAATTAATTGGCAGCTTTTCTCTGTGAAAGTTTTCAGAATACATTCTGTGGAAGTTGCCAGCAATTACTTTGTCTTCTTGTCCCTGTGAAACTCTCATTATTTTTAAAAAGTGGGCTATGTTAGGGAAAAATAATGAGGTGAATTTTTTGTAGCTGTGCAAATGTTCTAATTAGTCACCACATAAAAGATGCAGCCGAGTTTAAAGCTTTTATGGATCAGCCAAAAACTCAATGGTTAATGTCTTATTGGTGTTTTTTTACCACACATAAACTATGTGCAAGTCATCATATAGAGATTACTGCTGATTTACTTTTCCCGGTTAAGAATCTTATCCAGTAGTAGGTTACTTGGTCAGGGTTAAGCTACTACGAGGAGTCTTGCCTGCTTTGTCCTTTGTTTCCATCTTGTCTCTTAACCCAACCAGAGTCACACAATAACAAAAGCCCCTGCAGTCACGTGTCAGAAAGTTCAGCTTCAAGAAAAACATTGACCACGCCTCAAACCTGAGCTCATTGGTAGAGAGGAATAGTCTTTCCTCGGAGACGGCAGCTAATAGGCTGTTACAATTTATGACTTTATGCCCTTTAACTCCAGCAGAGTTCGTAAACAAGAACTTGTGTAGAGGAGATAGAAAAAGAGTTAAAGAGCAGACGCTGACATCCGCAGTGGAACCTTCCTGCCTCTTGTCACAGAGTTGAGTATGCAGAGACTGTTTATGTCTGGCACAAAAAAGCATGCGCTCGCCACTCCTCTAGCTGATTTATGTCCCTTAACTAAATGAGCAGTGTCAGGGTGTTCTTCCTGCTCTTGCGCCAGTGGTAATGTTATTGGACCAGCAGTAATTGGAAACCACACGATCCAAATGATGCATTCTAAGTTAAGTCAAATTAAGTCAAAGTTTTCAAAAGTGAATTATTTAAATTTCAGTTGTCTCCACACATTGTACAATAAAAACAACATTAATAAAACAGTAAAAGACAGTGCACATAAGGATAAAACAGATAAGTACTCTGCATGTAAAAATTAAGAATGAATACTTCTGTATATGGTGTAATTATGTCCATGTTAATGCTTCTATTTAGTCTGCTTTTATGGGCATGGAAGAAAAAATAATTTGAATAGGAATAGAGAGGATGGAGTATTCTGCACTGGATGAGGGCATTAGTTGGCTAAATGAGGAGGATTAAAGAAACAAAAAAATAATCTAGTCACTGTTCTTTCTCAAATAAAAAGTGTGTACGGCTACAAATGTTAAACACTGCCGTTGTTTGATTGTGTCTTCAGAGCAAACCTCTACTGTGGCAGCAAAGGCTGAATCCCTCATCCCAACAGAAACAACTCCCTCTACAGAGAGCTCTGCAAAGCCTGCAAAGTCCAGAGTTTCTCAGGGAGAAGTTGCTGCTGTGCAGCCAGTAATGGGAATCAGCCAGCGAGTACGCACAGGACCCAAAAAGAAGAAGGACCTCGGTACACTTGGTATGTTGAAGCTGTTATCATCTGAGCGTATAATTTCGCATCGCTACATGAAGCAAATATCATTGTGATGTACTTTCAGCTTTTAAGTTTTAATGTTTTTTCTCTCTTTTTTTAGGCTATGTCCTCGGCATCCTCATGATGGCCATTATAATCGTTCTTGGAGTAGGCATCACATTGGGCTACTTCTATAAGAGGTCAGTATCTAAATCACAACACGAAGCAAAAATCTGACTAAAAGACAAAATATGAGCTCTAAAAACAGCACAACTGAGGCAAAAATTGTATTTAATTAAAATATATAGCATGAACTAATGTCGCATACCACAGCGTTTGTAGCTTAAGTTAGTTTGCAATTCCTATCCTCAGATGGGCCCTAAAAATACATAAAAGTCAACCATAAAACACATACTGTACAAAACAGCACAAGACACAAACCATTTTTAAACTATCATGAAACGACAAGTATGCGATCGCTCATGACTGATGCCTCTTTTAAAACTGTTTCAATTTGAGTTCAAAATCATCTCAGTCATGATTCATTTTGAGTTCTGTTGGTAAAGAGTTCCACATGTTAATCCCCCACATAGAAAAAGATGTCTGGCCAAATGAGGATTTACGATAAGGCACCTCACATTTCCCAGTAGACGTACCTCATGTTGCTGAGCCAGAAACCCTGAGAGGTACCACCAGGTCACTGAGCATCTATTTAGGCATTTATAGATGAGTTCAAGATTAGCAAATCTAATAAAAAGTTGATGATTCAGAGCCTTCCTGTGCCTTTCTGTTTCCACTGGCACATGTAGTATTGTTTAGAGCTATAAAATGTGCAGGAGAAATGCCAGAATGATTCGTTAAGGCGTGTGATAACATGCGTGTTAATGGTCTCTTGAGTTTAGGGCATCAGCTGTTGTGCACATTCCCCAACGATGCTCTCTGTTGTTCCACTTGGATTTAACGCAGCAATTTCAGATGCCTTTATCACAATACCCGCAACAGAACACGGGGAGGAAAAACGGCAGGAAATGAAAAGCCTGCAGTCTATTTTAAGCATTCTTATTTCATATTCTTGAAACAGAAGACAGCGTGGAGGAGGGGTTGGATTTGTCGGAGAAGACTGCGTATTCGCTACAGTTTATGTAAAAGGCAAAATGATGGCCCCGGTGTTGTGAAACAGGGGACACCGATTCCCTTTGTCACAGCACAAAATGCCCTTACAGAGCTGTGTTTGGCTGTCAAATCTGATTAGCAGTGCCCCTGTTTTGTGTTCTATTTTTAGAAGGTGATTATTAATGAGGAGATGCAGCATATTATGTCAGAGGGTTTATACCTGCCCTCAGCGTACGGTGACATCACCTTCACTAATGTGGTAGACGTGTGGCATAAATACAAGTGTGCCAGTATTTCATTCAATTCTCAGTGTGTAACCCCTCTACTGGCCTGCAGTGTGCCCCCTCCAATACACATCTCGAAACAGTGTAAGGGACTCAGAGGTTTAAATTACACGCCCATGTTGGGAGTAGGCTCCCAAACAGGGTGTAGGGGAGTAGCTAGAGTACTGGCAAGGACATGATCCCTTGAAGGCTTCCCATCGCCCCCACAAATGTGGAAAAACAAAGCAGGTGAAAAACCCAGATATGCTTGAAACTATAGTGCAAAGAATGTGTGATGGTGTACTGAGTTTTGGAGCGGTGCAGAGTTTCACAATATGCTGTACTAAAAGCAGGCAGGTCGGAAGTGTATCGTCCCCTGTTTTGGCTCCAGATCAGTAGAAAGCAGGCCTCGTGCTGCTTCCCATCACTGTGTCGCCTTGAAATAGATAACTCCTCGCCAGCTTGTTGGTTCCCTGTTCTCTTTCACCATCTGTCCCTTCCTTTTGCTACCAGACCAGGCTCTACAATGGCCTCTGTTATCTACATACAGTATGTTATCTGAAACTACTTATCATGAGCTTGGTTGGCCCCCAAAAATGATGCTAGAGGCTGTTTTTATTATAACTGCTTGCTGATTTGCATACCAGCTTTGATCTAAAGCTCGGAGCATTAATTAAGCCTCAAATATATAACAGTATAATGAATGTCTTCTGTGTGTGTGTGTGTGTGTAGGGGCCAAGACCTAAAGAAACAGCATGAGCAGCGAGTGTATGAGCGCGAAATGCAGAGGATCACCCTGCCCCTGTCGGCTTTCTCCAACCCCACCTGCGAGCTAGTAGACGAGAACACCATTGTGATCACGGCGGAGCACGAAACGACCCCCGTCCTGGAGGAAGTGGAGGGCGGGGACCCCCTCATGGGCCAGCAAGCGGGTACCCCCGGAGCATGAGCGGTAGGCGTGTCATCCTCGAACAGAGGACTTGGATACGTTTTAGTGGACCAAAACACTCCCACATCCATTTCTCCTTTCCGCCTCCCGGAGTGACGTCTGTTTTTTAAAAGGAATAGGGAAGCAGTGTTCACTCCAAAGACTTCCAACTGAATGCTGCATCCTTTGTGTCCCATTCCCTTTTTGATTTTTACACATCTGAGTCAAAAACAACATAAGCTGACACACATTGGACACGGAGACAGAGGAGGACATATTTGACAACAACCAGAAACCTTGAAGGTGGATCAGTTGTTAAAAAAACATCAAGGTCTTCAATATTCATATTTGATATATTTGATAGCCAAATAAATATGGTCGTGAGCTGCCCTGTTAAATAACAGTATGAAAATCTAGTCACATGGATGTTGACTAGTCGAGAGTGTGTGTGATGAAACCAGTGCTTTGTAAAGAGATGGTATTTGGGGGAATGTTCATAGCCTTTTGTTTTTGTATGTTTCTAAGTGGAGTAAATGCTCTTCACAGGAGGCGGGGTTACATGATGAAAATGTGCTTGATTTTGACTCCCACTGGCTGTGCCGAGGGAGTGTGTGTGTATAAAGGCCGCTTTGTCTCGGAGACACACTGGTGACACTTAAGTGAGTGTCCAGCCATCCCTTCTTGAGACAGGATGAGGGATTATGAGGTGAAACAGCCCCGCTAAAAGACAAGGGAAGACCTCCGACTCAAAAATTTGCCTTAGCATGATACTTCTGAATGTATTTCTTTATCTTTTCCCGGATGATTTTTTTTTGCTGTCTTTGTACTCAACTGGCGGTTGCCAATGCGGCTACACAGCATGACGGTCATTGGCAGACGTGAAATAGGACATGCCCTTTTCTTCCACAGGTTAAGGAGTGACAGGAAATATACAGAGTGCTCTCAGGAAACATGAGAGATAGTAGTTAGTCCTCAGGACAAAGCAGCACTGCCACAACACAGAGCAGATGGGATCAGAGAAAGAAGCCTGAAGTCTTCCTTTGCAGAGCAGGACAGCGTGTGTGTTGAAGTGCTGCAGGAGCCTGGTGCCTAGATTAGATTCAGACATTTGAGTTACGCACTTGATGCTTCAGGGTAGAGACAGGAAGGTAGTAGACAAGAAACAGTCCAAAGTTTTTGGTGTTGTTCATTCAAAAAACATGAATGCATGTACATGGTTACCTACTGTATGTTTGCATCTTAAATAGAACTACTCATTGAAAAAGACATTTAGAGAAATATCTACGTCATCGTTCACAGAAGATTTTAGTTTGCGACACCTGTTACTTGTCAATGTGTTGCCAGTTTGTTCGTAATCACTGCATCACTCCAGATGATCTTGTTTTGTGATTATTGCTGGATCCACGTCACTGGTAATTTTTGGTTACTGCTGCTCTATTGTTTTAAGAGTCTGTGTGCTGGCTGTAATTATTATTTTCTTCATATAAGCAACATGTTCAAAACACTATTGTTTGAATTTAGTACTTGTATTTGTATGAATGGCAGATTTTCACTGCTGAGACTGAAATAAAACATCAAACACAATGATGTGATGTGTAATTATTGAGTTTATAGAGACAGAGGTGATTTTTTTTCCTCACCAGAACAACTTAATACAGCAGGAATGTTGTTTTTTTTCCAAGTGTCTTGTTATTCGAGGTTTGTTCATAGTGAGAACTTTTTGCACCAGCTCCCTCTGTTGGCAATTCTTAACTACATGTCTTTAGTCTTTTGAGTCACCTCCCAGAGAGGCCACGTTTATCCGCATTAACAGGAGAAAAGAAACTACAAGTGAGACGAAGAGATTTGAAGAGGGTTTTATAAACATTTTAACGTTAACATAAAGAAAAAAAAGTCAAGCTTTTACGAGGGAGTTTGGATCTATGAATGTGACTCAATGTCCAACACTAACACTTTTTTGTGACTGTATAGATTTTTCTCTCATTATTTTGAATTTGATATGACAGTGACTTTGACACTAAAAACCCTGATTGATAATAATCAGAGTTATCTGATTATCCGCAATTCCAGGCTGCTAAAATTAATGAGTGTAAATTACAATCAGTGGGGTAATCATTGTTAAGGCTGCGAGTCTTTGTTGTCTCGCAAATTGTCAATCTAACATTTAGGCAATTTTCATTTACTCCAAAAATGTGAACAAATGCACACAAGGTGCCAGAGTAAAAAGTGATGTCTTAAAATTTGCTTTAGTCTGATCAAAAGTAAAAATAAGTATATAAAAAATATATATTTACAGAATGTCATAAAAAATACAAAGTAAGAATTTCTGCAATTGTGAAACCAACCAGCTCATGTTTGGAATTTTTATTCACCAAATGAATGATTAATCTATTTTTGAAATTAGTCATTTTCTGAATATATTCTCTGCTTAATTGATAAATCAGCTCATTTCAGTGATTTCAGTCTGTTTATCTGTAGAGCTGGTTATTAGCAACACTTTTACCGACTAAATTAAAGAACGACAAGGATAAGGCAACTTCCAGAAGGTTTATTTAAGAAACACTATAGAGATATAAATAATAGTGGTTACAGTGGGTCGTCAGTACCTTCCATGATGCTAAAAAGGCAAAACGTCCATCGTTAACGAAATGTCTAAAAATCTACAGATCTATAGCTCCCATTAGAAAATGACATCCTATTAGAGGCATAATATGTACATATTTATATACAATTCCTAAGAAAAAAAGACAAATAAATCCAGTTCTTCTGTACAAAGTCATGTTTTTATGGTCAACTCTTGCATGATTATGTCTGACAATGCATGGTAATAGTGGCTTTAAACTGCAACATTTTCAAAAAGGGCTTCTGTCTACAAGCACCAAGTGTTTGAACAAAGTGTCAGTTAAGCAAACATGAAAAACAAAAATCAGAATAGTGTTAATTCAACATCTGAGAAAAGAAATTAAATCATCTGGCTACAAAATACAGAACCATGCTTGTAACCATCTCGTCAGACATAAGATCAGTGGTGCTTAAGACGATAAAACCGAAACGTCTTTTCACCATCTTGTGCCAAATGCTCAGAGTGATGAAACTATTCGGGGTCAGTGTGTGTTTTGCTGCCACTGCTACCTCAGGTCACACCTGTTTTTATCAAGCCCTTCCCCTCTATTTACTCGGACGTGTCAATCACACTGTCGAGCTGTTTTCTTTGCTGCAGTGAAGTGAGTCCTCTGCTGGGCAAGAACTGATCTGTGCATTCCACACTTAGCAAACAACAACTTCAGAGCCAGAAAACCAAAACTGCTGTCACATGGGGACTCATCAAATGTGGACAACAGCTCTTCCATCATATAAAGATACTCCTCCTCTGTCAGGAACAAAACCGCAGAAAGTTGCATATTGTCTTTATACACAGTAAACATTAGTACAACCCCGCCTGTGTTGAGTAGGGTAAAAAAAAAAAAATTAAGCAACTAACACTTATTTTCTTGAAATGTGTCTTCCACTCACATTGCAGCTCACTGGCACTAAAATACAGGTCTCACACAGGGGAGATTGGTCCAGCTACCTCAGGTTATCCAGTTTCTAATATGGCTCGGGTTCAGTTTTCCTCTTTTTCTCATCCGTGATATTAGTGCAGCAGTTCAGAGGAGTCTCAAAGGTAACAAAAAACAGAGACTGGTCCTAGGTGCCGTTGTCTGTCATGCTGGAACAGTCTGGAGAGGCTGCTGTTGGAGTCGGGGGTTGATCTGTGCTCTGGGATGGGGAGTTGTCTTTGGGCCAGTGGAGTTGACTCAGACTCTGATGCAGTACATCCAGTTCGGCTGGCAGGGGGATCCCCAGCTCCTGGTTGAGGGACAGAGCTTCAAAACAGTCCTCTAGCTTCTGGAAAGGTGGACTGATGGAGGAGGAGGAAGGAGCAGGGAGGAGGGAGGAGGGAGGGCACACAAGAGGGTATTGAGGTTAAAACCAGACTGACGAGGTTGAGAGAAAACATGAGGAAGCAATCTGGCAGTGGAGGCGTGTCCTATGTTGAGATGGCATCTGAAAGTCTTTTTTTTTCTCCCCACTGCTTCTACAAACGAGTTCAAATACCTGGATGGATACTGTCTTTCAGGGTGAAGGTATGGACGTTTCGGTTTTACAGTTTCTCTACATTTCTCATTTCTCTTGTCAGGTTAAGATTTAGTAATCGACCAGTAAGCAGCTCTGCAAAAATGTATTTTGCCACTACGTATAAACTAAGTGTAAGCCATTAACCATTACAATAACAACAGGTGCTCACCGGTTGTCGGGTGTGAGGTCACAACAAGCCACGGCCAGTGGAAAGAAAGCTGGTGGACAGTCTTCGGGGAGGAACTTCTCCACAAACTTGCCCACATTCAGGCCAAAGTCCAGAGTCCGGGGGAGGCACTCTGGGTCTGCATAGACTTTTCCAATGATCTGGATCATAAGACAGAGGAGGTAAGGGTCACTAACAGATAGCGACACACTGGCACAAATACCTCGGCATTAGCAGTAGCATTTTCTTGAGCATACCACCGCATATTAGATCTATGTTTAAATGCTTGAAACAAAAACGCTTTTTGTTTTGTCAACTATTATTGGTGCAGTGATTTTAAATTATACAAGCTACGTTGTCAACAAATCAAAGCAGATAATCAGCATGTTCTTACCTCACAAAGAACAATTCCATAGGAGAAAATGTCCACCTTCTCATCGTAGCGTTTACCTGAAACATTATCAAGTAAAGAATGAAGTAAATGCACTCATTGACCCAACTGAACTTAAATCAAGTTGGTAATTCATTCTGTTCCTCCTGCTCACCGTTTAGCATCTCTGGAGCCATCCAATAAGGGTTTCCGACGACAGTATACCGCTTCTTTCGGTCAATGCGTCTGAACACCCTCTTCTTAGTGCACGTTTTTTCAGGTGGAGGTTTAACTTTGTCTTCTACGATGAGTCGGGACAGTCCAAAGTCAGCAACGACAACGGTGTTGTCCTGTTGAAAGATGACACTTAATGGTTGACTGAACTTCATTTAAAATGGAAAAATATATATACACTTAAAATAAATATCTAAGCAAAAGTTGGTCTGACAGTTACTATAGACAGAATGGTCTGTTTAAAAAATAGTACGGTTTGTAGTTAACCATTGAAGAAGAATAAATGCTCTATAAGGTCAAGCAATCATTAATAAAGTAAATGCTCTTGGATGCTGTTTTACAATCTGATTATGTAACACAGTATCGTCTTGAGTTCACAGCAAACTAAAAAATTTTTACAACTCTTGTTTATACAGACAACTGGGAACTGCTTCTACTCACAACTGAAAGCGTGCCAACTTTCACTCAGCCCATGAAACTCCTCATACTCCTTATTGTTTAAATTTTATGAAGTGTGTGTAATGGCTGGTAAAATGCCATGTCACTTACCAGTTTAACCAGGCAATTGTGAGAGTTGAGGTCTCTGTGTATGATGCTCATTGAGTGAAGGTAGGCCTGAAACAAAGAAAATTCACACACACTTGTAAGAAAATTCCCTTGTATATAGTAAAACTTCACAGCACTCTACACACTGACATCATCTATGATCTTTCCCCTCTATGAAGGAAAATTGTGGCTGACTTTATGCCAGGTGTGACTAAGGATTTAGTTATTTTGTATGGCAGTGATTCGTACTATTATTTTTAGATTTAAGAGAACTCATCACATCTCTGCAACACAACCTAACATGCTGCACTGTGCCTTTAAATGCACAGCACTCTACAGCACATTTACATACATATAGATTTCACTAATAGTAACGTCTTTGCGAGAGGCCAACTCACCATGCCAGAGGCGATGCTCTTTGCAAAGCTCACCCTTTGCTCCCATGGAAACGGATCCTGTTAGCCCAGAATAAAAAAAAAACAAAAAAAAAAAACAAAAGGGAGAAATGAATAGAAGCTCTCTCAGGGGCCATAATGAGGGGTGAATACAGTAAACAGAATTAAACCTTTATAAATAATTTCATCATCATCATTAGAGGAAAAGAAAACACTCCTTCTCCTCATTGGGGCCGTGTGCTGAACTATGTGCTCCCCTTTATAGTCAGCTGTGGGGGGAAGGGGAGCTCTTTAAATTTCACCTGGTAACACTTTCTACAACTTTTCTCATTCCACGTCTTGGCCCTGTTGACATGCCAGCCGCTATACAGCCAAGAGCCCTCTATCAGTGCAGAGTTTACTTCAGGTCAGCCCCCTCCCACACGGCCCTCAGACTTTCTGTGGCCACTTAGTGTTTTTTGTGCTCTTGTGTGGAAGAGGACAGGAGGAGGGTTAAGTGAATCAACTAGTTTAACTCACCATGTCTCTAATGAAATCCTTCAGGGTGCCTCCCTCGATAAACTCAGTTATCAAATTGAGCCTCTTGTCCTTGTATAGCACACCGATGAACTTCAAAACGTGGGGATGATCGAGGCTCCGCATAACTTTGACCTAAAAATGGGAAAGAAATATATGTAGAGTAAGACCATTATGATTGCAGACTTATCAGTTTCACATAGGTGGCAATGAATCCAGGAGAATACAATAATCATCATAGACTAACGTTTTCCCATATGACTGGGATGAAAATCTCAAAATAACAAGGTACAAAGAGGTATTTGTTGGAACATGTGGCGTGCTTTCAGTTGTGAGTCTAATAGATCACAGCTCCATGCAGAGCCAGAAGACTCTGTTTTGTCTGTGAGGAAGTCCAGGCCTCCTGCTGCAGATTACCAACCTCCTTTAGGAAAGTTTTCTGGGTCTCTTCATCACAGCGGATCAACTCCTTCATCACCATCACCTCTCCTGTGGCTTTATGAGTCACCTGTGAGCATGATAAAAGCAACAGATGTCTTACATAAACACCATTGCACAAAGAACCAGAGTAGTCCAAGGTTAGAGTTAGATAAAGGTATTGATAAAAGTTGAAGGCTCACCTTGATGGCCTGTCCGAAGAAGCCTTTTCCTAAGACCTCGCCGTGGATGAGGTCACATGGTCTGAAGATGCGATGAGAGCAGCTACTGGAGGATCTCAAAGATTCAGAGCGCCCAATGTCTCGTGTAATAAAAGGCTGCTCTTTGGGAGAATTTGGTCCAGGGGACTTACATATGCTGTTACTGCGCCTGCAATAGAGAATATGGTCAACTTAAATTACAAAACTATGTACACTCATCACTTGTCTATTACAGACCCACAATGTGTAAGCTGGATAGTTTTTTGGCTGCTCAGAAAGCTCTGACAAACCTCAAAGACCTCCTTTTCAGAGTGCCGTCATCAACCACATCAGTTCTCTCCACGACTGCATTAGGTGAAGACAGGCGCATGCGGGAGGTTGCTGGGACTCCCAGATGGTTCCTGGGTGATCCCAGCCTGAGCCGGTCCAATCGCTGCCTGACTGGGTCATATTCTATAAGCAACTGCAGTGTGTGGCTTGTGCGGTGAATCAGATCGTCCACCTAAACAGACCGACAGGAGTTGGGGTTGACAAATTTCAAAATGATTAGTTCACACTTTTTCTGGTATTTACCACCATTAACACAATTTGATAGACTGCTGATAATTAATTGTAAAAATTATGTATATGCTAATTTTCTGTTACCTTTCTTTCATATTTGTTTGTTTAAGTGGTAGTAGAACAGCAATTCAAATCTTTGAGGTGGTAAAAAAGACAGCCAATCATCTGGTCTTCTGTATATTATAAATTGTTCTACTTAACAAGATTATAGCATCTATAGTGTAGAACAGTAATCACCTTTAAGATGGGATGTTATGTTAGAATGTGTTAATGGGAGAACAGGATAGGTGGGAACTTACAAATACAACAATTAAAAAGATCAAAGCAGTGAATGGTGACTTAACTGGAATGCGTGTAATGATGTGAGAGTGAGGTTATGGGAATGAGCTTTTAAGTGCAGCAGTCATTCCACATACCGTCCTCTCCCAGCTGAAGAATGTACATATAAATGATGGAGGAATGTGAGGAATGCAAGAAATCAATGTGTAATTGTTGTTTAATAAGAAAATAGCTTGGCAAATTGCACTCCAGGAATGGACGCGCCCTTAATGAGTATGCTAATAAGCTTGACTTGAAGAATCTTACATCACATTATCATTCCATGAGTCTCAGAAGTGTCTATGAAGCATAAACTCACCTCTTCTTCCATCAAAGTCCCCACTGGAAGGCCATTAATCTCCAGGATCCTGTCCCCAACATGGATGGCATTCCGCACCTCTGGACTAATAAGCATCCCTCTGACCCTGGTGGCAACACAGCACCAACACGTATATGTCAGTATTAGCAATAGAGGAGGAATATGCTGATTTAAAGACAGTAGGTTAAAGATCTGCTCTAATAAATGGGTCTGCCAATCAGCAAGAAACCCAAGACTGAGAAAAACATGATTTTTCCTGCAGTGGCACACATTAACACACAAACACCAATGCCCTGCTATTTAACAAACCTATAATCAATCTTACCTCAGCTATTACTCATGCTGTCCCCACAGAAGAGAGAGACAGGTATTAAGATTATCACCGATCATCAGGTACCACTTACTCTTTGACTTGAACGCTTGCAGAGCCACTGACGTCCCTCAGCACAGAGACGGAGAAGCCTCTCTTGCCGTTGGCCGCAGAGGGCATCGAGATGAGGGTGACTGTGTGGGGCAGGGAGTCTAGGATCGAGTCGTGTGAACGCTTTTCCAACATTGGCGTAAGGACCACCTGCTTGTAGCACTTTCCACTGCACACAACAGAGGAGGGAGTGAATCATCACATTTGTGGACATGTGCTTGCTTGTTAAATTACTTGCTATTTCAGTTACAATCAGCTGCATGTCCTCTAAAGATAACTGTGTCAATATTGAAAACAGGTCCCATGCAAGTGACTTACCAGTACAGTTTCGATCGCTCGACTAAAGCGTAGGTATCTCTGTCCTCAATCACCACCTTGCAGCTCAGACATACAAAGCACTCAGGGTGATACTTGTGTTCTCCAGCCACCTGGAACCACAAACAAACCAGGTGATCTTCAAAACATCCATGCGATTCAAAGCACAAAAGAAGTAATACGTTGGCGGTGAGGCTGCTGTCCTGTTCCGCTGTGCTCTGCTCGTCAGAGAGGAGTGTGTTCTGCTGAGTGCGTATTGCTTTCTACCCCTCTCCCGCTGTGAGCGGTGACACAGTCATAACACCTGCTTCACTCTCAGTCTGTCTGGAATCTGCTATGATATCACCACCCACTGCAGGTCTGAGCCAATCGTCTGGCTGACTTTCAATCCTCTGAAACCAGCTCATAACTTCTCATGTGCTTTCTCGCTCTCTCATTAACACTGCCTGACTGATTTCCCATTCTACAATCCATGTTACACACCCCCAATTTCACCTGGCTTTTCTCTCCTCTCTCTCATGCGAGATGAGATCATGTTTCCGCCCCATACAAACATCAAGGAATGATCATCACATACCTCAGCACAAAAATAGTTGCTTTCATGTTTAATTATGAAGTAAAATTGTTTAACCTTTATATTACAGATGGCTCAGTGGAAAACTTAAAAACCTGCACCTGATCTGGAGGTGTGATGTGGAGAAACTCAGGCAGGAGGTTTGTTTTTCATTTCCTTTCATTGTAATTAAAGTTTCAACAACATCAAAAATACAGCAAAGCTTTTTTTTTTTTTTTTTTTTTTTTTAAATAGAGGATGCCATAACATTATGTTAGGAATACAAGCTCGATGACTGTACAACCTCATGTAGTTTCAATCAGACCTTTTTCCCACACTGGCCACAGCTCTGAGTCAGTGCTGGGAAAGGATTCCCTGCTGCTACAAAGAGATTAGAGTGATGTCAGCCAAATCATTGGGACATCTCACGAGTCTGCAACCTCTTGCCTCCTTGCCAAGAACTGCACCACCACCACAACCGACCACAGTCACAACCTGCCCCAGGCTTCAACAGCAAGACAGAGCTGTACAAACTTGGCAAAACAAGATCAGACCTAGGGACTATTAAGTAGAATTAATTTTGGAGAAGCTGAAAAGGTCCAACTAGCAGATAAATTAAATGAAATACAGTGCCTTCAAGCACAACAACAAAAAATACATCTTCAATCAATCAATAAACTAAGTAATTAAAAACAGGACAAACACAACAGTGTTCTGGACTTGAATGCCTGACAAGCAGTAGCAGCTCTGCATGATCCTCCTCTGCTGATGGACCACAATGACTCTCTTTCTGGCTAAGGGGATGCAGTGCCAGTTCAGCTCTGCCAAAAACACTCTGGCTGATGAAGCAGGATGCCAATACTAAATAGAGGAGTCCATTATGTGTGTTGCTTGGTGGCGAAAAGAAAAACTTCAGTCTGGCTCCATGTTGGACAAGTGGAGGCAAAACGACCCCAACAGCAGCTCCTGAATTTTATGTTTCAACATGTAGCCTGAATACTAAATCGAAACTAGATAGATATTTGGAATCAATTCAACGTACCAATTTATCTGGTGACAGTTTTGACTTTTACTGTTCTATGTCATACATGCTGCGCCCTGTAATGGGCTTTGCTATTGGTTTACCCTTATGAGGCTCTGCCTCAGCACCTGAGAAAAACTTCTATGCACTCACTGCCCAATCGGGAGGTAGCTACTATGCAGCACCCTCCCCCTATAAAGTCCCAGCGCTCTCGCTGCTCGTCCCCTTTTTCTACTCAGCCACCTTGAGAATTTATCATCCTGCGAACTTCATCTGGTGTTGCAGCGGCATTAGCTACATCGTCATGTCTACTAGCAAGCCTTGTTTTTGCTGCGCTTCACCTATGCTGCCAACAGACTCCCATGAGTCCTGTTTCCTCTGCCTAGGTCGGCGGCACCAGATTGAGGCTGACTTCTGTGCTGCCTGTTTCGTGGTCCCCCGGGAGGAGCGCAATCGACAGCTGCTTTTCACAGAGTCTGTTTTCTCCCTCCATGATAACCTGGCACCAGCAGCGGAGGGTGTGGCAGCTCAGTCCAAGTCTTTGGCCGACTATGACAAGGAGGATGACTGTCAAGTCTACGAAGAGGAAGACTTTGCTTCTCTCTTCAAGGATGACGACACACCAACAACCCAATAACCCAATAACCCAATGTTATCCTCTGGACGACCTGCCTGGTTTGTTCAACTCGGCTGCTCACAGGATGGAGACCCCACTGCCTCCCCAGCTGCTGGCAAAAACTCCAGCCAAGGATTTCACTGTGGACCTCCTCGCTCAGCCGTGCGAGGTCTCATCCTTGTACTGTCCTCCTCAAGATGGCACCCATCTCCTCTTACACGCAGTGTAAGTGGGCCTCTCCATTGACCACTAAGCCCCTGGCAGTGGCTTACGGGCCTTATTCCACTGTCAAGGGCTGGGAGTGGGACAAGGGGGTTCCCTCCATGGAGGATGCAGTCAGGGTCTGCCTCCTCCCCTCTACCTCCCTCTGACCCAGCCAAGGTCGGCCGTTGCTCTTGTCCTAGAGGGACAGGGTAAGGTCCGGACGACAGCAGGCTAGTTAGCTAATCACTGCTGCTCCATACTGCGCACTATCCATGTGCTGGCAAGCGGTGCTGCTCATACAATAGTTACCGCAAACATTGCAGAAGCGCAATGCCCACCCCACATTTTCCCCCAAGTTCACCCCGGTGAGTAGGCGGCTCTGGGTGGAGCTGCTAACCCTGTTAACACTATTAGCTTGGTTAGCACGGTTAACGTGGCCAGCCACCGTCATTTCAGCTTGGCCACATCTGTGTTTACATGTCATGTCAGAGGTGAGAGCCGTCTGCAGGCTGTTCCGGCCCAAACACAAGATGGCGACCAAAACGGCAACCAGGCTGTGTTCCAGGCGAAGCAGCCTGCAGCCCGCCAATGTGAGTGTTTCCTCATCAAGCAAGAACCCTTGACATCCACGCTGACCACCAATGAGTGGTTCTTGTCTCATTGGCTGGCCATGTGCCACCATTCCTCACTGCGCGTAGCCTGAGCTGGGTGTATGCGAACTAGTGGACCAAAACAGTGTTTTGCCAGACACAACACCCTACAGGTGAGTGTTTTTTCTTCTCTGAGTGTACACAGTGGACCTAAGCGAGAGATGGGAGCCTTGCCTAGCCCCGAAAGGAAATTTTCCCCGCTGCCCCCCCCAACCAGCTCGATGGGGGACAAAGCGAGGGATGCAGTTATGTGGCTGCTAGCCTTAGCTGCTTCCCAACCCTTTCTGCTGGGGCCCCCCATGTGCTCCCTCCTGAGACAGGAGGGTCGGATGTAACTTGGACAGTAAAACACACCTTAAGAAAAAAAACAAATACTTCCTGTAATTATTGATACTTAATCTCTGTGAGCATAGTTCAGATCATAATGTGAGTGGCAGACTGTGAGTAATACATACACAGCCACCTCACCACAATCAACCGAACATGATGTGGCTCCAAAACCCTCTCATGCTTTTGCGTCTTCCCACTAGATCCTCTGTGTACTTGGGGAAGTGAACTGTGGAGAACTTCTGTACAGAGGCAACAGAATGGGGCCTCAAGGGGGGAAACTAATTCACAAGTGAGGTTGAGGGCTCAATCCACAATGTTCAGCAGCAGTCTGTGTAAAATATCACTCATCTGTAAATGTAATCGCCACAAAAACAGCACCCCTGCCTTTCAATGCGTGTAAGTATTAATCTCCAGCAGTAGTGAGAGACTGGAACACAGAGAGCATTGACACGCTCTGTGGGCATTCTGGTATTATTTAAATAGAGGGGGAAATTGTTGGCAATTGTTGTTATATGATCGTGGCAAGGCAGTCTGAAAGCCTGGCAATCACATGTAGCAACAGTCTTGACACAGTGTTAGACTCAAGCATTGACAAAACAGCAGCCAACAGTAAAAGGAACAAGTCTTACTAAATTGTGAGATGTAATGGGCAGTGTAATACACACTAGTGATACAAAAAATGTAATTTAAGTTTGACCTCGGAGTGGCCCAAGAGCAAAGACTAAAGGTTAGCTATCAATGTTAGCATTAGAAGAGTGCTTTGGTGATTTAGTTCCTATAAATTTGGGAGCAGCAGAGACAAAGATATTCTGACTTTTAGTCCCTAGTATGGGCCATATTTCAAAAATACTTGATAAGACTACACTTCCCATAATGCAACTTGATAGCATCTTTTGTTAAACCCCTCAATGCCTGCAAATACCAAACATCTTTCAAACTTCATGAAAAATATGTAGCCACTAAACCCTGACGACATCACTATGACATCACAAGGTTTTCTTTCCCCCTCAGACTAAAGAAAGCTTCTCCAGAGCCCTTAAATCTTAAAGTACAAGTGAAGCTGATGAGATTTTGGTTTAGAAGGAAATCATTTTGTGACATTACATCAAGTTACTTATTGAGATATTGTCCTCTGTTCGAAAGTTTAAGACTGACAGTCCAATGTTTCCCTAAAAATCTTCTGACATAAAGACATAAAGGGTTTAAAGTGCAGCAGACTTACCATGGCAGGTCCAGTCATGAGCAGAGAGCAACCATGACACAGCTCTCCAAACTTTTCCCAGTAGTGTTTACGACAGTACAGCTTGCTGTCCTTCTCATAGTACCAGTTAGTCAGGTGGTCACAGCACACAGAGCACCTATGAGCACAAAAAAAGGCTTGGTGACACTTGTAGAGAACAGGGAAGGAGGAAGAGATTTTTTTTTTTATCTGTAAAGCATATCACCTTCAAGGTAATATGGCAGAGACTCAAAGGCCTGGCAAAAAAATCTGTTTATAATTCAAAGGTATGTGGGTGATGTCTGAAAGATGCTCATAAAGCAATGATTCAGCTGCTCTCTCACACAGCAACAGGCATTTTGTGACTCCCTTCTGTCTCAGGTTAATATAATAAACTTTGGAAATTCTAAGCAAAACAGAAAAACAAAACTGGTTCACCTTTTTTCACATTTTTTTCAGATTTCATAACTGACATTACATACCAGTAAACGGTGTTAAGTAATAAAAAAGAGATTGTGCCAAAACCATCAATCATAAACTTTTAACTCTGAGGTTAGAACATTAGCTGGGGGCATGTTCCTGTCAATGACAACATGTACTTTTTCCTGTATGTTTAACACAGTAAATACCTCCCTGCCTGAAATATGCTTGGTCTTGCATGTTTGCTGTTATTTGTGCTGTGTTATAGGAAGTTATAAGAAGAAGAAGAGACTGCACAAAGAGTTGTTCCACTTTTGAGGAAGGATAATCTGGCAAGTCTTGCCCTCTGCACGGCACACTACCACCAAAGGCTGCCAAATACTTTGCCAATTTCCAGCACCTTAATAGGATCCAGTTGTTTAAGGGGGAACTAGAGCAATACTTTGTCAACAGACTAGAAGCTCCTGTTAAGATAAGTTCAAGAAAAAAAAAGAGTGAAACACTACAAGGGCAAAGTTCTCAGGTCACTGAAACGAACAGGGGTTGTTTATTGTGTATCTATCGCTTGCAGTTACTTAAAAAACTTCTCATTGTGCATTTTCTTATCTGTCAATGTAAAGAAAAGCCAGTTACCCTGTTAGTCTTGTGGTCAAAGGTACAAACCATATAATATCCTGGGCTACGTCAGAAACCTTAGTCACAAAGTATCCTAGTCTTGCTCCCCATACTTCTCTTTGGTCAACTGTTAATAATTACAAAGAAACACTACAAACAATTCAAAAAGTAACTTATAAGGAGTTGGAAATAATAAATTCCTTTTTATTGTATTGTATTGTTCCCATAATGTTACACCAACAGCTGACTGATCCAAGCTGTCACCTGGAAAGATAATTGGCAAATTAAGGGGATTTTTATGGCCACAGACTTTGGGACAAAATGTTCAGAGTGAGGAATGCTGAAGCTGTCAGCAGACTGGGAAGCACCTGCAGGCTATGAGCGTTCCTTGAACAAGCTCCACGGGTTATGCAAAACGGTGGCAGCAGGTTCGACTGCCAAAATACAATCAAGGATGAATCACTGTCAGAGATTAAGTTACTGAAATGTCTGCAGTCCTGTTTTTTGGGGCTGTTGCTGCATTCAGATGGTTCCTTGGCCCTTCTGTTTTCACCTTAGCTTCTAAGTAATTTGAGAAGGGACAATGAAAGAGACTTCAGATTTAGGTGATGAAGGGCAGACAAAGGCATCACAATGATTGACATATGTCCTTACTGTTTGATTTGTAATTGAAACTATTCACACGTCAAATTTCTCTTGAACTCCAGGTTAAAAAACAAGAATAGAACAAGGTGTTTTGATTAAAAAAAAAAAAAAGACAAATTACTACAATAATAAAACTTTTGACTGACACCTTTACAGTCTTCTTGATAAACAACCAATTCCAATTCAGGGCTATGATCTTAACTAGCATGACAGCTAGAGCTCTGCTGATGATGTTGCCCTTGTTGCTCACTTGCTTATCTGATACTGATAATATTAGGAATATCAAATCAAAATCCCACACAACAATTTCAAGTATGCAAGATCAAATGACAAGTCAGAATTATTACTTTGAATGTGGTTTTTATGCATTTTCTTTTCAGTACACTGCTGGCAGCAGCTTTCAGTTGAGCCCCATGCATCATGTTGCTCTCTGCAGGTATAGTTGATCCGGGCTTATTGACTTTGGAACAGATTCCAGATATTTCAGAGTTTTCTGGCATTACTTAAGAAGGTCTTATAGAGAGAAGACAGCATGTTTGATGTCTCTATTGCAGAGAGAAAAGTGGAGAGCAGGGGAAGCACTAAGGTAGAGGCGATGTTTCAGTTTTACAACTCAAGAAGCCTCCATGTTAATGTCTTTATGTCAAATAATGCAGGGAAACAAACTCTGTTCTTTTCAGTTGAACGCAGCAAATAAAGAATGAACACAGGGTCAGTGTAATAATAAATCCAGCCTGATTCATCATGCAGGGACATGATGAGGGGGAGTGTGGTGCTAAAAGTTTGCTGAGGTAGAGATTGCATTAGTAACAGTGGCTGTGCTGCTCTGGTGAAAAATCTTAGGAAAAGTTTGTGTAAAAGCTGTCACACACTCTGGATGCAACATACTAGTTTCTGTTGATGAAACCAATTAAACAGTAGCCAAGTCATTTTAATCTTTTGTAAAGCTTTGTGAATTTTACATAACAATATATCCCAGCCAAGACGTTAGGTAATCACAGATATATTGGCATAGGCATATGTGTCAGCTGATTACATAAAATCACAATTCTTTAATATAAAAATTTAAATTTCACTCTGGCTACAGTAAACATAACAGCGCTGATATGTCAGTATCAGTGTTGGCTGGAGATACCAATACACCCATTTTGTCCCAGTAGATAAGAGGTATGCACAAGGAAGAGACTTGTGGAAAGTGCAGTATTTCAATTGGCATGTATGACATTCAGTATCTGTCCAGGTGTGGCAGGAAAAACAAAACCCTCCACCTTGTCCGCATTGTTTTTAAGAAAAAAAATTTCCAAATCAAAATCAGCTGATAAACTGTAATTATTATCCTTTATGACCCTTAATATATCAAGATAAAGTGCCATAAGGGTGCTTATAAAAACACCTGACTTCCTTATATCCGTGCTGGTGAATGGGGGGCGGACACACCAATCTCAGGTGGTTTTTCAGTGAACAATGTGCAATGGTCCTGCCTGCACAAACACTACAAAACAAACATTACTCACTTCCTTCAATCCACATTCCTGCTGGAGTGTATTCCTTTGTTGGAGTATGGAGTAGAGACAGTGAGAGAAGGACCTTTGCTTATGGCCTTTAAGACCTGCAAAGGGAGTGTTTCACTTTTCCTGGCTCCTTATCTCAGGGTGTGTGACTGTTGTGCTCCAAATGTTCTACATAGCAACTTCTCTCCAAGAAACGGCAGCACTATTTTTTCATTTATATCACAGGAACAGTCTGTGCAGTCAATCTAATTAGGCTTGGATCACATGCTAAAAGACACCTTTGATTTCAATCAGCTGATTTTTGTTATAACATACACTTAGGGCTGCAACAAACTATTATTTTCATTATTGATTAATTTGTCAACTATTTTCTGAATTCATAGTTTTGTCAATAAATGTAAGAAAGTAGTGAAAATTGTCCACTATAAACACAAACATGTCCACAAGATAAAAACATCACGTTAACAGAACAAAGATCTCTCAATTGTACAACAACAGTGCATTCATGGTGAACAACCTACACTCTCATATTTAAGTTAACTGTAATTTGTTGATCACATTAATTACATTTAGGATAAAAGAAACCTTGTAGATCTTTTTCTTTGCCATAGATACTGTATAGCGTCGCCCTGAGGGGAGCAACTCAAATTCAGGGTGGCGGGGATGAGTTTTGTTATTGATGATTGACAGGCCTTTGTTGGTGACCTACTATCTTCCCTGCTGTCTTAACAATCCTGGTCAGCTCGTTTCTATTCACTTAAGTCATGTGCCCATGCCAGACAGCAACATTAAAAACAAGGATGCTCTCTATCAGGCTGACATACAGTCTTTCCAAGATGTCAAGACTCATCCTTACCCCTTCAGTTTCCTAATTAAAAACAGTCTCTGACTTGCTTTCTCACATATAAAATCAACATTGTCTGTGAAACTCAGTTTGTCATCTGTGTGTTTCCAGATGTTTAAAACAGTTGACAGTTTCCACAGTTTGGTCAAAAAGTATCAGTGTTGAGAGTGGGTCAGCTTGGTTTAGAATAAGTTCCTTTGTTTTTCCAACATTAATTTACAATGAGCTGGACTTACACCACTGTTCTAACTTGGAAACCTGAGCAAAATAATCAGAGATATCATTTTTATGGAAAAGACGCACTAAAGCCATGTTATCAGTATGTTTACATAGCTTGAAACTGCTGTTGTGCAGTGTTCACAGCACTGGTGCACTGGTGTACAGAGAGAATAGTACTGGAGATCAAACACAGCCCTTAGGGGCCCCTTTGTTAAAAAACAACCTCATCGGAGAGCATTTCTTTAACATGGACTCTTTGTGGGCGGTCAGTCAGAAAATCCTTGACCCAGTACACAAGACCCCGGCTCACCCCTAAGTCCAGAAGCCCTTGCAGGAGGAGTATATGAATTTGCATTGTGTTAAGAGCCAAACAGAAATCAAAGTCAAACATTCACCAGATTTTTTTACTTGAAAATTTAAACAATTAATTGACTATCAAAACATCAACTTGTTTCAGTATCACATACATTTATAGTCTACAATACACAGGTTGGAAGAGGTGGCACCAAAAAGTGGAAGCAGCAATAAAAGAAAAATATTGAGTCTCACAAAATGTGTTCGATAGTTTGATAATGTTCTCCGTTTTACGGTTTATATTTATAGATTTATTATTTCTTTTCTGTAGCCGTGGGCTCAAAGATACAGCGGATAAGTGCATATTTGTGTTACTTCTCTGTCATAATGAAAGTTTTTTTGATTTCAAAATAGTAAAGAGCCAAGACATACAGACGGTTGACAAATTAAAATGAAAAACCTGAATAAATGAGTGGAGAAACATAATGAATGCAGATGCTTCCACCCAGATGCACTTCATGGTACAATTAACATCCAATCACGCTGTGTACATGTATAAAAATGCTGAGCAGGCTCAGTTGATTCTGATTTTGTATCAAGATAGCAAGAAGAAAAGATCTAAGTGATTTTGAAAGAGGGTTCATTGTTGGGGCCCGGATGGCAGGAGCGTCAGTCGCAAAGACTGCTCAACTAGCCAGTGCTTCAATAGGAACTATGATTAAAGAGACAGATCTATGGGAAAAGAGATCAGTAAATACAGTCAGAAATTGTGGTCGACAGCTCACATTTGATGACCGTGATGCTTGTGCATTATTGCGATATGTAAAGAACAACAGAAGAGCAACTCTTCCTCAGGTGACTGAGAATGTCAATGCAGGACGTGTCAGCAAGAACAGTCCGACGACAATTACATAGAGAGGGATATTATAGTAGGGTGGCAGTGCGTAACCCCCTCATTACAAAGATGAATGCACATTTGAGAGTTCAGTGGTGCAAAAACCATAGACACTGGTCTACAGAGATGTGGAAAAAAGTGATACGGTCAGATGATTCATCCTTCACCATATTCTTGACAAGTGGGCGAGAGCATGTGTGACGTATACCAAGAGAACAGTACAGGTCTGAATGCTTGACCCCAACAGTGAGGGGATCTGGTGGCTCTGTTATGCTTTGGGGGGCATTTTGCTGGCATGATTTGGGTCCACTTGTCCCCCTAGAGGGAAGGGTCACTGCTAATCAATACAAAGTTGTTCTGAGTCATCACCTTTATCCTAAACATTTCTATCCTGATGGGAGTGATCTCTACCAGGATAACAATGCCCCCATTCATAGGCCACAAGGGATCACTGAATGGTTTGATGAGTATGAAAATGATATAAATCATATGCTATGACCTACGCAGTCAACATATCTCAACACACCTATTGGAGATTTTGGACTGACATGTTAGCGCTGTCCACCACCACCATCAAAACACCAAATGAGGGGAATATCTTTTGGAAGAATGGTGTTCCATCAATACTGCAATCAATCTGCAGCTCTAACCAATTCCATTGAAACGCATTGGAAATATCAAGCTTTTTTTGGATGGCAAAAACCAACCCAAAAACAATGGTTTCTGGAGTAAGTGTCTGGGACAGCGGACTCACATCTCTGAATCGCCGTCTAGGAATGCAGAGCACAGCAGCTGAATGTGCCGTTACCTATAGGCCTCAATAACACTGCCAGGTTTACTGGAACAAGAGTGACGTCAGCTTGTAAGAATGTTATACAAGGTGGAGATACAAGGAGGGCAGAGTGGCAGCATGTGGACAATAGACAATAGGAGCAACACAGGAGGTATCACGTTCAAAGGAATTTTATTTTTGCTAGACAATTTCCTTAAAGAGTGCAGAGATTTACCTCCTTAAGCAAAATAACTGTCTCTCAAAAATGTGAGCAGTGATGAGAGTGTAAAATGACTGCAGTGGCATTGATATCTCAACCCTTGTAATGAAAAATACATTATTCAACCCAGAAGTTGTACCTCACATGGACAAACTGCAGCCCTTTTAGATAAGCGAAAATACTGCTGTCTGGTTTCCCCACACACAAGCAAAATATCTAATATCAACAAAAAGTGTGTAACTGAAGAAGTTTCAGACAAATGATGACGCTATGAAGAAGGATGCCAAAAATGTGAGGGAGTATTAAAATACAGACAGGGGGGAGAGGATCAATGGTGAGTAACACTCCTGTGTCAGGAACTTTGCCTGTAAGATGATAAAAAAGTTGCTGTATTTATTATTGAAGAGCCAGTGTTTGGAAGGAGTGAAATTCTGGGTTACGTAAGGACAGGAGTTAGATCCTGGCTCAAAACTTCCCAGAAAGCTATTTCAGTTGTCAGAAACAGACAAAAGTCAGAAGTAAATCTGTTCTATTCTTGAAGCTTTTTGGAAATCCTAGAAGACCTCCAGAGCCAAAGTCCAGTCATAAAAATCAAAGGATCTGCAGATACACTCTGCAGTGTGTGGCCACTGAGGAAAAGGCTGTACTTCATTCAGCAACATTCACAGATGCTCACTTCTTCATCATCTGTTTTATAATGTTGGGGTCAAATTAGGCATGGTGATTTCTGGACGCAACATGATCAATGAGCGTAGGGCTGCAACTAATGATTATTTTCTTGATTAATCAATTAGTGGTGGTCCATAAAATGTCAGTAAAAGGTGAAAAATCATGATCATTGTTTCCCAAAGCCCAAGATGACGTCTTCAAATGTCTAGTTTTGTCCCGACCAACAGTCCACAACCCAAAGATATTCAGTTTACCATCAGAGAGGACTAAAGAAACCAGAAAATATTCACATTTGAGAAGCTGGAATCGGAAAATTAGGACATTCTCTTCTTGAAAAACAACTCAAAATGATTGATTATCAAAAATATTTGGCGATTAATTTAATAGTTGGCAACTAATTCATTAATTGACTAGTCGTTGCAGCTCTAAATCAGAACCAGCTTATCTCACAGTGAGAACCAGTGAATGTTACTGTTAACTAAGGGGAAAACCCTTCAGTGTTGTATCATGCTGGCATGTACAGTACGTCAGCATCCAGCCACAAGTTCATTGCCCCACATGTAAACATCTCACAACGGGGCAGCGACCTGTGAAGACCAGAAAGCCAACATCATCAGTTCCAGTGTGGCAATCATTAATCCTCAGAGCAGAGTGAGATAGCAAAGTTCTCCCTGCAGATCGGGACCATTTCACCAACCAATCTAAACTCAAGAGTGCGGAGCATCCCAATGCAGAGCTCAGTCAGCTGTGACAGTAAATGCCCTGAATTCCTACAAGGTGCATTTTCTGCAGAGGGGCACACAATCAGTTGTGAATTGTTGAAAAACAGATCTAGGCCCATGTTTAGGCTACAAAACAGAAGCTTCTGGGATCATCCACAAGGCCATTTGTAAGTACACCCAAAAGAGGGGAAGCCAACATGTTGACCAACAGAAAAAAAACAACAAACAATTGTGTCCATATGAATGCAAACTGTTCCCTCTCTTGTTTCTCTGTAAACAAAGCATTCACTTATCAGACTGTGGCTGACAAAGCTGTTCTCTCTCTCTGCAGTACTTCTACAGGCTGCAAATTGCAAGGCGTGTATTAAATCATAAACTGGAACACTTACTGAAAGCAGGCGTTGTGCCAGGTGTCCTGAAGGACTTTCATGTGAAACGAGTCTTGAATTCTTCCTCCACAGCCCGCACAGTAACATTCATCTGTACCTGTAAGAAACCTTCATTTCAGTCTTCATTTGTAGCACCGTAGGCTTAAAAATTCAAGCTGGTAAAAGTGATTTGCTGAGGGAAAAGTTAGTAAATGACAGATATGTTCGACGTTACACAATTAACTGCAAAAAATAAGCTTTTTAAACATGCAACATTGTATAAACTCAGTGTGTAAAAAAACGATAAGACCACAGCACAGACACAATGTAACCTCTCGTCAGTATAAAGTTACAACCTGAAATACTCCTCACCTTCTGGTTCCTCCATCTACTTTCTGTGTGTCGTCGATATTCTGATCCTTTTTTTTGTTGTTTTTACAGACTTTTCATACTGAAGCAGCAGCTATGTAGAGCAGCTTCAATGTTTAATTTCTCCCCGTCGTCTCCTCAGGACTCCCAACTCTCTGTATACGACAGGAAGAAAATACAAATCCCTTCAACTTCTCCACAGAAAAAAGTAACCTAAAACTCCTCCTGGACGGAGCTGCTTTCTTGCGGCTGGCAGGACAACTGACTGACGTAATGCAGTCTACAAATTCCTGTACGGAGAGCGGAAGGGCTCAACATGGCTCAACTGCTGCACCTGGAAGCAGGAGAAAACTGAGGTTTGGCCCCAAACTGAAAGGAAACAACAGTGGCGCCATCTTCTGCCAAATTCAGTGCACTACACAAACAGCTAATGGATTACATACTGTACATATTCAATGAGATAAAAAAGCCTTAATATATGCATTTTTTAAAAAACCGTTTTCCTCATTTGATCACTTTTTGTATATTTTTTGTAATATTTTGTCCACTCCATTAACATGCATGAGGGTAACAAAATACACTTGTCAATATAGTGCACTCTCCAGTGCACCACCACCACTCACTACGACCTCAATAATAAACATTAAAGTAGAATTATTACCTTTCTGACAATGTCAACAAAAACTGAAAATGTATAAGCTTCGTAAAAGAAGAATGTATGTAGTGTCGGATTGCATTAGATACAGGTGTTCCTAATAAAGTGCTCGGTGAGTGTATATATTTAACTGTGTGAATATTTAAAAAAAAAAAAAAAATCTTATTTAGGTAGAGGTAGTTAGTAGGCCTTTCTGGGCTTCTTCCCTCTGCACATTTCTTTTAGTATTATGTTTTATATGTTTTATGTTTTATATTTGTTTGGTTTTATTTCGTGCAAACTCCAAATTACTGATACGAGCCTTTCTTTAGACAGTATGCCCTAGTAAACAGGGATCTAGTCAGCATTACAGGGTTTCCTCTACCCAGAAAAAAATCGCCTCAACACCAAGCAGGAACCTGCGGGCCTGAAAAATGAAGCCAACACTGATGTGCCGAAAACTGCAGTTCCTCAAATGGCCACTTGAGGCCGGCTCCAAAAGCGAGTCAGTTCCCACATCCATGGTTCCCACAGACCTCATGTTGAAACACCCAACTTTACCGCTGAAATAAACATGTTTACAGCCCGGTGCAAAAAGCGGTCTTGGTCTTTACAGCTAGTTTCCCCGTTCATGACAGTTGTACGGGGATGAATTTTATATAAGTCAATCATTTTATTCAGTAAGTGAAGTTTTAGTATTATTTTATTTATATGTTAGCACTAATTAGCAGGTATCGGTGTCCGCGCTCACCGTACCTGGCTTGTTAATTTAGCTCGTTAACTAGCTAATTAGCTAGCTAATGAATTAGCCTTGAGTTAGCCTTCGAGCAAGACGCCCAGATGTGCTAACGATGCTAACAGGAGCGTATGCTAGCCATTATTATTATTATTATCATTATTATTATTATTATTATTATTATTATTGCTATTACTACTAGTCCAGAAATAACGTTAACCTAGATGTTGCAGTATGTTGAGCTGGAGTGTTACTGAGGCTATACGGTAATGTAAAGTATGACAGCTCACGAACCCTAACTTTATTATTTCATTAAATATTTCAGAAACCGACTGATTGTGATCAGCTGTGGGTTGAAATGTTGACATGTAATGTTACACTTGCATTTCAGGAGGAATTGTCTATTGTCTAGACTATTGAAAGCATTTGTTGCAATTGTTGATGTGTCCTTATGTGTGACTTCCGTGAAAACTAAGCTTGTCCGATGCATTATATACACACACACACACACACACACACACACACACACACATATATATATATATATATATATATATATATATATATATATATATATATATTATAGAACTTGAATATGACATGAAAAAATAATGCATTTGACTGTCACATAAAAAATCTTAAATAATAAGTTTAGGAAATAGGACCGTAACTACACAAGAAAAGATGCAACAGACAGAATATGAGGACTGTGATGTCTACCGCCTTTTTTTACATTTTTTTTTAACTAAAATAAATTGATTATGACCTACTGAACATTGAAGTGACTTAAGTTGTATTGTTTGCACGAAAAGAAGTGTGTGAAGGTAGGTAACCTAACACTTATATTACTTTACATATCTATTTGTCTGTGTAAAGTTTTCCTCTAGGTGATCCAGACAGACTGGACCAGTGGATACGCAACATGAGAGTCATCACTTCAGCACTGACTCCAGGGTACAGAGACCTTTTTTAGTACCTTACAAAGAATCGAGCAACTTGTTGGTTTAAATTGATGAAGTATTGCCCATAATACATTGCAATACACACAATAACACATTACCAAATTCTTGATAAGGGCACAGCTTGGTCTGTGCTGTTACCGTTAAGGTGAGATTACTGACGCACCGATGAAGTTTAGTGTTCCCCTGATGCTAAAGGCCAAATGAAGATTTTACAAATCAAGCAACATGACCCTTTATCATAGAGTGAGAATTGCTACATTTTTTCCCCATATACTGTCTGTGAAAAACTAATGGGAAAAATTATTCTCCAAGTGAGACAGCCAAACATGGCATTATTCTATGGTGGCAGTAAGCTTTGAGAACAGTTAAATATTCTTTTAATAGCAGCGATAATTTTAATGTGTATTAACTGCATACTGTACATTCATACTCCAGTTGTCTTGGTAATACACTGTTCAACTTACCACCACATTCAAATACAAAGATGAATATCTACAGAAGTTAAACACACAAACCTTCTTTATGAACAACAGCCACTTACTCTGCAATAATGCAATTTTTTAAATGCTTTTTGTCATTTTTATTAGGGAAAGACATACCTGAAGGACATCGCTGTGCCTACTATTTTCTCTTTCTCCAAGAGCAAAGAAGAACAGCCAAGAGGAAAAAGCTCGGTATGTATTAATGAGGAGGTAAGTGGCAGCCTTATTTCTGTTGTAAATAGAAATGAGGAGGTTGCAGACATAGACAGTAGGATTAGTGCCTACAGTCTTGCTGCAGATCAGAGCAATGTCATGATGATGGAAGACACACCTGAACAGGCCTTTGTTGCTCAAGATGTTGTGCATGATGACGTTGCGCTGATAGTGAATATGTGTAACGATGTTGGTTTGAGTAGCAGCGTTAAAAAAATCTGAGTGGAAAACGGGTAGACTCAGCATCACGTCACTCTTACACCATGTTAACACAGCTGCCTAGCTGCTCTCTGAGTGATCACTGCTACATTGTTTCTGAGTCTCCAAGAACACTTCAAAGGAAAGCTTCTGCAGTAGAGGAAAAGCTAGGTGCAGCTGGCAGAAAGCTGAGGTTGAAAAGCCAACAGAAAAGGTGACTGACTGTAAGAGTTTCTTCCTTAAAAGGTGTAATAAAAGTGCTTCAGAAGAAACCTCTCATTTCAACTGAATGTACCTCTCTTCTTGACAGTCATGATGATGTTCAAGACCGATGTTCTCTTTCAGAGAATACAAAAGAGGAAAAAGTCAGTGTTTTCTGAAAACTTTAAGCAATTCGCAACTACACTACACTTCTA
This sequence comes from Thunnus albacares, assembly GCF_914725855.1. Classification (NCBI taxonomy): domain Eukaryota; kingdom Metazoa; phylum Chordata; class Actinopteri; order Scombriformes; family Scombridae; genus Thunnus; species Thunnus albacares. The sequence goes on along the minus strand of NC_058107.1, from coordinate 20,349,516 downwards.
CTTTCCAAAGGCCTATGACTACGTCAGAGAGAAGTTTCACTTGGCTTTGCCTCATCCTCAGAACATATGAAAATGGTACAGTAGCATCTCTGCAGATCCTCGATATACTTTTGCTCCATTCACAGCTTTAAAAGTCATGTTGCTGAGAAGAAGGAAGCAAGAAAAGACACAGTTTACTCATTGATGATGGATGAAATGTACATTCATAAGCAAACTGAGTTTGAGGGGGACCAAATTCATGGTTATGTTGACATTGGTGCTGGTGAGATGGAAAATGTGGCAACACAAGCATTGGTCCTCATGGTTGTTGGGATCAATGAGTCTTGGAAGATCCCCATTGCTTACTTTTACATCAACAGCATGACAGGAGCAGAGAGAGCATGCAATCAGAGTTAGGGTTGTCTTCTTGATGTGTGATGGATCCTCCCAAAACTTTGCAGTGATCCGGGAGCTTGGTGCCAACCTAGACATCATGGACATGATATCTTACTTTCTCCATTCTGAGGATCACACACAAGAAGTCCATGTGCTCTTAGATCTATGTCACATGCTCAAGCTCCTTTGGAATATGTACTCAACAGTTGAGGTTCTGGTAAGAGAAGATGGCCAGCAGATAAGGTGGCAATACATTGAGGAGCGCCACAAGCTTCAGGAGACAACAAACTAAAAATGTCCCACATTCAGTGGCAAAATCAGAAAATGAAGGTCCATCCCCAGTTCAGTTCCTGCACAAAACTGATGCAGCCTTTGACATCCTAAACAGCTGCAACCCACTTTTAAAAGGACACAAAGAACCCATCAAGCCAGCAAATAAACCACCGTGCCAAGGGTATTTCAGAAGAAACAGATATTTCTCTGTGTGCTCAATGTGAAAGGAAGAAACAACAGACAAAAGACACCCGTCTATGGTTTCATCGCTTGTGGCAGATCATGTACGAAGACCTGGTAGAGCAGCCAGCTGCCCCATGCCGGTACCTTCTGACTTACAAACTCAGTCAGTGCCTGAGGATTACACCCTCTCTGACCTTCCAGATGTTGACAATCTGAGTACAAGGAAGCAGCAATCTCTTACATCACAGGTTTCATTGTAGAAAAGATGAAACAGAAGGTTACTTGCATGCCTTGCTCACAAGCACTGACCTCAGATGACTCGGTGCAACAATTCCTGACTTTGAAGGACAGAGTTGGCCAACAGAAACCATCACCAGACATCACTGCAGTTTGCCAAGCTACAGAAAGATGCTTCCAGTGGCTTCTAAAAACCAGTGAAGGAAAGGCTCCACAGGGAAGAGGAATAACAGGGACCTGTCACCCAGGCTCTTTCAGGCCATTTCTGTGGATCTGTGTGTGTACGTGGTTGGAATTTATACCTGTTAATATATTTGTGTATATTGTTTAGTCAGTAGGTTTGTGTGTTTAATATCTGTGTTGGTGTGTACATATATATGTGTGCATATTTGTAAACATTTATATGTTTTAATGTGTATAGTATGTTTTTCTACGTGTATGGTTACTACTAGTAGTAGTAATAATAATAACGATCATAATAATAGCAGCAACAACAACATCTGCACATAAAACAACTTTTACTGGTGCAGTGGAAAAAAGAACCCGGAGGTTTTGACCCTTGGCTTGGCATGCTTGACATAATTTGGCTCTTTGGGAAAACTAACCCTGACTGGGAACCCTGACTTAGAGCTTGCATGCCTAAGTATGTACTGAAGAAGCACTTGTATATAGAGAACCTCACCGATTACCAGGATGATTTTCAGTTGGAGTCTGCATGAAAAGGGCCCAACTGTCCAGGAAATACTCATAATCATAGTATGCTGGGATGCCTCACTAAGACAAAACATGCAAATATAACACATTAAATTGTACATAGAGCCTTTATATATGGAACCTACCTCAAACCACACAGATATCGCTGCTAAATGTCATAGTTTGTTTGGGCTTGTCCATCAAAGAAAGACTAAGCATATGAAAGACTGTTCAATATCTCTTAGTCTGCATAAACAGGCCCTAAGTGTTATGGAATTTTCCATCTTCAGGGTTTACAAATTGGGTTACATTGGGTCAAGCCTGGGCCACTGTCACACTGTAATTCCTAAGGAGAAGGAGACATTCTCTCCTCTCCTTGAGACTTGAGAGCCCTCTGTGATGTTTGGGGAAGCAGAGGCCTCTCTGATAAAGGGTAAATCAGCATTGCCATGGTTACCAAGGCCTTCCTAGACAACACAGATAGGTGAATGCGTAGATTCTATGGACATAATCAGACATTCAAACCAGAATGTGCTGATGGTGACCTGAAGTTCCAGGCAATGTGACCTGAACTAACACAAGTAAAATGCAGTTCCTTGTTTAGAAACTAGTGAACCAATTAGTCTTATTTTTCATATTGTAGGCTGATTTGTTGGGATTAACGACTAAGAGTCAGACCTTCAGAGGGCAGAACGGAAAGAGACAGCATCAGGTGTTGCAGAACACTTGGATGTTTGCTGTTTCAGTTTCTGAGGTGCTGACCATTGCTCAATATTTCCACAACACTAAGGTGATATTGATCTGTTACCCATGTATCATGTGAAATACATATGCAACCTCCCTGGTCAATGTTTATGTAGATAGTTTCTGAAATTGTGTTTCTAAGTTAAGGAACAGTTCACTGCATATTTAAACAGAGCACAAAAAATCTATATAATAAAAAGCATAAAAAAGTATTTTTCTGATTCTCTCATTTATTTAAGTTACAAGCACCAAAAATTAACATCCATGGTTAGTTTGATTTTATATTATAGGTATTTAAGTTGCTTGAAGTGTGTTAGTATTGTAGGTTGTGTTATAGATAATCTGAATTGACAAAAAATAGCTTTGAATCCAATTGGAATTTAAATTGTTTTTTAGGTGATTTTTTTGGTCTGATTGCTGTTTTCATCAGGGCTGGGCAAAATGTTACTGTTATACCAGTATTGTGATGGGACAGTACATATTGTCTATGTTCCTGGATTAAGTAATGTGATATGGCATAATACTTGACCTAGTTTGAAAGGCTTCATTACAGTAAAGGGATGCAATTTTTTGAATTTATCACACTATTCTGTTATATTATTGACCTCTATCTGCCTGGTCATCATATTCACATTACTAATGATTATCAAAAGTTTGGTATGTCATTTTCTTACAAATGCAACAAAAGTCATCCCCTTCAGTATTGTAACTACAGATTTCTTGGCATTCAAAGATACTGTGATATTTAATTTTGTCCCTATTTCTCTCCTTCAGTTTTCACCATTGCATATAGGTTCTCCAGTGTTGTATCTGTTGTGTTCTCTCTTTTTTCCCTCCTTATGTCTTGTACCCATGCTTTTCAGTTTCTTGTATGTTTGTCCCGTGTTATATGTTCCCACTCCTGGCCTGCACCTTGTCGTAGTGAGTGGGTTGTTAACCAAGACAGGCCATACTGAATGTTTTCTACCAGTGTCTACCTGTCATCTTTCTCTCATGTGGGATGCTTGAGGAAAGTTACAACACCGAGGCCAATGTGATGTGTTCTCCACGGAAAAGAGGTTGAAAGCATCACTTGTTTCACAAGACATTAAGATTTTGCCAAATTATGACACTGGGTTCTTATCCATAGGTTTTATCTTTATAATTACTGTCACAACTGTTAAACTCTTTTCATTTATTTCAAGTGTGTTTAAGTCATACAAAAGAACTTTGTCAAACAGTCATACAGAAGAAATTTGTAACCTTTAATATTGATGTTTTCGTGAATGCAAAATTTGACTTTAATTTGTTAAACTGTTGCTTGTGTAGTGGTTATTATTTTGTTATACAAAATGGATCAGACTAAATATACTTTAGAGTAACAACACATTCTTAAAAGCTGTCATTCATCATTTTCCTATTTTAACTGGGAATATAGTGGTGATCTAAACTTTTAACAAATATAATAATAATAATATAGTTAATAATTATAAATGAATGAAAATATTAAGATGGTATTTATATGTTAACATTTACCAAATTTTGCATAGATCTTAGCAGAAAGTAAAAAATGAAAAGCTGATGTTATGTGCTGGTTGGTTTGGACATTTCTTTAAGACAAATGTAGAACATTCACTGAGAAACTATACTTCTGCTGTGAAAAACAGAGAATTATCTGCACACTGAATAGTTTTGAACCCCCCAGGAGTTATAATTTATTTGCAACGTTGCGATCCTGAGAAGATCTTGTGGGTATTGCACAAGTATTGTGAGGGATACATAGTGAGACAAAACAACCCCCCCTACGCAGTCGGCTGATATGGTGCACTATTTGCCACAGGTGCATTTGATCAGCTGATAATGTTTCTTTTTGTCTCACTGTATAAGCCTCACAATACCTGTGCCTGGGTCTTTGCCTGAGGGAGGGTTTCAAAACTATTCAGTGTGCAGGTAAGTTTTTGTTTTTCATTTTGAGCCCTTTTATCCAGCACCTGACCCACTAGTTTGTTTGGATGTGCGCACATTCTTCTGTGAAACTTTAAACTAGATTTACAGGGCAGCAAACAAAAGGCACTCTCCAAAACATTCAGGCTCTGGTGCCGGGTGTAAGGCTCCATAGTTATGTTCAAGTAGAAAGTGAAAATTCTCCTGCATACACAGAAATAGACTCTGCATAATTATTTGTCAACTTTTTGGTTATCTGACCTTTCTCAAGACATTTCAAGACAATGGGCCCTATCTTACACCCGGTGCAGAGCGGAGCTAAGTGCAGCGCAAGTGTCTTTGCTATTTTAAGACCAACGCAGTTGTCATTTTCCCGTCCAGCACCCACATTGTTAAAATAGCAAAGGCACTTGCGCCCATCAGTGCGCCCATGGGCGTGTTGGTCTAAAAGTAAGGTGTGGTCAGGCACATTGTTGGTGCATTGCTATCTTGAGGCAGCAGAGAGCGATTGCGCTATTGACCAACAAAAACCTGGTCTAAAGGCGCAATGTTTCACTGTTATTTTAAGGGCACATTATCAGGACAGTAATATGCACCTACACAGGCGAGTGCACAACATACACTCTGCTTGTTACACACATAGGACGCGCAGCAGCGCACAAACATGCAAAAGGTAACAAATAAAAGGATTACAATGTGAAAGATTATTATGGTGTATATTAACATATTTAAAAAAATACATGTCATAATGCTCAGTCATAATATTTATCAGAATTAACTAATCGCAAATTGTTAAATTATTTGACCAAATCGTGGTAATACATGTAGGTATTTAAACAACGGACAACAACGGATCAGACAAAGTGAAAACAATGATTAAACTAAAGAAGGAAATAAATCTGCACAGCTTCTAGCTGCTGCCAGCAGCACCTTGGAGAGCTGATCAAGTCCTGATAACTGTGTTGATGATTTTTTACATGATTAAACTTAATGATTTAATTTTTGACCAATATTTAACAAATATTCTTTAACATTTTTGAGATTACAGTGATCAGGTTTACTCTCGGCAATTAAAACCCTGCTGACTTGATGTGTTACTCCATTACTGAACAAAACGATTTTAAAGAAACCAAAGCTGTAATTAAAAAAATAAACATTTTTAAAAGCCAAATGAAGATAAATTGGCAACAAATTAATGAACAGGACTTTAAACTGGTGGTCTGTGGCTGACCACGGGAGGGTCCAGGAGCAGCAGTGTGCTCGTTATGGATCATGCGCTTTCACTTTGCGCACGAGCAGATCCGTCTCTTCTGCAGAGAAGCGCTCCTTCTTACTACTTGGCAAATGCGCCCACCCCATCATAATAGCAATCCGCAAAGGTGTAAGCGCACCTGGCTCTTAAAGGGAATGGGAGATGACACTGTGATTGGTTTATTGCATGATATGCCGAAAACACACCCATGATTAATTAGGAGACTATGGACAACCCCTTTGAACCATGCGCCTGGTGCATTGACCATTTTTCTGCCGTTAAAATAGCAAAAGTGGATTTGGTCACACCCTCAATGCAACTGCGTCATGCGCTTCAGATGGTGCACTTTAGATTGTTAAACCAGGGCCCAATGTCTTGAGAAAGGTCAAAAGACTGAAGTATTGTGTGGGAGTATTTTCACTTTCTACTTAAACTAGACTTCTATCCCTTGGAAAAAGAGTTTTATCTGTATTGTATGATGTGTTTGTCCTTTCAGTTGACAGATTTGAATGTGAAATCTAACATTTTCAGTCAGTATTAAAGACAAAAGTAGTACAAACATAAATAGAATTTATTGAAATGTGAACCAGAAGATATCATAGATTAACTTTTTAAGATTTTTCTAAATAAAAGGACATACAACACAAAGAGGTGGAAATATTTAAAACTATAAAATGTAAAAGTAAACACATTTAGTCAAATATAATCAACAGACTAGGTCTGTGCAAGAGGTAACAGCTATGCCCAGCATGGGCCCAAAGAGCTGCAGAGTCCATGGGGGGGTAGAGGAAAAAGGGATAAAGGGTGGGATTCTCTTTATACATCCATGGTTTCAGCAACCAGTCTTCATTCAGCCCACTGAGTTCCACCCACGTTTCACCTCTTTCCCCGTTTTCGGATTAGTCAGGAGTTAGGCGCAGTCAGGCACTGCCAAGATGGTGACAGCCAGCACAACCACACTGAGCTTCAAAACCACTCTGCAGGAAACCTACGGGTGAAGTCATGGAGTGTTTATCCATAATTTTTTACCATCAAAGCTACGTCCCCTCACTCTTGCGCGGCCTTCAGAGCTGGTATTCTTTACGGTTTTGGTGATCAGCATCCGATGTTTGTTGATGTACTTGTTTGTTCCTTTTAAATCCTTTGCTTTCTCCATGACCTTGACTGTGTCTTTAAGTCTGAGGAATTTTGCGATGATCAGCCCGGTACTCTCTCCAGTTGGTCATCCGATCTGATGCACCTGTTCCAGCTCAGTCCCAGACAGATTTTGAGCTTGATGGCGTTTCTGTACCTTAGCCTCCGACTCAGCCTAGCTCTCGTTACCAGACTCTTGGATCCTGTCAATCACGATGTTGTTTCTTTGGGACTGACCTTCCAAGTGGTAGTCTATGGCTGTATTCAGACCAAATCAGGCAGTGCGGCCCACCACCACAGGGTTGAGTGGATGTATGTCGGGGTGTGGGGATGTTTATTTGTGCTGTAGAATGTAACCGCTGTGAAACAATCAGAAAATAACATTTTATTGATCTGATTCACCGGCTTTCTTGCTACCAGCTTGACCACAGCTGCTCTCTCTCTCTCTCTCTCTCTCAATGGTGCTCTCAGCTCACTCTCATTTTTTCTCTTGTCTTTTTTAAAAAATGAGTCAGGAAGCAGACGGCAAAGTCTAACTTTACTTTTAACGTTATCAAACGAAGAGAAATGTCATCCCCTTCTCCTAGTAATGTCTTTGTACTCACTCATGGCAGAGTTTACAGCTCTGATCAGTCTTATATTGATCATTGACCACCGCAGCCTTCACCCACCTGGTGGTATCTATTGGCGAGGTTGCAGATTGCAACCGACTGAATACCCCTCCCTTCACACTCCCTTCCAAGTGTGTAGGAGAACCTATGGTGGCCATGAAACTCAGGAAAAATGCAAAAGGCCCTCTCCAGAGCCAGTGTTTGGTTTGTCCGTACTGGGCTACTGTAGAAACATGACGGTGCAACATGGTGGGCTCCATGGAAGAGGACCCACTCCCTATGTAGATATAAAGGGCTCATATTAAGCTAACGAAAAAATGATTCTTAGTTTCATACGATTGTACACTAATGAAAACTTACTTATGAATATTATATTCCATTTCTGACAATATACTTTGCCAATAGAGCCCCCTAAATCTAACACACTGGTCCTTTTAACGCTGTTATCTAGAGATCACAAGTTAATTATTTTGTTATCTCAAGAAAATTAGATAATCAGCCTGTCATCATGAGAAAACAAAAGGTAATTTCCTCTTATTACTTATGTGTATCAGAGATCAGGAGTCCCATACCAGCATTAGTGATGGGAGAAACAAAGCTTTCTGAAGCAGTGAGTCTTATGAAGCAATTGTGTTGTGTTGAAAATGGTTCACTGTTTCGAAGCATTTGATACTCAAAATGACATCTGCTGGGCAACTTTGACATTGCTTTTATATGATTTGGGGCAACACGTCACGAAACAGGCAAAGTATATGTAAACTCACTGCTGTCATCTGTTTGATGTTTTCTGTGATATTCTATTCAATAAAAATTATTTGCCTAAAACTGTCTCAGTGCGTGGATGTATTAACATATATGGAAATAAATGGTCAGTTATTAACAAGGCTTATAGTAACCCTTTACTACTCTTATAAAGTCTTTAGGGATGAATCCTCCCTGACAGTCATGACAGTGACCTTGAAAGCTGAAATCAGGTGTGATCAAATGAACCAGACGCTCGTTTTTAAATTCTCTGTAATTGCCCTGTGATCTCGAGAAAAACAAAAGTCATTATCTCGAGCAATCGATCTTTTGTTTTCTCGAGATAAATTAAGCATTTGTCACGAGAAGCCGAGCTTTGTTATCTCGAGATCACAAGACAAATTAACTCGTGATCTCGAGATAACTGCATTAAAAAAAATTTGCTAGCACGGTCGTTGTGTCCTTTAAATGAATCCAGATTTCACCTCTTTCCAACTGAAACAAGCAGCTGGATCTTTGAGAGACATTCATGAAAGTATTTCTAAAAATCTGCAAATAAATTTACATTAAAACAAATGTTCAGCAGATTCAGCATATCATTGTTACAAAACACATAAATTACACATAAAGAACTGCAGCAACATCACGTGAACAAGTCAGCAGAGCGACTGAGAAAAGAGAAACAGTATAATTCTTGAATGAAAAGGTAGTCTGTGACGTAAGACGAGAGGACTCCGATGATTGGTCGATCGTGTAAGTCAATCAGTGGTGTGTGACGTAAATATCGGCTGCAGTTCTTCTGTCTCTCCTGTGTTTGTATGAGCCGGCAGTTTTCTCAGTGTTTTTCCATCATCTGCTTTTCTTGCTGGAGGACACAGAAGTGTTGTTTCCAGACACAGTACACCGGTTAATCAAGACAAAAGCAGACAGCATTCATCTTCAGAGGAAACTTAGCCTTCTGTTGCACATGATTTGCTTCAACAAACTTTTAAATGACACCTTTTTAAACATCTGGGTCACGTAAATGTTTCGATTCGCTAAATTTTCTTTTTGCAATTAAAAGTCGGTTACCACTCGGCCATATGTTATCATACGGAGTCTGGGAGGTGTGATTGGGACACTAACCTTCTTATCTTCACAATTAGCCCATTACCTTAATAGCAAATCAGAGAGGGACACTCAACAAGTATTTCATCATATCCAGACCACACATTAATACTCACATTCATGTCACGACAGGTAATGGAGAGGTAATAATGTATAGTAACTCCTCAGTAAGCTGTAGCCTATCACTACTAGGGAGTACACAAAAAAGTAAAGTGCTTCACTATAGTATCTCCCAGTCTGTTGTGTAGAAACTGATCAATATTTACTACATGATCCTCGAATAGGAGTTATTATGAACGACACATCAACTTATTCCTCACTCGTTCCTTAGTAAATACACACACTTGTATGTACCGTATTGTAAAGTTGTTTTTTTTAAACTTTATTTAGAACAGTACAATACAAAGCCATTCCTAGTATGAATATTGATTTTTCATTCCTCAAAACAATAGAAACAGATTCAAAACAGCAAGGCTATATTGACTGTGAATTGAAAATATATACCTAGATAAATGAAAATAAAATAACAGTACATGTACATTATATAATAAATATGCTTAAGGCATCTTCACATTCCAGCAGTCACAGTATACAGCGTGTACCGTCAAATAACACTGTACCACGAACCCTATCATTAAGTCACACAGGCAACCCATGTGGTAGCAGAGCCAATTAAATGGATACATAACACATACCGTATTGTAGTGTTAGTTACAGCAACCCAACAGAGAAGTGAACTTCCAGTATAGATATATGTCTTCAGAATAAAAGCATCAAATCATTGTACCCTGTGCTTGTGTATGTTAGTATTCATATGAGCACAGAAAACATGAGGGGCTCATCTATAGTGTCCAATTTGCTATTGCACACCCAAAACTTAGAGCTAAAACTTTTATTTTTTCAATTTTTGGGAGAATTTGGGGGCTTATCAGTGTTACAGGATTTGGGAGCGTGCTTAACAAAACCAGGGAATACAATTTATATTGTAGTAATATAATGTTTACAGTATATTTACATTTGATAAGAATGACACAGTACGCAGTTTATGTTTTCTTGGATTGATTTTAATTGTCAAGAAAATCTATTTAATTATCTTCTTGTACTCAAAATGTGTTGCTGGACCTCTATACACTTATTTATTATATGCCCAAGAGCCAGGAAGGAACCAACCAGTACTGACTCCCATGCTGGAACACTACCTGGCTGCAGATTTTTTTATGTGCCAGTTTGTGGTAAGTTAATTAAACACAACTTTTAGGGTGTATGCCCATTGTGCTCATGGTGCATATTCCTAAACTAGATTAAGACTAGGGCCCCACTATTAGGTAATAATTCAGGACCAGCCTTAATTGATTATTACATGGTGTAAATTTCTAAAATACTTTTGCTAATCATCAAATTATGATGATTTGAGTCAAACACTGTGAATCTGGGACTTTACCCAGGGGTCACATGTGAATAAGATGAACATACCAACTTCACACACAAAATGCTGTGATGTAGGTGTTGATAATCAAAAGTCACCATCTCCCCCCTGTTAAAAAGTGAAACAGAAATATATGAACATATGTTGCCTCTAACCCTGGACATTTTTGAAAGTTCCTCCTTTGGGCGTATCTGTGCACAGAGTCACCGCTTCAACTGAGCTTTTACTTTGCAAAGAGACAGGCAGTCAGTCAGTCAGTAGCCGTGCTGGCTTCACAAAGGTCGGGGCAGCACGGATGCAGTAGGACGTCTTCAGTTATGTCACATTATGAGCAGGGAAGAGGCACTGTGGGCTATTGCATGTACGTGTTGCCGGGCATTGTATTGTTATACGGTATCTTTACTGTCATAATGCGGCATGTTGTAGGCATTAATTGAAAATCACGAATCCGTGGTTAGTACCTATATTCTCAAAAAGCTCCTTTTAGCTCCGATTAGATGGTCATATAGTTTGTTTTCTTATTTTATTTATTTTTTGACCTGGGGATCATTTACGCGTAAAGGTTTATTCAGCGAAATCGATGCAATTCATTCACTCTAACAGCATTTGTCATTTCCGGGTGCATGATAGAGTCCGATCGCCAGTCTATTCTCATCACTGATAAACTACAATGGAGGTCTGTGCAGACACGTCAAAGATACCCTCTGATGAGAAAGAATACGCTCTGAGACCATTGGACCTCAAAGTGATCGCAGAGAAGACCGCGGACTCAGAGACGCAGAGACCCACATGGAGTGGGCGGCTGGAGTTCATCCTGGCTACGGTGGGGTACGCGGTGGGACTGGGCAATGTCTGGAGGTTTCCATACCTGTGCTACAGCAGCGGCGGAGGTAAGACTGTCAGAGGGGTCAGGAGTATCGGCTGAACCATTGTAATAGCCTAAACCCACTAAATGCACCAGCAGACGGTTGGGAGAAATGATTCAGCAGTGTTGTATGTATTAACTGTGAGATAGTTTTCTAGTTTTGCATGGGCTTCTTGCATCAGTATGATATGGCTATTTAAACTATAGCTGTTGGCTGTCCCTCAAAAGCACTGTTGTGTCTATTCAACACAGTAGCCTACTGTGTATGTCCAAGGATGTCACTAAGTTCATGAAAACACTTGGACAAAGAAAAAAAAGGCCATATTGACTACTATTTTGACTGCATTGTTTTAAATATAACAGATTTCCAGTTGTCTTAAAACAAAATCAGGTGCCTAAATGAACACTGAAAGAGGTTTTCCTTGCTGTAATCATTCCTCCTCTTCATACTGACTATTAAAAAAATTAAAAGATCCCCTTCAAATGTGTTTTCAATGTAAGTGATGGGAGCCAAAATCCACAGTGTGTCCACACAGTCATTTTGTGCAACTATGCATTTAAAAGTTTATCTGAAGCTTATGTGAGGCTTCAGCAGTCTGAGTTAGTCATATCAAGTGGATATCTGACACATTCACAGTCTTTTTAACATCAAATTCCCCCTTTGTGTTTACTCAGACAGTATTTGCCTATTGAGCTGCAGTGGAAGTATATTAACAAAAAGAGGAACTTAGGCACTAAAAAGACTGTCACGTTGAAAAATATCTACTTGATTTGACTAATTTGGATGACTGAAACTTCATATTAGCTTCAGATAAACTTTTAAATACATTTCTGCTACTGAAGGAGGCTTGTGGATTTTGGCCCCCATCACTGACATTGTAAGTGCATTATGAAGAGGTCTTCTAATGGTCAGTATGAACAGGAGGAATGATTATGGAAAGAAAAACATGTTTCAATGTTCACTTGGGCACCTGACTTGTTGTTTTAAGACAGACTTGGAAAAATTGTGAACCCGTACTTTAAGGCAGTAGCATTAAGAACAGTCACATGCAGGATGAGTGATTTTGCACTACATGAACGCCTTTTACTAGAACAATAGTCTCAGTCATAACTATAGTACATCAGGAAGTGTATGGGCTGTGAGGAAAAAGTTAATCATTGTTTCTGGGTGGCAAATCTATCACGAACTTTATTTTGAAGTTAAAATTGTTAATCTACTATGCCTTAAATGAAATTCATAATTCTAAAATCCATCACTTCTGTACACTACACACTTTGTTCAGGATTTGGAGTGGTCTGGAACCTATCCCAGCACACATTCGTGTAGACGAGATGAGGCCGGGCACACACTCGACAGTTTGCCCCGCCTGTTGTAGAGCTAACACATATTGGCAGACTGGAGGTTTATTGTTTATTTGGATCGACATTAGTTCTCCTCAGCTTATGGGTATAAGTGATAAACACATATTAGACAGTTGGAGACTGGCACCAGTACAGCTCAAGTAATTACTGCAGATTTGCATACACTAAAAGGTCAAAACATTCTCATCAGAATGTTCAGTTGAGAAACATAAAAGGACTTACAACGGCATGTTTAACGCTTATATTTAATTATCACCCTAAGGCAGTATACAAGTAAATCTCTCTGAGTCTCTTCTGATTTTACTGGCCCAGAAAAACATCTGTAAAAAAATCTTATATTCTCTCTGAGATCATCACCCTGAACAAACTATCTAACTATCCTGTTTAATATTGTCTTTGGCAATTGTAGTTTCAACTGCATGTGTGTTGTTAAAGAACAAATTCTGTTACTTTATGACAGACAATTACAATCTTATATCTGTGCTGAAGCCAGGAATGACTCAGCAAAATTCAGCATAGCAACTACAGGCTATCTATCTGTTGTTAAACCAGAGCTCCACTCACCTCTGCCCTTATTGTCATCGTATTTGAGGAGGTTTGATGGATTATTTTAAAGACTGGCTGTCCAACAATGATAAGTCAACAAGCCTTTTGGTTATAAAAAACAATGAGACATTCATAAATGATGGTTGCCCAGATGGTCTGAGTGTTTTTCCATAGAATAGAGGGTTAAACAGCCTCTGGGATGGGCCGTTCCTGATTAAAGGACAAAGCTATCTGAAAAGACAAAGCAAGCTGAGTACACAGATACATTTATTTACCACGTGGGCTTAAAAACTGGCACCCAAAAACGAGTTTTTATACATTGCAGGATATTAGTGATTTGTAACCAACTTTAAAGTTATCAGGAACAACTTTGAGACCAGTTATACAGTAAGTATGTTTTATCTCAACAATGACACGGCAACTTTGGTTTAATCGCACCATTGCTATGTAATTCTACATTCTTTACATACTCAGGACTCAGATACCTGTAGCATCCGCCCACATCTTTTCTGTTTTTCTGATTCAGGTGCCTTCATGATCCCTTATCTCATCATGGTGTTCCTGTGTGGCATTCCCCTGCTGGTCATGGAGTTTACTGTTGGGCAGTACACTCGTTTAGGGCCAGTGCATGCTCTCGCCAAAGTCTGTCCCTTGTTAAAAGGTGAGTGACTCTCCAGGCCATGAGACGAGGATGAACACATGCTGGATTTTCATTTATTTTCAGACTTTTGGGTATAGTCCTCTTTTGTTTTTTGCTCAGCGTTTCACTCATTTCGAAAAATTTGAGATTTCTCAGTGTTAGGGTCGTCAGTCAGATTTTTTTTTAAAAATATATCACTGAAACTATTATCCTCTCTTACCTTTAGAAAACCTCTTGTATACCCTGATGAGAGCAAAGTTACTCTGATAACACAAATTATATTTTCACTAAAGGGCAATGACAATATAGTTTTGAGACTATTTGAACTTATAATTGAAAATTCGATATCGATTTCTTTGTATAGTTGTTACCATAAAAATGATTGTTGCTCCAATACAATGCTGAACAAGTTACATCCCCCAAAACTAAATCATTAACCATCAGCTCCTAGAAATCCCAGCTGATCAATACTGCGTGCAAACAAAGAGTTGCATTTGGATCTAGACTATTCATGGAGTGGACAACACATTTTTAAACAAATCTTAATCATTCTGTGGCAGACAGATAGAGTTTGTTATTTATTATTGTTATTTATTTATTTAGTTTATTTTACATGTATTTATATGTATCTTACATATTTAACAAAAAGTGAAATGATAAAATGAAACTTTATTGATCTCCATGACAAGAAAGGGGAAGTCCAGTAGCAAGATTACAACATCCCTTTATAAGTGAAAAATGACACTTAGCCCAGTCTTGTTTGTAAAATGGGTGCAGTGATGCATGACCTTTAAAAACAGGTAGAACAGGATGCCCTGCCCTCCACTAATAAATAAAAGCAAATTATAATATCCCTCTAATTTACATTATGCATGATGTCACAGTAAAGTCATATTCTGTACTTTTATCCTGGGCAGTGAGTTTTAAGGTTCTTCTCCATGTGTCTCTCCTAAAGAAAAAGAAGAACGACAATTATTTATTGAGGTTGTAAGAAACCTGCACAATCACTGGTAGCAATACACTCATGTGATGGACCACGTGCTTGGATGCACCATGTCAGAAGTTTTATATTGACTATAGCTAATGAGCACACTCTTCATCATCAGTGATAAAATGTGCAGCAGTAGGTAGCTGTGTAGTGTTATCTCTGCCAAAGAGACCATGTCAGCGTGCCCCGCTAGCCTACTGCTTAAGAAGCTTGCCACATAACCACAACATCCGCAGTTCATCCAGCGGGTCCTTGTTGCATGTCACTCCCCCATCTCTCTCTCTCCCTCGTTTCCTGTCCAATCTTTCCACTGTCACTGCGATAAAGGCTTAAAATACTCCTAAAACATGTATTTTAAGAGGTCATATTTTTGATCCTTCTTGTTCCAGAGGGACAGCTGAAAAGCAGAACCAGATTTCAATAAAATTTGGAGAAAGTTGTGCCATGGGACAAGAAGCAAGGGACAATAGGAGCGTTCTCAGTTTTCTCATAAGGGATAAAGAGATAATGAACTAATTCCCAGACTTTGCACTGTTACCACAGCCAAATTTCAGAAAAGAATCACAGAACAAACAACATAAGCACACTCTGAGGTAGATTATAAATAATAAAAACATAAATAACAAAAATCTTAACTAGAAACTAAACTAAAACTAAAACCATATATCTTTTATATGCATATACACAGGTATGTAATACCAAAAATAAAAAAAATGTTGAAATTGCAAGTAGATATTGTTAAATGACCAGATGAAAAAGAAATAAATATGACTCTGCCCTGTCCCAACATGTACAAGACTTTTATACATTGTGCGATGACAACTGCCAGGAATGGCTTCTTGTAGAGTTTCTTGTCAGACCAGTAGAGAGGGAGACCTTGTCTATGATGTTTAACAGTTTGTGCAGCCTCCTCCTCTCCACAACCAACTCCAAGGGCTCCAGAGGAGTCTCCAGCACAGAGCCAGCCTTACTGATCAGTTTGTTCAGTTAGTGTCAGTGATGCCCTAGCAGACAGTTGTGAAGGATATTGCACTAGCCAGAACAAATCCACTGCACTAAACTCAATGAGAAAATCTGGCATGGCAATGTATCCCATCCTTTTCTGTCACTGAATGTTTGATGCAGATCTAGAATTTGTTCTACTGTTTCAATTACCAATTTAGAGGACTGTACTACATCGTTAGAGTGCTCAAAAAATGAAATCTGCTTTTTTCTGTTTGATAAATGATTGTTTTCACATGTTGATGGATGAGAACTTGTGAAGCTGCAGTTACAATCAGTACTGTAATCAGTGACTTTTTTGACTAATTGATCTACAAATTTCCAACATTTCTTAGAATCCACATCATTAAAGAAAATATCAAATCAACTGAAACATGAACCAAATATCCTTAAATTCTGCCTGTTTTAGTGATAATTAAGTCTGAGATGGGTGACTGAAATATTCTCTTACAGTCTTTACATTACATCTAGACATGTTTTAAACATCAGAGAATTTGTGTGCATGAATGTAAAAAACGCTTATGAAAAAAAAAAGATACACACAAGGAGGTATTTGAATTATTAAATCAAAAACGTGTAAATGTTTGCAGGTTTATCTGAATTAAGTGAAATGTGTGGACCCAAAGAGTACTGACAGTCACCTGGGAGCTCATCAGTCTGATTATTACCAATCAAACAAGATCCCAGCCATCAACAATCAATCAAAAGTGATGGGTGTAAATGAAAATGCTGTCTGTCTTGTTCTAACTTCAGATTTTTCTCCATAGTTTTCTTATCTCCTTAATGACAGAGATTATCTACCCGGTCAAAACGTATGGGTCCTTCACTTGATTTATCGCTCATTTCTTCCTGGTTAATGCTCTGTGCTAAACAAGGGCCAAAAGCAGGTAGTTTTTTTCTGTATGTTCTTTTGAATGATTTCCCTGTGCAACTCACTGCAGTTTGCTGTGATGTACCTGTGATCAGTGATTTAGATGCCCACAATGATCTATCATAAATCAACAAATATGCTCATGTTTAATTTATTGCAGGATGCTTAATCACAGCCTTCTAAATGTATTGATTTTCTGCCACTAAGGACAACGTTTATCTTAATGAGGGCATCTAGTGGACAGGTGAGGAATGACAAGGTAATAAACTGACAAAGAATTGGAGGCAGGTGAGGGTAGCTCTAGCTGAGTTCTGCCATTTTTTGCTGCTATGTCTTGTTTTTGAGTTGAGCAGACTGATATGTTTTGGCAGTTTGAAAATGATGCCTCACTACACCACTTGGAGTGTGTCTGGTGTACCAGTGGGAGCAGTCAACCATGTATGCTAGATGTGTAGAGTGAGGCAAACAGGCAACCACAAAGGAAGAAGCGCTTTACATGGACAAGGCGTAGTGGTTCTAGCTGATCCTGGAGCTCAGAGGGGGCTTCATTTGGCTCTGTCACTATATTGACACAGAGCTGTTTTTCAGCCGCCTCTCCTTCCACTTAACCAGATAGTGACACTGGATCCAGTAGAGCATGGCATTCCAGCCTTTCCAATAGGAAAAGAAAAACAAGTTTTCATAGGTAAAGTTTTTATGTACTGCTGAGAAACAGTAGAACCACATAGACCCTCACAGATAAGGTTTTTGTTGTGGTCAGGGGTAAATAAAAAGCTACATCTCTGTTATTCTCAAACATAGATAGCAAAAACATCAATGATAAGACCTGAGGGTAATTATAGAGTTGGGAGATGAGATAACATAGATTTGCTGTATTATGGGGGGTTACTTGACGGATAATTTCTTGGCCAGGAAGTTACTGGTCCTGGCCAACAAATAATCTGGCACATGAACACACATAAAACGGTGAATTGTCATTTTTACACTTTGGTTTTCATGCAGATTAAACAAGATGTAATGTGTTAATTAGTGAGCTTTTGGTGGATTTTGTTACCTTTGGACAGAGCCAGGCCAGCTTTTTCCAGTCTTTAGTCTAAGCTAAGATAACCAGCTGCTGGCTCCAGCTTCATATTTATTTTAGAGACATGAGAGTGTATCTCTCTGCTAACTCAGTGAGAAAGCCAACAAGTGCAATTCCCAAAATGTCAAACGATTGCTTTAAACTACTGATATCAGACTATAAAATATTATAAACAGTTATTTTGTTGTGTCAGGGTTAGGGTTAGGGTTAACAGCACAAAACAGTAGCACTGTTTTTTCCAGAAATTACAGAAAAACACAACACAGTGTGAAATGTCTTATCAAGGATATTTTATAAGTGTCCTTTGTGCATTTAAAATGGTGTGATCCACTTCGTCCATCACTGAAGTGTTCTTGAGCGATATAATGAACCTTACTTGCTCTAATGGCCAAGATCTTTTGCTGAGCCATTGCACTGAATTCCCTGAGGACGGGACAGGTGAAAAAGAAATAGAAACACACATACGTAGACAGACATGCACACCTCAAACTGAAACTTGATACAGAACCAAGGGTGTTAAAAGACTGAATAATTTACAGCTGTTGCAGGACTTTGATCTCATCTCATCTCATTCATATTTGGCTAAGAGTCTATTATATTCACAGGTCAAATGACACAGTGGAATTTCTAATCCACGACTCCAGGAATGCCTTTTATCTTTGACTGAGTTTGCTTGACTTGGCTACCACTGACCAGAGATTACCCCATGAAACTGGTTCTTCTTTGTTGTCTATCTTTACATGATACAGAATATATCCATAGTTTTAATTCTGGGCCCAAATAATTGACATACTGTAAAATATGGAGAAAGAGAGTGAGTTTATAACAGTTTTTTAAGAACTAATGTGTACAAGTTGATTCCCACAGATGATGATTAAGACATGACTTTGGGTTACCTTACACTTTGTGTCTTTGCCCCCCTCACATGTCACTGCAGGTGTTGGCCTGGCCACAGTTGTTATCTCCTTCGTCTTCTCCACGTACTACAATGTGCTCATGACTTGGGCACTTTTCTATCTCTTCAACTCGTTTGGAGCAACACTCCCCTGGAAGTCTTGCAACAGCACCTGGAATAACGTTGGAAACTGTTCTACTGGTTTCCGTGGCAACAACACCCACCTGCAGTCCGCCAGCCAGCAGTTCTTTGAGTGAGAAAGAATTCACTGCATTCTCAGTTGCATAATATTTGACATTGTTTAGGTCTTAACTGTTGCTGCTTTAAGCCATACTAGCAACATGGCTCTATAGGGTGGACATGTTTGGTCTTCTGGTCACCACTTTGGTCCAGACTGAAATATCTCAAGTATCAGATGGATTGTCATGAAAATTTGTACAGACATTCATGATCCCCAGCGGATATATCCAAATAACTTTGTTGATCCCCTGCCTTTTCATCTAGTGTCATCATCAGATCAAAACTTTAAGTCTGTCCAATTCTTTAGTTTATAATTTATGACATTCTCATCAGCCTCAGCTGTACTTTGTCTTTAGTGCTAATTCGCAAATGTTTGCATGCTAACATGCTAAACTAAGACCGTGAACATAGTAAACATTTTACCTGCTTAACATCAGCATGTTTGCATTGTCAGGATGTTAGCATGCTGACGACGCATGCTGACAGCATCACAGAGCTGCTATGATGACTGTAAACTGTTAGTCTTGTTTTTCTGTGTTACATTTACTGCAGGAAGCAGCACTTTAAAACGTGTGTTTTTCTTAAGGATGGGAATCTCTTGTTATTTGTGTTTTCCAGTCACAAACTTCTGGAGAAATCCGGTGGTATTGAAGAAGCTGGTGGCCTTCGCTGGGAACTCTTTGGCTATCTCATTTTTGCCTGGGTCATTGTGTATTTATGCATATTTAAAGGAGTCAAATCCACTGGCAAGGTCAGAACAGACCTCCTCTTCTGCAAGATATGTTTATGCATGGTGATAATGTTTTTTTTGGTTTGAAAATTCAACAAACTGATATCTTGTCACAGCTAATGTTTGGAATTTATCAATTTGATAAGGAGAGGGAGGTTTATGGAAAGAGGTCATAGTTACAATCTGTTTTTGGAGGCTAAGTATTTCACTTATCACTTAGAATGACTTAACTAAGATAAAAATGTTTTTATACCACACCCTCATAACGCATCATATTTCTGCTGGGATACTTTACCAGAAAACTTTTGGAGTTGTATATCCTACCAACATTACAATTTTGTGTGATATACAGTAATTAACCAGCTTGAAGTTTTGATTTGACATAATGAAATAACCTTGTCAAGGCTGGGAAGCCTTGAAACCATCATCGCTTGTGTCACTCAAAACAGACCACAATAGCTCCAGCTATTTGTTGCAACATCATCTACGCAACCAAGCCACAAATCGACCAATTTCTGCTTTTCCACTGTCTGTGTCACGCAGGTTGTGTATTTCACTGCTATATTTCCGTACTTCATCCTGTTTGCCCTGCTCATTAATAATGTGCAGCTTCCTGGAGCCAAAAAGGGTATCCTCTACTTTGTGACGCCTGTCTGGAGCAAACTGTTTGAAGTTAAGGTAAGACATGATTAACAAAAGAGTAAAGTCAAAAAGTAGGCTAACCCACAAGACCTTGGTTATACATTGACACCAGATAGTTAAAACCAACTTCTTAATGTTTAAATCAAATTATTATCTCCTACTGCAGAGATTGTTACATTTCACAGCTAACTCGTCTGTATATGAAATACATTTGGGAATTTAATACAAATATCAAAAAAGAAAAAAAGAAGCTTTTATCTTGTGTTTGCTCATGGTTCAGCAAGAGCCAGAACTGTGAGAGGAGAGAGGGGAAGAGATTTTTGAAGCAATGAACTCAGTAAACTGCTTAAGTTGTACAGAGAAAGGGCAACTTAGAATGTGAAAAATTTGGCTTTGAAGATTTATGAACAGCTGGCAGAATAAAATTTCAGGAAAGGAAGCCAATAAAAACTGGGGGAAAACATATACCTCTTCCAATGTGGTGCTGGCTCATGGGCAGACATAAAAAAAGAAAGAATGGAAAGGCACACACTCACGACTCAGATGCATTCATTTCAACTTAGAAAGATCAACAATAGGGCCTTCTTTAAGATATCAGAGATTTATGTCTCAGGATGCATCCTGAAGAAGACTGCTTGCGAAAACGTTTATAAGCTGTAATAATGCTGTGGCATTATGAGTGTGTGACTTGTCATTCTCTATTTTTCTGAGGACAAAGCTCAACCAGAGGAACGGTTTCCTGCTGATATTTAGTGAAATCCAGTGCAGGAGCTTCAAATCTCCCAGAATAGTTCAGTCCAGCTATAGCTGAGTTTTGACCTCTTAATAGCACAAGAACAAATAAGCTGGATACTCTGAAGTGAGGTTATCCTGCCCATTCAAAAAACATCTATAAGCTCCTGAAACATTTTACATTGTAACATGTGCAACAAGCAAAGTTAAAGTTTGCTTAATCCTGATTGGTGCACCAAGCTTTGTGACATCAGCCTTTTCCAACTGAGTCCCGCCCTCTTAAAAACAAGTGAGAAGAGCGCTGATGCAGAAAAAGTACAAATACAGAAAATCGCTCATGTGAAATACACTTTAGCAGAAAGTGTTGTTTTCATGGACACAGTGAGTGCAAATAGGTTTTCAGGGCCTTTAAAACTAAATTAAACTAACCTTAAGTTAATCTTCATGTTCTCCTTTATCTCTACCACAGGTATGGGTTAATGCAGCTGCCCAAGTGTTTAACTCTCTTGGAATTGCTTTTGGCTCCATGATTTCGATGGCTAGTTACAACAAGTTCAACAACAACATTATCAGGTAAAGTCGGAGTAGTTGTACTATGTCTTATGTGTATGTACAGTATTATGTTTTTTACCAAATACTATTTATTTGTTAAACTTGCTTATTACAGAGTACAAAACACTTTCTGGGACTCCCATTATTAATATTGTATACCCCAAGTTAATTATCAGCACATTCATTATGTAACAAAAATGGAAATGATAAGTTATCAATGACGACAACTGTGTTTTCCTATTGATTCCCTCAGAATACATTTCGGGGCACCATCACAAATGCCCAAAATTACGACTGACTCAAATGATTAAAGATCCCCTCCATGTGTTTTAGGACATATAAAATTTCTCTGCTTGGAATAAGAAATTGTGTCTTAACACTTTTTTCACAAAAAAAATTCAGTTACCTGTTAAAAAATCATTTAAATGTCATCTCCTTCTCCCTCAAAGAAATCAGAATTTATGAATATGCAAAAATTGTTTGTATATTTCAAAAGAAAAAAAAACACTGGACACAAGATGTTTCCTCCTTCATAGTCTTGTGCACCAGACAATAGGAGATCTCTGCCTACTGAAGTCTGGAGATTTCTAAATGCACGGTAGTTGCTTGAACAGCAGCGAGAACGGCTGCTAACAAACTTACACCTCTTATATTTTGTCGAGGACATACCTTACCAGAAATGATACTCTCCCCCTCCCCATTCTCCTCTGTAGTGAACTGTATGTCACCGCCCCAATATGAAGGGCCACCCTAAAGACTTTGGATTGGTTCTGCAATGCAGGTTTTTAAAAAACTTCAGATTGGGTTTCCACCCAGTTTTAACAATGAAACCTTGGAGATTGTCTTCAGTCCATATGACCAAATCATTTAAAACTAACATCATTTGATATTATATTTAAATTTCAGGCATGAGGTATCGGCATCTAATTTACAATTATTGCTCGGACATGTCATTTAATTAAACAACGTTATTACTGTTGGTGAATATGTCCCAAAGTCATCAGGTCCTTTTTAAAAGAAGAACCAAAGTGTCAGTAACAGCTGAGCCTATCTAATAGGAATGTTCTGTAATCAATCCAAACGTTAACCTTTTTCGAAATGAGTGGTAGAAAAATTTATGTAATGGTAGGAACAAGAAGAAAACACATTTTTGCCTGGAGGACGACTTTAGAAATATTTCCAGAATGACACCGAGTGCACCTACTGTACATTTGACAGTCTTTGACAGCAGAGTTTTCAGTTCTCTACATTGTAAGACTAGCCTCCATATGGCTGTTCTGCTCGCAGCAGAGCAACAAAAGGGACAGACTGTTTACGTTAAACATCATTTTTGGTTTCTTCTTTCTAAAATTGCTTTGTTTACTGTGTTGCCATATGCTTCAGCTGCTGCTTCTGCTTTTGAAGAAGGTTACTCCCATCCAGACGAGAACTGAAACGAGCCTTGCCTGTTTGACTCATTGTTATCTTACACAATTTACAGAGAAAAACTGGAGTAACTGGAAATTAAGAGTGACTAATTTCATTTAACATAAGAAGAGTTATATAACAATATAACAATATAAACAATATATATACTATTGTAGGCCTCAGCTGCCAAACTGGTTTACTTACCTGCATTTGATGTTTTTGCTTTCATTTGCAATTTTTACAACCATTTTTGACAAACTGAGAGTTTGGTTAAATGTCAGAAAAGCTTAAAGCAGTAATCTTGATGATCAAATGTCTGATCATAATCTAGTGTCTTTGTTTTCCTGAGTTGCTTGAATACCGGAACTGTACTGAAATTGTTTATTTTGTCCTTCCTCCTTCCCAGAGATGCTTTGATTGTATCATTTACCAACTCGTTCACGAGTATCCTAGCTGGCTTTGTGATCTTCTCAGCTATTGGCTACATGTCTCACATACATAACCTCCCAGTGGAAAACATATCTACAGGTGGTGAGTATCAAGCCTGGAATGGAAAGACTGTTGTTTGTCTTTAAGTATATAAACAAGAAGAGACTTGTGATGTAAAGTATAAAATGCACAATGTCAGGGTGTTACAGAAATAGAGATGGAGAGACACATCCCAAACTCTGCTGACTTCTGCAAGAACTTGTTTTTGTTTTCATCCTCCTGGGAATGCTCTTCCTTCTTCCCATGGAAAAAAAGACGCAGACACAGATTTCATGCTGTGCACATCTACATTGAATAATTAGAAGTGTGCATGCAGGTCACGCAAGGATAAATGGTGTAAATCTAAAATTACTTAAAGCAGCACTTCACCTATTTTACAGAAGATAATCAGTTTACTCACTATAAGAAATAAACAGTTGTGGCTTTGGAGTGAGCTTCCCAAAGTCTGATAAAAATATCTTGGCTTGGCCTTGAAACCTAAAATCTTTTAGAGAAAATTTGCGCCACAAACTGTAGATGTGGAGTTTGAAAGAAACTGGCATTTAGGAGACATGGAGGTCTAATTAAAGATGCTATTGAGTTGCATTATAGGATAGGAGGATTAGCAGGATTAGCTGCAGCATCCTGGAGCTTGACCCATATCAGAGGCTAAATGTCAGGACATCTAGGCCTATACTGCTTTGATTTTGACTGTTCTTTTTTAAATCAGTCTTGTTCATTTCCGACTTCATGGAAGAGCAATACTAAAAAGCTGGAGGACACCTTAAAGTAGCTTTAATGGGGTGTTCACGTACGAGCAACTAAGCTACAAAACGGCCAAGTGTGGCAAACTACATTGTCATGCTCGTTGACATGGTTATGTCTTCATGGGCTTGTGTACCATATTAATGAATTGTAATTGTAATTAATTGTAATTCTATAGTTGTACTGGATGAATATGCTGGTATTTATATGTTGATCTGTGTTTTTAGATTTGTCTGTAAAATTGTTAGCGTAGTCTATGTAATGGTGTTGCATGTAAATGAATGTTTTTATTATCTGGTAATTGTTCTGTTTGTACCTGCAGATGGAAATTAGCTAATAGCTAAATCTGGCATAAATCATTGCTTCTCATTTTTGAGATGAATGTTTTTTGTGCATGGTCCTTGTTTAATAAGGACTAATAATAATTAAATTACAATTATCTTTAATAGCTAGTAAACATGATTTAGTATTATTAAATAACACACTCCCACAGCTAACTATTGTGTGTTTAAAAATGTACGCTACTTCCGCAATAGCTGCCATCCTCTGCCAAGCTGCATATTTTTGTTTGTAGATTCATGTCACCAGCTTCCACTGAAAATGACTCGTAGCCTGTTGCTTTGTCGCAGGAGTCTGGACACACAGTAAGGAATTATAGCCATAGCTGCAACATGAACACAATTGTGCATCTGTACATTATTGTGTGAGGTGTAAACCAGTTAACCAAAGATGCCAGATGTCAGGGTCAGCAGCTCAGTGGATTAAAGAGTTTTGGCTTTGGTAACCGAATGCTTAAACAACATCTGAACTGGAGCTTTATCAGTTAAGTAATGCATTATTAAAACAACAGAATGTGTTCAGCCTCTGAGTCAGATGAGGAAGTGGATGATCAACACACTGCATCACTGTTAGCATAAATCATTAATCTGGTAAATGATTACTAATTTGTGATCTGACCTTCTGGGAAATGTGTTTTGCTGATAACTCACATTTTCTTCAAAAGAGTAATCTTTATTAATACTGTATGGACTTGATTGGCCAATTAACATGTTGTATTTTTGAACTCTCCAGAACCTTTTGAAAGGCAATACTTCCAAATAATTTCAGTGGTTGAGTTTCAGGAATTCATTGAAGATAAAGAATTTGCATGAATAATTTTGAACCCTGTAACTACACAACAATGATGGTATAGTGTATGTTAAAATATTATACTCACTAGAAACAAGATAATCCACTTGATGAGTATTTTGTAACAACTGTGTGGCAAAGACAACGTACAGATGAAATTCCCTGTACTTATTGTTTACAAGTTAAAACTATCCTATACTCCATCTTCCTCTAGTAGCTGTAACTTATAGCTTCATTTATTATTTATTGACCATCGAGCTTAACAAAGTATTGTTTGGCCATGTCATAGTGTCCCTCCATGAAATAGTATCCAACAGTGCTCTTTAAAACTTCATGTCTGGCACCAAGCCAAATTAACTGGTCTTACATTATGTATTCAACCAATAACTGGTTGTGTACACAAACTACTCGGGGCTGTTATTTCCTTGGTCACTAGCATTTCACTAGTTTAGCTGTTACAAAGCTAAACTAGTGTTCAGCTAAGCAGATACATGTTTGGCTGCGTTAAACTGCAGTAATTTTTTGATAAGTGATTCAAATTAAGGTCATATAGTAATGGTGTTTTGTATGCTGTAGTTTCAGTTTTGTTTCAGTAAATGGTAATATTCATCACTTTGCAACATCCACTGTTTTATACAATCATTAGTTGAATCCCACATACAGTATAGTTGTCTCTAGTGGCATTTTGTTAAGTTAATTTCTATAATACAACATCTGTATTTGGGCTAAATAATGTCTACAGTTACTAAGGCTGTAGTCTGCTGGTCGACTGGTCAATTAGTGGGTTGATATGCTCTCGTCCGACTAAATTCTCATTGGTCGAATAATCTCCGTGTTATTTTCATAAGGAGAAAAGTGCTACATCAATAGCTTTCCAGGATTAATCCATTATTTCCTGCAGCGAGAGGTACAGACTAACAAATTACCTGTGAAAACGTTTTGAAAACACCCCCGTTGTTTTCACAACTTTGAACTCGCCCAAACTAATGGGACCGCTGGGTCTAACTATACTCAACGTTTATTGAATGTACTGAATGTTTACTGAATCTGTGTTTCTTCATAATGAGACAACAAGAACCCCCACCAGGCCAAAAAAAAATTTTTTTAATATTTGATTTTGATTTGAAATCGACAGCGTTTGGGAGTCTCTGAGTAGCGCTGTTCCGGTACGTGAGTCAACCTCTGTCGTTGTCTGGGAAACTGTTGGTAGCGTCGCTCCGTTAAGGAGTATGTTTGCGTAGCGAGCGGGAAAGAGCGAGGGGCAGAGAAGTGACGGTGTATGCGAGCGGGGCAGAGGAAAAGGTTAGCGCGCGACTAATGGATTAGTTGAAGATTATTAGGCGACCGAGATTTTCTTTGGTTGACTACAGCCCTAACAGTTACAGATAAGACTTTATTCATCCCCAAGTGAAGCGATACTATTAAAGTTTTGTTCTACTTAGCAGTTGTCTTAGATAATTTGATTGATACACTCTCATGTTTGTACGATACATGTTTAGCTGGAGCCAGAAGTCTGTTAGCTTAGTTTAGTATAAAGACTGGAAACAGCTAGCCTGGCTCTGACTGGAACATAATTCATAGATGTATAAAGAGAACTGGATACAGCATCGGAGACGGGCCCGTTTATTTCTATGAAAGTCACTCAGTGTCAGACACGGAGGCTGTAATTCCACAGTTTGGCCACTATGTCACATTGGCTTCAAAGCCCAGTGCTGTTCCTGGGGGCTTGACACAACCCCCCATAAAATGGCAAAATTGTCATTTTTACACCTCAGTATTTGCACAGATTTAAAAAATACAAGATATTTCCTCTCAATTAATTAGCTTCAGAGGTGCTGGTTGTTTGGACAGAGCCAGTCCAGCGCATTCCCCAGTTTCCAGGCTTTATGCTAAGCTAAGCTAACTGATTGCTGGCTCCAAATAAATATTCACCATACAGACATGAGAGTAGTATCAATCTAAGGCAAATATGCACATTTCTCAAAATGTGTAACTATTTCTTTAAGAGGTTTGTTCCAACAAAGCATCTATTCGTGTAAAAATTTGTCTACATTTGTGTACATTTCCATTATATAGTTAGTAGTAACGTTACTTTTACTGTATAATGTTTCAGGTCCTGGCTTGGTGTTTGTTGTGTACCCTGAAGTCCTCTCCACCATGCCCGTCTTTCAGTTGTGGGCTCCTCTGTTCTTCATCATGCTGCTGTGTCTCGGCCTGGACAGCCAGGTAAACATCTCTCACTCTCGTGTAAAAACAGTGTCTGTTGGAGAAAAATATCTGCAAAGATGCCTATCACAATTTGTTCTTTAAGCAACAAATTGAAGCTCTTGCATATTTTAATTTGTAGTTGTAGAAAATATTCACACATGCGTATCAAAAACTTGAAGTAAGAGAGAATTTTTGTCAGACTTCAGTTTGTCAGGATGAAAGCAAACTCAAGGCAAAACAGGTGTTGTAATTTCTTCCCGCTTGTCATAACTGTGCACATTCAGGCTGACCATTTCTCTGTAACTGTTTACCAAACTGTGTCCATCTTTTTACCATGCTCTTGAAAATGATTACTCACATACAAATGGAGGCTTGCATGTTTCAGAATAAATAAAGTGCCCTGCTTTGTCAACCTTAAAGGAGAAACAGAATTGCCAAACTCTAACTACTAGTATGAATATGGATCAAAGGTACAATATGAGGATATGGTTTTTGTGGCTTTTTTTCAGAGCTCCAGGGTCTGCATAGCAGCATAAAGTAGCCGATAAGTTTATGTTCTCACCTCTTCCTGTCTCTTATTTAAGCCTTAAATAATATATTGGTCAGGTAAATTATGCAAAGTATCCGGATAAGTATACGTACATTGTATGTAATCTACAGTAGGTGATCTTGTTTCTTTTTCATTGTGGAAATAAATATCAAAATGGCCAAAGATATTTCAGTCCTTCATCATGTCCAGTATTCCATACTTACTCACACAGTTTGGCAGCTTATGTCTGTCACTTGCAGTTATGTTTGGTCATGTTTGCTTTGACTCCTCTCTCATCCGTCTCTGTGGTCATGGTTACTGAGCTCATTGCATAGCCTCGTGATCGCATCACAAATAAGTATGTGAGCATAGTCACAACTGGACAAAAGTATTTTTTTTAAACTGTTACAACCTCAGAGTAAAACAATGTTGTCTGTGTGCCGCAGTTTGCTACAGTTGAGGTGGCTGTGACATTCATAAAGGATGAGTTTGGCCCCAAAATTTTGCGTTTCCTAAAGAGGGAAGAGCTCCTGACCCTGGCTGTGTGCGCCATCTGTTTTCTCCTTGGGATACCACATGTTACTAAGGTAAGGCAGAGCAAAACTCTGTTAGCCTTCGGATTAACATATTTAAGGATGCTCGGTAGCCTACAAGTGGCAACGTTTACATCACTGGTGACCGGTCTTATGTCCTTTCAGTCATTCTCTCGTTTCTGCTCTTCTTCTCCCCTCTGCACAGGGAGGTATCTATGTGTTTCAGCTGATGGACCACTACACAGCTGTGGTTTCCCTCGTGTTCCTGGCTTTCTTTGAAGTTGTAGCTGTCTGCTGGATCTTCGGTAAGATGCACAGAGAATTTAAAGGCTCAAACACACTTGCTAAGCCGACAGAACATGGTGTGGATGTCATTTTTAGTCTGTATGTTCTGAAGTCTATTTTAGTTACTTACTGTTTAGTGGTTATTCCAACTGTTTGATCAGGACTTGTCTTTTTCCTTTAGGTGTCCCACGCATCTCTTTTATGATTGAGAGGATGCAAGGAAAATCTGCAAATATCTACTTTCGCGTCTGTTGGTTGCTGCTGTGTCCCATGTTGGTGCTGGTGAGGTCCTGTTTGAACTGTCTACATATATATATAAATCTTATCAGTCACAATCACATTAATACTTGATGATTCATATTTTTATTACATCACATCTGTTCAGTAGAAATAGTAATTTACAAAATAAATAATGTACTTGTGTTCTAAACAGCAAACTCAATAAAATAAGATAAATATGGTTATATATTATCTTTTTTCCCTCTATAGTGCATACTGACCTCCAGCATTATCCAGTACACTCCAGCTCAGTATGGGAAGTACAAGTACCCAGTGTGGGCTGAATGGGTGGGCTGGGGAATCTCACTGGTCTCCATAATATGGGTTCCACTCGGGGCCATTCACGAGATCTACAGAAACAAAGGCTCATTTCCTCAGGTGAGTACAAGACTCATGATTCAGACAGATGATTGTGTAAACGAGGTGAGAAGTGCTATTTTCAGCTCACGTTGGAGGGGTGGTTTGTTGAGTGATTTCCTGCTGTACCCTGCTTCCTTTTTGTTGTGAAATGTGCCTATATGTTTTCTACCCGTTCTGTTGAGCATGCGTATAGCTCTGCAGATGCTTCCCTACAAACAAGTCCAGACTAAAAAGGATTTAGAATGAAACAGATCAAGCAGAGACCAGTTTAACCTGGTGGAAGACAATGTAGGCCAATGGCCGAGAAAAAGCTTGCACCCTACGACCGGTGCAAATGTAGGTTAGCTTAGTTATTAACCTCACAAGAATTTAAAGGTGTTTCTGCATCTCAAAGTATCCAACAACTCTCAAACAAAAAAATAACTGTAAAGGAGGAGGAGCGGACATTTAGGCAAATTATTAAATCAAAAGGCTCAATTTCTGTTGGTGAATTTAAATGTGACAAAATTGAAACTATTTTTTTAAATGTATTAATATGAACAAGAGTTTGTTGTGTAGCACTTTCTGTTGTGTATCAGTTATTGAGCTTACCAGACATTCTTGATCATACGTTTGTAAATAGATGTTTATTTCTGACGTTTGACCTTCTCTAACCCTCAGAGACTTAAAACAGCTATGACTCCCACAGTAGACCTGGATGCTGAGGATGCCCTTCCAGAAAAACAAAACCTAGTCAACCCAACGTCTGAAACTTTATTCACTTCAATAGCATGACAGAGGTACAGTCAAGCCTTTTCTCTGTGTCTTTATGTACCAAACTCTGTGATACAGAAGGGTTTTTAATTAAGGATGCTGCATTTTGATGGAAAGTACTGTCAAAAATTTTAATTTTATTCAATTTGTTCTACCAAAGGATTGACTTTTACCTTAAGCCCATTTTACATATGTGGTACTTTAAAAAATCAAGCCACTTACTCTTTGCAGTTGACTTCAACAGTATAAAAATATCTGTTGCAATTTGCATACTGTATACTGAAAATCTGAGATTTTGTCCACTAAAGTAATGTCAAGACTATGCAGGTCTTCATTTTTCCTCCCCTTTGGTTGATTAATCATTTAAAAAAATGTTATCTGTTTGTTGTCTGTGCTGTGTTGTTCTTTTATCTTGAATATTATGAAACTTGTCCCAGTTTGTCACTGGTATTTACATGTCTTCTGCCAGTTGAAGGTAGAAGGTAGCTGCCTGGTTACAAATTTAGAAATGTTTGACTTTAGAATTTGACGTCGACTGCCTGAATGCATCATCAGTTTTGATGTCTGTGAGGCTAGTTAGTCTCATTTTGTGAGGAGCAGGTTCAAGACCAACAAAGGGGAGAGATGCAAACAATGACATTTAAATGTTAGTTAGCACCCTGCTGCTTTTAGAAACCTTTGTTTGACCGTCACTAGTGTTCACGCCTTTACCCAGAACAGTGAGCAATGTGATCCAGGTTAATATTACACCCTTGTGCATAATATAAATTCATCTGGGGATTCAGAGAATGGATTTTGTCTGGTCTCCGCAGGTTGAGTTAATATCATTTTCAGTAATATATTTGACATTATTTAAAACTATCTTGGAGCAGGTAACTTACAAGAGACTTAGAGATTATAAATGGTGCCTTTGATCTACTGTCATCAAACTGAATTGGACTAATAAGGGTAGATAATCAGCAGGAGGGCTACACTAACTTTCCATTCAAGTTCTGTCCCATACTCTATTGACTCAAAGCCTGCAGTTAATCACTGACTGTTTTATTTCACACTTCCTAACAGAGAGGGAAAAAATTCACTCTGGTGAAAACATGATTTATTTTAAATCAAGCTTTAACTTTGAGATTTTACAGCAGTGTTTAGTAACATTTTAAAAAAATGATTGACCACTTTCTGAGAGCAGGAGATGTTGTTGGGTTGTACCAAGTCTTTTGAAAGCTGAAATGATGTAATGTACTTTATCTCATCAGTGATTTTAAGATGGAAGTGGTGGAACTGGTTTTGGTGAGCGGTAGGACTGTAAGCTTTGAGTCACCAGAGTTTAAAACCGACTTGAAATGGAAATGACCAGATATGTGACATTGTCCAAAATGACGTGTCATACAGCACATGCTTGGCCTTTTCTGTCTTTATAGGTGGCTTATTAAACAAACTCTCATTCAGGAGTGCCTTTTATCCAAAGTACCTAAATCATGCACTGATATTAAAAGCTCAAAACATCTGAAATATAATATTACAATGATGCAAGGAACAATTAGTTACTTTAAGATGTCTCTCAACAAATATACTTACACTTGACATCTTATTTCTAGGTAACTTCTGTCACTCCACTTGAGTTGTTACTGTATTTGTTTTCCTATTTGCGAGTCCAGAGAAAATAAGCCCTTTTTAACATTTTACAACAGAAGCATCTGTGTCATGGAACTTAATGTTACCTGCCTCAAGTGCCTTCATGAAACTTTTTTATTGTTAGATAATCTATTTTTAATTAGACAACCAAAATATGTATTTAAGATGTTGCATCCTGTAAATGCTGTTTTATTTTTACTTGTTTTTTGGTTAAATGTGCAAAGATGATTTAAAGGCCCTTAAAGCACATACAGTAATAGATTACTGTTTACGCTTTTTAATTGTTTCATTGTTTTGATGTGAATAAAATGCAAATTGTAATGGGCTGTTAATACAATTATGCTTTAAAAAAGTGATAATTAAGTTTAAAAATGTGCACAGTCTGGTTTATTTGAAAAGAGGAAGTTGGGTAACCATGTGGCATGATGTGCTGAATATGTAGGTTTTCTTTTCACCATAACACTACACCAGGTGATTTCACTGATTAGGTGTTAGTTGATCCTCTCATCCTGAAGTCTTATTAATCAGCGATCAGTGAAGTCAGCGGCTGCAGTTTGTGGCTAGAATGAAAACTTGCAAACTCTCTGTGTGTCATGAAACAAGACCCCGTATCTCAGATAGTCACTCACAATAAACAGAAGCACTACACATATATAATTTGTGACAGTTTTGTGCTATTGCATTGTGAGTTGGTGATGACAGTGAAACCTGCTGTGTTTTCACATCCATACACAATAACAGTGAACCAGACTATTTCATATTTGTAAAGAAAGGCAGTTTTTTTTTTTTTTTTATTACAAGACTCATATGTGTTTTCTAATGTTTTATGCTTGTGTTTGATAAACAAAATTCTACAAATCTACACTTTCTGTACCAAATTTTGCTTTTCATATTGTTAAATGATTATATGTGTAATTTTTCTTACTCTTCTCATCATATCTGTGTGATGATGTGTGTTGTCATTTTGGTAAATAAAAAGCCTTCATTTTTGCTCTGGCATCAGTGAATAATGTTAATGTCATCTGGATCTTTGCCTCTGAAAGTCACTTGGTGGCAGTATTGCAGCAGAAAATGCACAAGACTTGTGAACTCATTCTCAAGATTTTTGCATTTTGCACGGAACCGGTTCACTCTTTCCATTTACCAACACCGAACCTGCCTTTTTGCTCTTGTGCCACATATATCGGAAATACATTATCATGTTGCAGAGCTATAAATGCAAAATATGCCAGGAAGTGATGAGAACTTTCCCCCCACCTCCCACACACACACACACACACACACACACACACACACACACACACACACACACACACACACATAGAGGTTTCATAGCAAACCTCCTAGGTTTCTTTGTTTTTGTAGTTATGTAAATGAACAACAATACACTTTTCAGAATGACTGAACAACAGTATCCTCCATGATGTTCTTGCTAATGTTGGAGCCTCCTATTCATGTTCTTTTTTTTTTATTACAGTAGTGTGACTACCTGCTGTGGCTATTATGTATACACAATCAATTATATAATGCATGACACCATTGATACATGCTGCTGAGAAGTTATTTTTATGCACTGAGGGGGCGTATATGCATCTGTCTGTGTGAAATTCTGTAGATGATTTCATTTAAACTGCCTAACAGGACCATCAGTACATATAGGCGGACTGCATTTTCAGAATGGATGACCCTACTGGGAAATGAAGCACATTATCTGGTGTTAGTGGTGCTGTGGTCAACACATTGAGCTGCAGGAACACTTCAAGCAAAAGAGAGCAGAGTCATGTAGGACAAATCTGAATGCAATGCTCTAAGAGGTTCAGAAGTTAATTAGACCCATGTCGTAGAGTAGTGCAGTGCCCTTAGCAGAACAGTATGTTAATCAATACTCCCTTGGTGCTTCCCACATGACAGAATGTATCATGGGCACTAAATTAGCACTGGAAGCGCTGTTTGATCAATAGCCATAGACAGTGCAGCCCAAGAGGAAGTAAATTAATGGTTATATATAGCAGAGGGGAAGCGTTAGTGAGCCTGAACGGGCAATGAAAGGGGAGATGGGTCACTGTCTAACTCCTGTTATGGGGTGTGAAGACGTTTATCTGTGCCAGGCAGAGTTCAGGCTCATGTTGGGGCTGTTTGAGATCTTGTCTGACCTTTCTTGGGAAGAAGCAAATTGTGCAGCGGTCCAGAAAATCCACTGGTGCATCTTATCATCAGCACTCTACATACACACAGCATCATGAATGTGTAATAATAACTGAGATTGAAAATAGAGGGTAAAAGGAGCACACAGCATGGGAAAGGAACAAATAAAGGCAAAGTTTCACTTCCCTTTGATAAAGCAGGTTTCTTTTCCTCCTTTTGTTAATTTGTGCTTTCAGCCTTGATTTTGTTTATTTGATTTTAGCAGTATAACAAGTGAAGGGAAAAAGATCCCATCTGTTTTAATCTGAGTAAGTGTGTGTGTATGTATATGTGTGTGATTAAGTAAAGGGAGCAGAGATCAAGGTTGATTACATACTGCTGCTGGTCACGGGTGTGGTGCTGGGAATAACATGAAGTACTTGGTCCAAAGAGGGGAGTGTGACTTCATCATTAACCAGTCGACTCACATACTTGATGGCTCCATCTTGATAATATGACTGTAGATCTCGACTCTTCATCTGGGGAATCCACACACAGCTTCCACACAGATGCATACAGACACATACTACATGCTCTCTGAGGCTACAAATATACTTATGAAGCAAATGTCACCTTTTGTATTTACATGTATCAATGAAGGAGAGGTCTAAAGATATAATGAAAACTATTCTTACGTTTGTGAATATGACTGTTGACATGGCAGCATTGTAGATTTCTGCACTGTTGATGAGACTCACCAGCTTTTCGAAGGTCATGCATCACGATGGACGTTAGATTTGTTTGAAGGGTAAACATCGATCTTCTGTGTTTACTGCCTCCACAGTATTTTAATTATTGATGATGACACCATTAATGCAATGCTCTGAACATTCAATTCTACTTCATTGCTGTATCACACAAATGTCCAGTAACAAAAGAAGTACAATACTGAAGTACTGAAACAAAGAGCTAATGCAATAAAGACA
This sequence comes from Thunnus albacares, assembly GCF_914725855.1. NCBI lineage: Eukaryota > Metazoa > Chordata > Actinopteri > Scombriformes > Scombridae > Thunnus > Thunnus albacares. Next base: position 20,314,217 of record NC_058107.1, on the reverse strand, counting down.
GCACACATATAATGAAACATGATAAATCCGAAAAAAAGAAATTTGAAAAATGCATTTGGCTGGCTTTAATGAAATAGTATATTTTTTGTTGCTTGTCAGACACTCTTCAAAACCTTTGTGTGTCCCGGTGTGCATATGTGTTAAACTTTAAGTCAACTCAAATTCATTTTTTAAAGAGCTTCACAAAGACCACATAATGAAATTCAATCTTAATGAGAACTCAACCTCTCCACAACACACTGAAGGAAACTGTGGTATCCACTTCCCCTTGATGATGACCAAGCATGCAGTGCAGCTGTCAAACAAAGATTCAATGTTGACATTTCAACATTACAATAAGAACACACAGAAACCACAAAGTAAATGAGTGCATGTACCATCTCAGGAAGCTTTTACATATTGTAAAGAATATACACATTTTATAAAAAGTACATCAACACTGACAATGATTTGTTATAAGATGTCAATGATTGACAGTTACTTTGTGTCAGTTGAGTTTAACATGAGCGGTCTTCTTTTTTTTCTCATACAAACACACAAAATACAATCAGGCCTGTTCCTGAATTCACTGGTCAATTTTTGTGCACAGATATATTATTTCACTTCTCTGATGCATGTGTACACTCTTGTCTAGTTTACTTGAGGTTACTGATTTGCATGAAGCACTTTTTCACTTTGCTGACATGAAACTGCACTTCTCATAATAGATTTTCTCTCTTTTGTGGTTTATATGAGATGTGTTTATCTGCAAAGTGATACATCAAGGCAGTGTGTGGTGGCAGTAACCTATAGAGAGGCAATGCAGTCAGCATACAGAGAAACATTTAAAACAAAGGTTCAAAGGTTTGTATTTACAGTGTAGAGGGCGAGGAGGATGTAAGCTGCAGGCGGTTTGAGTCCCACTGGTTTTGAATTAATTCAACGCATATGCTCAGTCTATCGAAAGGTTCAACATGCTAGTCTTTATATTTAATGCATACAAGATTTGTCCAGTATGTCTGAATAAGCATATTTGTTTATTTATGTTTTCCATTTCAATCCATTAAAATGCTAATAAGTATATCTTGCCAACTATTCATATGCAGATAAGAGCCTTTGAGGCTCGGATGCTACAGTGTGCCCCTGCTGCACAGTTGCCTTTGTTTAATGAGGATCTTTTGGAGCTTGTTTTCAGGCTGTTTGGGATATGCATATATAACAAGTTTGTCCCTAAATAGAGCTCACCTCTTGCCAGTAATGAGGCCACAGCTCATGGCATCAGTTAACCTTTCTCCCAAATATGAACTGCTGTTTTATGCTTATGGAGGGTAAGTTTTCCTTTCAAGAAACACTAAAGGCGGCATGTTCATATCGCTTCCTGGCAGTGTATTTTCACTATCCAAAGGTTTCCTCTGAGTCTTAACTGTCAAAACATACTTGCAGACCACCATTTAGATCAGCAAACTCCACCCAAACATCACATTCTTATGTGAGACGTGACTTTTGAATACGATATATTCAACAATATGTTCAAAAAGTCCCATGACTGAGCCTGAGGCTGAATGGGACAGCGTCTGGAGTCATGTGGTGATGGCTGTGCCTGTGCAGATTTTATGTATGGACTCCACAGCTCAGAACTGATTGCTTTCCAAATAATGCCTTCTGTGCAGTGAGGGTCTTCCTTTGTGTGTGAAGACGGCATAAAATAGCAGATGTGCTTCTGCTCATTCAAAGAGACGTCCTGTGAAGACTTGTATTGTATTTTGGACGAGGTTGGAATAGCTGTAAGTGTTGGCATGTGTGTAGAGAAACTTTTATCACCACAATTGTCTGATATGTTTCCTGTGTATCACCACAAAAAAATCAGTTTGTTCTCTTTTCTTTGACTCTCTGGATGTTGGAATAAACTGCTTCTGCTATAGTCTGCTTTCATAAAGCTGGCAGGGAATCGAGTTTGGCCCTGAGGTTGATGTAACTCCTGCATGCCATTTTTTTTACATTTGCACCCCCTTTTTTTTGGAACACTATCATAGGTCATGCTGTTTTCTTTTTTCCTGCAACAATTTACTGGTCCCCATGTTTGCTGAGTATTGATTCCCTGTTTCTTGTTATTTGTTCCTCTTCCATCTGAAGTGAGCACACTGACAGATCAACCTAACAAACGCTAACACACACTAATAAACCCTTTGTATTAATCTGTTTGATACACATGAGGACATTAAGTTTTTTCCCTTCAGTCATAAATAAATTTGCACTGGGTGACTAAGATTAGGATATCAACATTATACTTGTAAATGAGATTATTTTTCGTTAAATTTAATAGAGATTATCCTCCTGGCTCGTGATAGCCAAAGACATCTAATCTCACACCAATGCCCACATTCAGCTCGCTCCGTCTGCATTCACTATGGATGTGGCTGTCATCTGCGACTGGTAATCTCCACTTTTGGACACAGTCACTGATCCTCACACATCACAGGACTTGTAAAGGTCCATACAGATGGCTGCTTACAAATACATAACCTGCTTTTCTCCCAACTGCCAGTCTCTTAAGTCCACCTGTCTAAAACTGATGCAGACTAATAAAACAGGCGTGCAATAAATCCTGCCTTCATGAAGGTTATTACGATCAGTTTTTGTTGAAATTGTTTTAGAGAGGTATTGATTCGACTTTTTGGTCATTTTGGAGGTTGTTGTTTGTGGTGTTGTTGGACTGTATTGAATTATAATGAGAGGTGTTTCTAATATTTACCTTATAATATAAATGGGTGACCACTCAGAATAATAAAATTCAACAGCACAAGCTACATTCTCCAATAAAGATAAAAAAAACAAATGTGGTTACAAAAAAAGTGGACTCAAAAATCCCCCACGAAAGTACTTGAAGGAAACTTTGGGAAAGGCTTCATAGAGATTCTGATACAAAAGTGCAAGATAAACAGAATATAGACATTAAGATTGCTTGAACCATCTTGATAACTATAATTGAATATAGCAAAGGCAATACTGAAAGTATCACTGCACAGTCTAAAATACACATCAGCATCAACACTGATGACTGTTACAAGGTATCAATAATATCACTGAAGATAAATATTTTGTATCTCAGTGATCTTTCAGAAAAGGCTTTCAATTTTTAATTTGAATGTTTTAACTGCGCTCACTTCTTATGCAAACTCCTTCAACTCACACAACTTGATAGAATAGGGAAAACTACAACATGCAGCCTCCGAAATCAAAAATCAATCAATCCAAAATCCATGCCCCTCTAAAAGTTTCAACAAAAACAGAATTTTATTAGCTTCATTGCATTTGTAGCTAAGTGTACCTAATAAACTGGTATGTGTATATTGGTGCAGCATCTCAGACAACAATGAAGTCAGGAAAACCTAAAAAGTGAAAACAGTAGAGGTCCAAGGGTTGATCCCTGGGGAACTCCTCAAGAAAAGATCAAAATGCTTAACAATGAGTTCAGCTGATTTTTATTTAGTACTGTTAAATATCTTATGACCAGGGTGACTGAAATCATTTGAGAACAATAATACTAAACCAGTTTTCACAGTTTCCAAGTTGAATGATGTAGTCAGTTGAATCAGTGCAGAGGTCTGTAAAAATTAAAACAGATACCAGCTAGAAACTGCGTCAAACATACAGCGGTGTCGACCCCTGTTGAAATTTTTTTCTGTTAGAATAGAGTCAACATGGACCGGAAAACATGCACAGAAGTTAACTTTCTTTCCTTTTTGAGGTCATCTGAAACAATTTATGGTGACAGTGGCAGGAAAAGACAGACGTGAAGGAGGATGCCACTGAGACAAATTGCACCAAGAAGTGGGTCATCTCTCCTGGGCATGCTCAGAATGGATGATGGTGACACAACTGAGCTGCCATTTGACAGCTGCTTCGAAATCTATATGTTTTCTTCCAGTCTTGATAAACGCTCATAGAAACTGTAATGTGAGTGTTTGGATCAAAAACATTGTGACTTTTTGCAGCCAGTAAATGCAATTTTAAAAATTGGGCTGACAAATTGAAAGCTGGTAATTAGACACCTAAGATCATTGTGTGTTGTGTAGATTGGCAGTTTGTGCGTATCTGTGGGTGAGTGAGTGAGTGTGTGTCCATGTGAATGATTTTCAGTCATGTATTATTATCAATGCAGGGCTGGTGCTCTGGGCCCAGCTAAATAATTTGACACCCTGCAATTTCCTAAAAAGACACAAGCCCCAATTACCAGAATGAGTTTCTGTTTCAAAACAAACAAACGCTTCAATGAGCACAGAAAGAAAATCCTTTTGCTCTAAAGTAGGTTACTGCAGTGTAGGCCTGGGCTGGGATTGGCAAATGTGTAAAAGTCAATAAATTGGTTGTGGATAGGGAAGCATTGGAACAATTAGTTTTCACAACACCAGAAGTAATTAAAATTTCCAAGCCTCATTATATTTCCATCATACTGGGATTGCAGCAGTGTTTTCTTATAATGTTCTCTTAAGTGGCTTTTATACTGTTGCCCAACATTTCTTAGGAGGAAATGACACACAGTAAAGGGGGTATTTTTTAAATGTAAGTAGGTGTATGTGCAAAGTTAACTATGTTAGATTAATCTCAGATTTGCATAGAAAGTAAAAAAGTGCTGTTTGAATTAGTATTTGAGGCAGTTTATTTTTAGTTGTTATCCCCAAAGGCACTTTGGCGAGAAGTCTAACACTGGATTTTATCCAGTGACATCATACAGGCTTTTGAGTTCCTTAACGCGTGGGAATCCAAACATATTCAACTCACTTGCTGAGCGGTTGTAGTAATATTTGCCTCAATCTGCTTTTTAAACTTCCTGCAATTCTTCAGTTTCCTCGCCATAATATTTCTAGAAGAGATTAACTGAATAAAACATCCCCCGCTGTCTCTCTTTCACAAATAGACACATGCACTGTTGATGCACACATACAAACACACACTAGTTCCCTGCAATTCCTCTTTGTCTCTTTTGTCACTCATCATCCACACTGCAGTCATTAATAATACAAGACAAGAGTCAGTGCAGACATAAGAGAAGAGGTGGAGCTTTCAGACAGTTTGGCAGATGTGAGGGATTGGAACAAAGCCACTTGAAAGCATGTGTCACATTTTAGTCATTTATAAATGTCTGTCGTTCTTCCCCAATTTTACTTTGGTCTTTGAACAGAGGAAAGTTTCATCATATTATACTGGGAAAGTACCTAAGTTGGTTGTTATTAACGCCTGAATGTCCTATATTTGCAGGAGCAGAGAAATGTGAAATTAAATCCTCTAATAAAACAAGCACAACCGAGCTGAATGTATACAAAGCTTTATTTCCAGGCAAGAACATCACACTAGTTATAAACAGATAATGACAATAGAACTTAAAATCAAAACACAACATGAGGATGTTTTTGTTTTCAAGACTGTGAGTGTGTTCAGGGTGAAGCACTGTGCGTGACACCGATAGCAGAGCCAAGGAAACGAGACTACAGACCAAAACATCCCAAACTGTGTCAGATACGTCTAATGAGATACGACAGGCAGCAGAGTCAAAAAGATCAAATGAAACACTGTGAAAGAATCATTATTTTTTTATGGTGACTGAAAGATGTAGGTCTCCAGTAATACTAGCCCGAGCTATGCCGATGACATTGAGACGCTTTCTGAATAGCAATTACAGTGTCAGGTTGATTTCACAGCCTCAGTTTTCCAAGAAGAACTTTTTTTTTTTTTTTTTGCATAAAATCGACATTAAAATCTGATTCATTCGTTGATTGCTGAAGTGCTGCTGCCAGGGATTTAAGTTGAATGCTTAGGATAATCTCATTATTAATTCATATTTCTAATTAATTCAGTGTGCCCTTTAAATAATGCAAGATCTATTTTTTGGTAGTTTTCAGAGAGACTGCTGAATTATTGATGCCAGCAGCCATCACTGGGTTTAACAGATGAGGACTTGCTACCTCAGTAAATCCTGCTCCACCTTCTCCTTCCTCTGCAGCCACTTGGCCTCTATGAGAAATAGACCGGCCACAACCTGCTTTCTTTTACACCCTCATCTACTACAGTAACTGTATCTGAGGACAATTCATCACCATTCATTATACTGCAAACCAATATGTCACGCTGCTGCCATGTGCTGTCTGAAAGAGCCATAATCAGGTTTCACGGTGCTGCATATGTTAACTGAGAGTTGAAAACAGACATCTTTCACAGAAGGGACAGTGCATATCCCTCCGAACAGAACATACTCACAATCAGTCATGATAAAGATAAAATGTTTATGCAGCAAACAAAAAGACTTTTCTTTCTGTTAATGGAGACATGGGAAGATAATCAGTCCAGTACTGGTCCACACAGCTTCTCTAAAGGACACACTTTGCCAGAAAATAAGTCAGTGTCACTGTCTGTCACTGATACTTGATGTACGATTTCCAGTCAGTCACAACATTATAGTTTATCTACACTGTCACCATCAGTGTTCAGAATAAGAATTACAGTGATGCAGTAGTGAGTAAAGTGATGGATGAAACAGCTTCTCACTTGATGCTGCTATGATATCTGCAAAAGTACATGACAAATATTAACTTAGACCGTCACAGTGTTTTTGTGGGTGCAGCTCAACCACAGGGCTATATATGAAGAGGAAAGAGGACGTGTGCGTGTGAAACCTCTGAGCCGTCTCTTCAAATGGCTTGCACAGACCGGATATGATAATAGAAATGTTAACATTATTAGAGAACAGTTATAAGTGAACAGTCGTTAGCAGCAGCAGCAGCAACAGCAGCAGCAATGTAGCTCTTTAATCAATCATCATCTGGCTAATGAGTAGAATTGCTTGTAAATGATAATCTTGCTTTACGGTTGTCAGAAATACAATCTGAGAGTTGAAGCAGCATTTTGTGGTTCTGTCTGTTAATCCCCAAGGGAGCAACACCAAGATAAGAACAATGAAATACTGCAGCTGCACATTTTCCATCATTGTCAGAAGACAATAGTAGAAAACTAGATTATATTTTTAGGTTTTTTTTTAGTGTTGCAATGTAAGACTGAAAGATATTCAAGCTATGTGAACAAGCTGTGAGTGTGTGGAAATTGTTGTTGTGTTCAGCAGCAAGAAGTAAGGACACTTCTTGAACATGAATGTCCTTGAATCACAGCAAAGTAAATTTTGCAACATGTTGAAAACAATCAAACAAAAGAATTACTCGCAACATAGGCTGTAAAACCTGTTTATGTAAGCGCAACTGTTGCCAAAAAGCTTGCTGCAGAGTAGAAAGCAAGTGTTTATTGGTTTTGAGGTCAAACATAGTGTGAAGCGGCTACACTTATTGATTGTGTCAAATCAATGCGAGCTATTCCAGGTTTCTCATTTGCTAAAAATGATCACCGCAGTGGAGAAAAACCCAAATATAGAGGAGCAATGTCTCTCTTTAAAAGTTTCAACTGGGGAGGTTTCACTGTTGATCCCATCGAGAATCACTGGTGCTGGTCCTGTGGGTAGATGGCTAGCAGGCAGATAATAAATCACTACACAGATCAATAAACATGACACGTGATTATCAACTGATTGACATGAGAAGAGGAACTGGCACAATCAGCAATATCCCTGGAGAAAATGAGAAACAGAATACCAAATCAATTGTGTTTGTTGTTTGCGGCAACAGTTAGCCCCAACTGTATTGATACCGAGCGACAAAGTGCTAGCTGGATGATGTTTGAACTACTGCATTACAGTACTGCACTGTACTGAAAAAGCAACATTAGTTACTTTAGTGCAGGGATACTCAACTTGCTTTTCCTGGGGGCCACTTTTGCAAAATGACAGGAGGCCAGGGGCCAGTTAATAATAAACAAACATTAATAATAGTTATCAGATAAAATGAATAAACATTACAAAAGGCCCATAACTCATCTTTCTAAAATTCTTTATTTTCAAATTAACTGACTGAGCACTTGGTACAAGGTTTGACAGTAGGCCTATATGACAGATAAATCAGATATTTTAGCTGCATTTAATAGCTGCAACTGCATTTTAGTTGTAAATGCTTTGGTTACATTTGAAAGAGTTTATAAACTCTGGAGTTGTAAAACTTACTTGCATTTTTAGTTATGTTGAATCAAGAAAATTCCAAATAGTATATTTTCACCCTACCAGTAGTCACACTTTTTAAGAACAAATTTACATAACCCACATCCATATGAATCATACTGTGTCATTTCCTGACTACCTTCTTATTGTGAGTGATTACATCTCATTTCCTGTGAGAGCTTGCTGAAGAGAGGCTTGTATCAAGGACATGCATGCACTGATCAAGATGCCAGTCTGTGAGTCTATTGTACTTCTTGTCATTAATTAGAGTCATCATTGAAAACCCTGACTCGCATATGTAGGTTTTCCTGAACATTGTCAAAATGCATATAGTGTATAGTCTTCTACAGTTCGGATCCTGACAGACAGAGTCTCTCCTTCCTGAACTTGGCTTTTGGGACATTGTTGGTCTGCAGCTGGACCATTTCCAGCTGGAACGTGTCCTCGTCAATTGCAGACAGCACAGACTTTGCATCTGCTGGACAGCTCCCGGTGACAGTGACAGCAAATGGGTTGTGTACAAACAGCAGCACTTGCCCGAGGATTTTGACGTTGTTGAACCGTGTGCTGAAGTTGTCTTCCAGACTTTTCAGCAATACTATCATTGGTGACAGCACAGTCTTATTTGTAGGAGTATCATGCGGTGTGGGGAGGTGGAGTATTTTCCCCCCTATGTCAGCCAGGAATAGGTCCAAGTTTACCCACCTTTTCAAACAGTAATCCCACGTTTGCATCCCCACCTTGGAGTTGCAGGTTGAGTTGGTTCAAGTGATTGGTGATGTCACATAGAAATGTGACATGGGCCATGGACTTGGAAACTCTCTCGCATTGAAAAGTCGATGCTGTCGGCTTGAGGTTGAGTGAATGTGATTCACAATTTTGATGACCGTGTCCATCGGACAGTTTGGCACATAACAGTCTGATGAATGATGCAGTATAGTGAGTTGACTGTCAGGTGTTCTGCTATGAGACATAATGCAAAACGCCACTCTCGTCCTATCATAGATGGCCCATAGTCAGTTACCCAGCTCCAGAGAATTATTTTCAAAGAAACCATTCACAGCAATACATATGGTCTCACCTGCTGTGTTGATCGTCAGCGGCAAAAGGCACAGCAACTCCTCTGAAAATGTTTAAGTATTTCACAAATGCCAACATTTGCGCAGTATCATTTTCATCTGTTGACTTGTTGACAAGGAATCCACATATTTTAGTTCAGAAAGTAAAGCTGAAAAGCTGTTTTTGTATGAATTTCCCAACCTCTGTGCTGCTGTGGAATCCAATAGTTGAACTTGTTTCACACGGTTGACGATGTCATCTGTGTTCTTGTCTCCTGCAAACAACTCCTCTACGATTCCCAACGTGCACGCTTTCACAAGTTCAGCATCCACAAATGGCTTTCCCTTTTTGGCCTGTTACACAAAGTGAAGCAGCCTTGGCTTTCTCAGCAGCAGTTGTTGCAGCTGTCAGGATTGTTGATGTGGCAGAGTAAGATGACTTCAAAGTCATAATCTTATCTTTTCTTGTGGTCCTATTGGGCGGGAACACTGCACGGGAGCTAGCATGTTTTTACCCATGGCGGTGCATGATATTAGCAACCCTGCTTACAGCAATTGTCATTTGACAAATTAAACACAGTGGTTTAGGATTGGTATGAGGTGGCAAAATATTTATCTGTCCATTTTTCATTGAATTTCCTGTTTTCATTCAGGTGTACGTGAACTTTTCGCAGAAACCAAGAGTCACCATTTCTGCACACTGCACAGAATACTGATAGGCTAATTTACTAATTGGTATAAAAAAATCCCAGTTTGAATCAATTTATTTTCATTGTGAATCAGAAAATGGTTGGCGGGCCGTAAGTTGAGTATCACTGCTTTAGTATGTATGTTATATATACTAATTATATAGTACCTACAGTATACACTGTACTTATACAGGAGATGTATGTGTGCAATTGCATGTCTTTTATCTGGCAGGAAATCCACATACACAACTCCTTTTCTCTTGCCTCATGCTGAAAGATTTTCAGATGTACCTGAAAATAATAAATACTAATTTGTTTGTGAATAGAATTATGTTTAAAGTAGTGTTGGCAGTATTGGTGCCGAATAGAAAATCAACAGAAAATTAAGCTGCAACTATTCTGATAATCAGATAATTATTTAAATCATTTTTCCAGGAAAATAGGCCATATATTTGCTGGTTTCAGCTTTTGAAATTTAAAGATCCCCTCCAGACATGTTTTTTAGGACATATAGAAATCCTCTGCTTGGAATAATAAATTGTTTTTTCCACAAAAAATGCTCAGGTACCTTGTTAAAAATCCATAACATGGCATCTACTGTTTCTCCAATATTGATAAATTCAGAAATTATGAATATACAAATATTTTTCATTCCAAAAGGTTAATTACTAAACGCAAGATATTACCTTCTTCACTGTAAAGTTCATTCTCAGTTTATGTGCATTTGAGGCTTCAAGTTTCCACATCACACCAGCGTAATTTGCCTACTGGACCACGATTGGCTGTTAACTAGTTATGATGTCACAAATCATGCTCATAGGTACTCCACATTAACTCCGATTGAAGGTGAGCACCGAGAAACTTTCCACTTTCAGCAGATAAATGTGAAAACAGCTTTCTAGTGTCAAACTCTGCACATACATCATTCTGCACTGTGTAGCTCACACATGTAACTGTAGGAATAAGATAAAAAACACATTTTTGTCTGGAGAGACTTTAAGGTTTTGCTGCTTTTATCTGTTTCACATCATTGTATTTTGAACTGTTGAACTGAATTTAAAGGCATCATTTTGGACAATGGGAACTTATGATGGACAATTTTCAAAATTTTCTGACATATATGATTAATCAATCAACATAATTTGAATGTTGCAACTCTTAAGCGGTGGTAAAATAAAAAGTTGTTACGATACGAGGAGTACACACACACTTAATCAAAGCTCCCTTTAATTTTATTTGAGACATTTTGACCAACTACAGGTCTTCCCCAGGACGGACATGAGGCATATATTGTATGTAGCAAAATAACCAGTGACAACATATTCATCTAAGCACATTCATATATGTCCAGATATCCTTATCTGGTGAGGATGTGTAGTTGTGATCAGAGAATACAGCTTAGATGTGGGAAACATGTACATGACCTTCTGTGTACCGTCTACAAAAGCATGTTTACATGTGGAACTCATGTTGACTTTGCTCTCAGGATGACGAGGTAGAGTTACAGCGCTGACGCTTCATTGTTCCCGATGTGCTGGAGGCGACACTGACATTCCCAAGTGCACTTTACCTGGTTCTGATCTCATGTGACAATTAATAGAGGCTTAGCACTTCAAAACAGGCTCAATGGCTCACTGACAATAGTGTTTGTTTTGGTTTTGTCAGAGTTTCCATTAAGAAATCTGAACCTGAATAACCGTCAGTCTCTGTTTCTGTTCTGTTCTTGCATGTGATGTTGACAACTAACCTAAAGGGAATATTTGTGATTCTTTTAGCAGCCTGTTTTATGTTGTACGTGTCTCTTTTTACCCCTGTCACATTGCAAAAACATGTGACAAACTGTACCGACCCTATTTCCCATGAACACCCACTTTGCTATGGGGCTCTGTTTGCAGCACAAAAGCTAGATTGGTCTCTTTGGGTGAAACCTCCCTTTGAATACAAACAGGTTATGTGTGGGATTATAACTCTCTTTGACAGACTTTGAAACTGGTCTCAGGCTCTGTGTGGTGCTGTACTGTATATATAAATGTATAAAGAGGGAGAGATCCAGTAGCACGATTTCACATGTGCAGCTGAGTTATTTGTTGGATGGTAAGCTATCTGTGCACACCCATTTGTCAGATCCTGACATGAAACAGGACCATCAGAGGAAGGATTTAACTGGTCACAATCTGAAAATGAAATGAAGGAACATTCTCTTCATCTGCCTTCATACCGCCGCCAACGTATCCCCACGAGGGAGCAGAGATTTTACACAATGAGCCCATTATCTTCTATTTACTTCTGTCATTGCATCTGAGGGAGAGATAAACCAGTGGTGGTTACACACAGGCCAACACACAATACACACTGCTGGCCTGTGGTACAGATATATATGAGAGTTTGACGCTGTGTTGGCTGGCCTGGAGTGTTATCTCTTGCACCACATGATTTACCCCCCTACTTCTGACCTCTAACAATGCATGGGCATGTATCCTTGAGAAAGATATCGAAATAGGACAGATGTTATGCATCTGTCTGCAAATGCAGATATACAGAGCACTCTGTGTGCATTTGCGTTCCACAAAATCAGCCTGAGAGTTTTAGGAGACTGTTCTTTGGCTGCGGTCCCATCCTGTCTGCCTGATTCAGCATGAGTAATATAATTGCTGCACACTGGTGATTTCAAGAGTTCCCCTCTAAGTTAGAGTCCGCCGCTGAGTCACCATGTAGAGAAGAGTAATTGTAGGTGACAGCACTACAGGCGACAGCACAGACAACAACCAACCCATGATTTGATGCTGCTGAAATATACAGAGTCATCTCTGTTGTGTCAGCACAGTGTCCCTTAAGGACAGACCAGAGTTAAGCTTGTAATAACTGAGTGGCTTACTCAGACTGCAGGTGCTGGAGTTAGAAGGGACTAAGTAGACTTTGACTAACCTCACAGGTGAGACAAACCTGCAATAGTCTTTCATTAACACTTAATCTTTCTGTTAGATGTCTTCCAATATTCCAAAAACACAATCACCAGGTAGACTGGAGACTCCGCACTCCCAATGTGTGTAATCTATCTGTGTTCTCTGGCGCGCTCTGCTCGCATGTGAATGTCTATTTGTGTACATGCCCTTTAAAGATCTGTGTGATGCAGTTGCTCTAAGCCATTGATTTAACAGCCGTGACTGTCAGGGACAGAACAATAAAACTGATTGAAGAGTACAGTTTACACACGAGGAGATTTGCAGTTAAACAGAATGGATGATCACCCCAATCTGACGCTGGAAATCCTGCGTGCAGACGCACACGCAGACACGGCAGCTGAACATCTGGAGGTGGGTTTGAGAGTGGTGAAGCAGAAATCAGGATTAAAATCTAAATGCACAGCAGGCACAAAAAAACCTCTTAGTGTTAATCAAAATGTGACAGTATAGTGCTGCATATTAAAAAGTATGAAATGGTCAGAGTGAGTTTTTCATCCATGAGTGTTTTCTCACAGCTGTTCTGGATTCATGCAGTGATAGAAAGCTTTGTGCACCCTTAAAGTTAGACACCAACTGTCACAAATGACCTCTGTCTGATCTGGCCGCATGCGCACGCACACACACACACACACACACACACAAACACACACAGATAGGCTTCCTGGTAATATTCTGTACATGGTTAATAGGAGTCTACCACATATTGTCTCTATTGGTATGATAAGGTGCTTCATTACATGTTCAGATAGTGTGTATTTTCTCCACACAGCCCAAACTTTTTTTCTACTAAGTCTGATTAACAGGCTGCACTCTAAACGGACTCTGAGCCAGCTGCTATAATTATGATCACTATTATTGCTGATCACCAGTGTATCTATTTTTATTACTACTTTCCATTGCTTCAGTCACTGCAATCAGCAGGTTCCAACAGAGACTGCACTGATAACAGATCTATATCATATTGATCCACAATTTTCCTTTCAAATCAACAACATGTGAATAAACATTTTGTGATGATTTGTGTTTTAAATGGGTCTATAAAAGCTACAGGCTACTTGCACGGGAGCAGGCAAATCGCTTGCATGAGCAAAAACTCACCTGCACACCTGATTCTGATGTTGATATTCTGAATGAATTCTTCACACAAAATCAAAGTCAACTCGGCCTATCAGTGGGGAGTGTGTGTCACCGCGCCAAACCTCTCCTGTGTGGCCCAGCAAGTGGCCACTGCGCCTCTTGTGTGCTCTGCTGTGTCTCTTTAAGTACAGCAGGCAGTGCTGTTGGTCCGTGTGGGCGCGCAGGGCGCACGGTGCGGCGCTGCCTCTCCGCAGCGTCAAACAGCCTTCCCCTCTCATCGGACAGGCGACAGAAAACACAGGTCGACACACCGCCTGCATCACATCCACGCTTTGACCTGAACACATGACAGGAGCGAGGGAAACGGATAGCGGACTGTCTTAAGGGGGCTTGAAGTAGAGGGCCATTAACATCACTCCCTTCTCCGACTGAAAGCTAGAAGCGTGTAGCGGCATACGTGCGGTGCAGTAGATTATTGAACAGCACTGAGGGTTGAACGATCAAACGGGATTGATAAACAAACGTTAGTTGTCGGATGAAGACACAGCAGAAAGAAGCTTCTCTGAGAGCAGGCTGCTGTTCATTATTTGACTGAATTATCGTGGAGATGAAACATCATGCCTGCGCCTGAGTTGCGTCCTGTGAACTGCAACATCAAACCATCTGCTGAAGCCTGATCTGGACTCGTGTGAAAGGTAAGGTGCCGCCTTGATAACTATCATATGTGGTGTGAAAAAAACAAGAAGAGAAGCCTCTCATGTCACAACTCAGAGATTGTGGTTAAAATTGTAAGACGTGTAAAGCGGTTGTTACATTTGCGGTGTTACAGAAGTCTGTATGTTCTCACAGTGTAGTTTACATGAACACCGCTGGTTGACATCGTTGAAGCAGAACACAACCCCAGGAATCAATTCTTCACAATTTATTGTATATGTTTTATCATTTTGAAAGATCACTAACATTTGAATATGAAAGAAGCTTCCACTTGTTAAAGGAGAGACTGAGTAGCTGCAGCAGGCTTTGTCTATTTAAAGGCCATACGTTTTAATAAGACTGAGCTTCAGGTGATAAAAAAATCATGGGTGAACTAATCCGTCTGTTTCTGTACACTAATCCTAATGTTTAACTTTTATTTATTTGACTCCAACAAAACATATGTACAGTCCTTTATCCTTTTAGTTCTCTGTTATATTTTCATCTGTAGAGTTTGTATATGGTTGTGTGACAGATGTGGAGGTGTCCCTGATCTCTATTCTGTACATTGTCATGTTCAGTGTAGCATTCATCTCAAAGCAGGCGCACGGTTATTGGCAAATAGAGTGAACTACCTCATCTGGCATTTTCTCCAAAGTGTGAAGAGGCTGGACTTTGATTAGAGCCTGCCTGCTAATTTTTAACCAGAACTGCAAATCAGAGTGAAAAGACAGACAGAACCTAAGCAGCATTTCCTCCCCTCAGTTATTTCTCTAGGAAACTAATTGTGTCAACCAGCTCTGCTCCAGCCCATTAATTTATTTGTGTTTTATAACAAGAGTTCAGCCAAAAACACCAAACATTCTCTGGTTCCAGCTTTCTTAAATGTGAGGATTTGCTGCTCTTCTTTGTTTAATATAATTTCTAATCTGAATGTCTCGAAGATCTATAGTCTCTGAGATATTATAAAGAGCATATTTCTGATGTTTTATAGAAAAAAAACAAGATTAATCATGACAGGCAGAGTAATTGATAACGAAAATAATCGTTATTTGCAGCACTATACTGTTCATCCACAGCAGAGCAAGCAGATTAATGATTTAATGAAATTATGCAAATTCAGCAGTTTCCACTCTCCCTCCTTGTTCCTGATGACCTCAGTGTACTGTATATCACTGTATTGAACCAGCCGCACAGTGCGGAGTGTCAAAGCAGAGGAAGAGGAGCATAATGTTTGTTCAGATTGATAACGATGCTGTTAAAATCAATTGATGAATGGCACTAATTGCTCATGCTGCTGCTGCTATTTCAGCATGTTGGATGACAGTAAATAAAAAGCATAGAGGACATCAGGCCCAGGGCTGGGTGATATGGCAAAAAATTTGATCATGATCATTTTTTTTCATATATCAGTTGATATTGATATACTGTATATCCCGATATGAATCAAGTTAATATTCTTGAACTTCAAAGTTCCCTTAAACTTAAAATTTCATTATTTTTTGCTTTGAGTGGATTCAGAATGTGAAAAATGAACCAGAATTGTACGAGCTGCAAACAGAAAATCAATTCTAATAAATAAACTATACAAAAATAAACTTAAATCTTCTCAAGGTAAACTCTTTGTTGTCCTTCAGTCGTTACGGGACACTAAAAATGGTTTCCAAAAGTGCAAAGTCAGAACACACTCTTTGCTTTTCTTTCAGCTTCCGGGTCCATTACTTTCATTAGCTTCTTGAATCGGGCCTTTCGCAAGAAAAAAGTGACAGCATGTGTTATGTCTGTGTGTCTTTTCGCTTTTTTGTTGTGTGGTGTAACACTAGAAAATGCTTACAGACTGTTTGTTGCTAGGGCTTTTCTCCAACAGTTTTGCCGCTGGTTATGACTGTAAATGCGTGCACTCCGTTACTAGGTGACAGTGTTTCAGGTAATGAAATAAGTATTTCCTACTCTGTTGCTAGTCAGAGTTAAAGTGGCTAAAGTAACCGCTACACCACCAATGTCTTTTTGCTTTGTTTATCCACCATATCTCCATTGTTTATGGTTGTTGTGGCCGCTGAGGTATCGCTTTCGTCATCAACACTTGGGCTTGTCTTCTTCATTACTCTCATAATCAAAACAGTAATGTGGTTTGTTCAGCTAAGTCAACCAACCATGCTTGGGGCGTGAGCTGTTTAAAATACTGCCATATGATTGGTTACAAATAGCTCTGTACCTGTGATTTGATCGGCTGTTGTACATTGTCAGGCAATGTTCCCTATCGACAGTTATATCGAAGTTTGTAATTTTCTTATTGTTTAAATTTTACATTTTGATGAGCTTATATTGTATATCATTTATATCGCCCAGCCTTAGTCAGACCCCTCGTTCTAGCAGCGGGATTCAGCACTCAGTTCATAGAGTCTAGTCCTGAATCTAGACCAAGCGGAACTGATCAATACCATGAGCGTCACTGTAGCACAGAAATTAAAGCTCCCCTCCCTGTTACATTCTAATTTAACCCTCTGGTAATGGGAGTTTGTATCACATTACAATAGTCTCGACGTTTCAACTATACATAAATCCGTGGTGGCTCATTTAAAAAATAAAATCACATAGATGTTATTGTTGCCAGCAGCGGCTGTACCGTCTCGTTGGCTGAGTCCTCCCTGAGGCAAAAGTGTTCAGACGTCAGAGAAACATACCAAACGCTGCAATTCATATTTGTACACTCGAAAGTGAGAAAGTGCTGCTCCCACCGCTGCTGTTGATTTGGTCAATGTAATTTTGTATCACCAGGAGTCCCTCTTGTATTAAAGTGGAGCCTCAGCCTCAACAATTATACAGTGAATTTTGATGTTGTATTTTAGAGGAGCTCATGAGAGCCAAGCTAAGCTCTGGCTGCAGAGGAGAACTGAAACACAGTGCTCACAGATATGAAGTCCTTTGTGTAGTGACGGGGTGGCCGGCAGCAGAGTGAGAAGGCTTTGAATTCCTCCAGAGCTTATCTCTTCATCCTCTTGGCGACCTCTCAGGGACGTGCCATGGATCATATCCAATGGCTGCAGGCTTTGAAGATCGCCAGAGGAAATGACAGGAATTACAGTTTGCTTTCTTGTGCTGGCCATTACAGTGGTGCAGTGCGAGCTCTGTGTAGGCTGGATGGTGTGCTCGCCCCTGATTTATCACCATAAAGAAAGGATGTCAAGATCCTCATTAGAGCTCTTACAAAAATAGCTTGGCGTTAAATACTCTGCTGAATTGAGCTGTTTATAATGTCAAACGGTCAAAAGCGGAATAGTAGTTTCATACTCAGTGGTATCATATTTTATTGTTGTTGATGAATTTAAAAAAATGACTTACCTTTTTATTATTTGACAAGAACTTGTTTTCCTTTTCTTCGAAAGAAGAGATGCTTATATAAAGAGGATCATCTTTAAAACTGTGTTATGGTTACACAGATCCAAGGAGTGGGTCAGCCTTGCTGCATGCACATCTCAGCCAGATTTTCAGCTTATAGGAGGATTATTCGCAACACCGGACCTTTTCCGTAAGACGTATCCAGATAATCACTCCCTAGACAGGTGGCGGGGAAATACTGGGTGGAAGACATCTGATATAGGCCAAAAAAAACCCTAAAATCTAAACGTATGTTACAGTTCTTTCATTGTAGAGATACATTGTCCTTATAATACAATTATGTTTATTACATTTGAATTGTATACAGTAAACAAATAGCACAAAAGCGGACTGGAAAAACTAAAAAAGAAAAGCAATAACATTGAAAAAACATTTACGCATACATACATACTTTATACAACTCACATGCAGGTAAGAATGACTGAATAAAAGCTAAATGGCCAATTATATTTTTGAAGTCGAAGCTGCTGTTAAAACTTCTCTTTCAGACAGAGACAGGCACCCTGCTGAGGCAGGATGTTGTTTTATGCAATCAGGCTTAATATGAAGGGTAGGATGGTGTGTGTGTGTGTGTGTGTGTGTGTGTGTGTTACAGTAACTGTGGAAGGTTGTATTTGCATCCTGTCCCATTTCCTAACAAACTTGGATCCAGATTCAAGGCTGCGTTGAGTGTTTTTTCCTTGTTGACACAGAGACTGCAACTATAGTCAGTATCATTAGATAAGATCATCATTGTAGTGCTCTGACTCAACATGTGTAAAGGGAATGAAGGTTTAAAATTATCCTTGCTAGTTTGTTTTGTGAGTTATTGTTATGCAGTGTTGTGTCTGCCAGTGTTTTTATACACAAAAGACACAAAGCTCTCAGACTACATTGAAAGTAAACCTCTGAGCAAGATAAGCTACATCCTATTTCAGATTGCACAATTTTTGTGTCTTTCCCTTGTTGTTTCGGTTAAAAAGAAAAATCTATCCATCTTGTAGTTTACTTTTAGTTTTGCTTTCTGAATAAATCTTCCCCTTCCTCAATGTGTTTCCCCTGCAATAGCTCTATGTCGCCCTAGTTTGAGAGCCAGTGTCTTAAATAAATGTTTGATTTACAGTATTTATTTGATGTAGAAAAACCTCTCTGTTCTACCAAACTGGGGTTATTACAACATTTACAGTTCAGCTAAAGGGCAGTCAGGGTCTCAGATGTGGCATCGACTCTGGCTCCCTTCAGTCTCACCCAACCTCTCTGTTTGCCCTCCATCAGTCTGACTCACAACTGTGTGAATGTCCAACACTAACTGCTCACTGGAGGCTTGACATCATACGTGTGTGTGAGAGAAAGAGGACGAAGAGAGGGGAAGAGAGTGTGAAAGCAATCGAGAAAATGAAAAAAGATGAGGAGCAAAAGATAAGGGGGGGGGGCAATGAATATAAAAGGCACATTCTCTGCGGTCCATGGCTGACCTTGAGATGATGCCAGTCACAGAGATTAGCACATCACCACTGTAATTGCTCACCTCTAGTAGCAGACCCTCTTGTCCTTTCTTCAACTTGATCCCTATTTGACAAAAAGGCCTTTGTTGGCATTAAACTGCTGGGCTCTGTTTTCTGTACCTGCTGCACCAACACAGCTCCAACCTGGCAACAGCCCTGCCCTTTAAATAGAGAAATTTAGTTTACCAACTCTACTTTAAGGAAACTGGAGGACAAAATGGTCTGAGTGCTTCCAGTGTTTTAGTCTGAGAGCCATTTATCTTTGGGTAATGTGCAACCTTAAACTAAAGTTCTGTTGATACTCCTAAATGAGTCCCCACATTAACATTATTTATATCCTAAAAGGTTGAAGAAAACTGAATGATTTGAGAAGAAAGATAAACAAGTTTTAGGATGTTGGCTCAGAAGCAAAATCTAATGATAGCAAATATATAAAGAAGTCTTTTTAAACCTCCATTAGGTCGATAAAGTTGATATATCCATATTAGCGAGCAGCCCCGTGGTGTTTACTCTGCTTTGAGAACATCACTTCGAGCAATGTTAGTCGATCTGTGAAAACACATCCATCCACATCCAGACTGCACTGTGAAGAATTAGACAGGCTTTTCTTTAAAGAGGATGTCAGGAGATTTTGATAAGCCCTGTCTTAACAATACTTTAGTACAGCAGCAGGAGCCCTGTTGTGATAAAGAATCAGAGGGAGTGGAGCCCCCTCTGGGTCTGTCAGCCTGTGCAGTCAGTGTCAGCAGCGGCTTCAGATCTCCTTTCAGCGCACTGGGCCCTAATTGTGCTGTCACACTTGCTAGAGAAATTTGTCAGGTTGCTGGGAAATAAACTACTTAGCCCAATAAAGATGTGTATCCCTCTGTTCCCATACTGGTTCCCCAAACTACCCATCTACCCCTATGATTATCAGTGAATAACAGGATACTCAAGCATTAAAAGGGATAAACTACTTTTGCTTATTTCCTGTTGGGAATATGTCATTAAAGGGTAAATGTAGCACATTCTCATGATAGTCTTGTGCTCAGTAATTGCATCTACTGGGATTTCATCTGAAAGATGTGCAACAGTAACCAAGCCTCGTCTATTTATATACCCTTAAAGTAAGAGCTTATTATTCTTATACCCAGCCTTACATGTTGTTCCATTAATTTCCGACACTAGCGGCATCAAGCAGGATGAGCGCATAAGTCTATCCCCTTATCAGCTACTTTTCTGAATCTGGTTGTAAGCAGAACACACACATGAGCTCCTCCGCAGCATTAATATTCTCCATCTGTCAGTAAAGCTGCACCAGGTTGGCCGTGATGTTAGGAACTATCACATGGAGTAAATGAGGCACGGCCGGTCAGCCACGAGCTCATCGCCACTCTGTGTCAACCTTCATCACCTCCGCTCTCTCGGTGACGGTGCAGATATCTTTCCAAGGTTGCCGGGGGGGGAGGGGGGGGATGACTCAGCTCTAGCTCCCACTTAGCGCTTCACTGACTCCTGGTTCAACCCTCTCCTCAGTCAACCACGGCAACTTAAACACGGTCTGTCTGCACCGTCTCACAGGCTGCAATATTTGCCTTGTGTTACCTTTTCTGTCAGATATATCTCTACAGCACTGAGATGGACTCAAACACACCTTCATTGCCTATGTGGATCCACAAAATACACCCTCACATTGTTGATATTTGGGCATTTATTCTACTATCACTCGGGGTAGCAGAAATTGAACTTTTCAACCATTTATCCATTACTGTTAGCAGTCCTTTTTGACTTATCTGTGTGTTTGTTAACTGGTTTTCATGCACTCTCAAGCACTAGGGCTTGATAACTGACCTTGGTTGGTGAGAGGAGTTTCTTGTGTAGTCGGCCTTGTCGTAGCTGGACGGTTACTGCTTATTGTGACAATAAATATACTGAAGATCAACATCACGCCAACTTGTAATCCTGGATACCCAAACATAAAGGTTTTGAGATAATCTATAATAACCTCTGAGATTTCTGTCTTTACCCCAGTATAGTGGAAGTGATTGAAATTTTGTTTGTGGTGCTTTCAGCATTAAAAAAAAAACATTAAAAATTCAACAGTAAAAAACAATGTCTAGGACTCAGAGGCAAACAGTCTAAAAACCAGGGCACTAAAAAGCAAAAACTATCTGTGTGGCTTCATACAACCAGTGGGAAGTGATATTTTTTTCTTTTGTGACTGACTCTATAAATAAATGCATTACATCCACACTGGACTAAAGTGCATGTATTATTTTAAGAGAATTAGTGAGTGAGTAGTTAATCTCTCTCAATTCTTTCTGTCTTTTACCGTTTCTGTATCTCTGCGTCTTTCTCCTTTGACACAGTCGTAAATACACACATCACGTCCACACTCACACACAGCCCTCCTCTTTCTTCATTTGCTTTAGAAATGTTGTTCCATGTTGCATCAGAGAGCAACAGTGAAACGCTACTGTATGCGCTCGTCATATTTTATTCATCTTAGGAGAGGCTGCGGCGCCGAGGCTCTCTCTCCTTCCTGTGAGCCCAAAGCAGGCAGCTGTCAGAAAGCCTGAATCCCCAGATGCTTTGCCTATTTCTACTTCTGCACACACACACATGCACACGCATACATACATACCTAGGCACATTTAATTGCATACCACAGTACTCCCCTGCGACACATTACCTTTCCATCATTGCAGAAGTGACCCTTTCCTCATTTCCTTTTCTTGTTAGGTCCATGTGGTAACTGATGGCAACACTGTCAGAATCTTGAAACAATACGATTATTATAGAAAGCATTAGTAAACAAAATATTTCACTTTCACTTGAACCCTGCAGTGGGAAGAAACAACGCAATTTACAATGTCTGCTGAAATGAACTGAATACATTTTTGGTAGTGCTGGTTTATTGAGAAATCAAAGAAAGTCCTTCATTCTGCTGTCCTAAAAAAACATAATTTAAAGAATGAAATAACAGCAAAGTATTAACAAAAATATAAATAAATCAACTAAGTGTATAGCAAAATTATAGAATGTTATTGATTTAAATAAATAAATAAAATGTAGAGAGAGAAAACTTGCATACCTGTAAATTCTCTTAAATGGATACAGACATATGCATACCTACATATAAGAAGTATAATACAGGTATTCATGCATACATATATATACACTTACACATTCATTACTCCCTCCAATAGAAAAAAAGCAAGAAAAGGGTAAAGAGAGCTCATCATCATGATCTCATTTGCAGACTACAATATGTATACATTTCAATATCCTTAAGAGAATCAACCTTTACTCTGACAAAAGTTGTGCTCTCATTATTTCAAGATTAGACATAAACATACATTAAACCCACCTAGTTTGTGTCCAAGCTTACAAATATTATCACAGGTCCATCTTTATTAAATACATGTCCATCTTAAATAGCAAGTGGAGCTGTAGAGACTTAAACATGTAGATATACTGTCAGTTAGAAACAGTCATATGTCATTTCATATAGAGCTGATGAGACCAGCAGTGAGGACACAATGACAACAACAAGAGTTGACTAAAAATAAAACATATGAGCAACAAGACCTCTAATGATGTTCATATTTAATTGGAAAGGATATGTTGACAGCAGGCCTCTGGTGCTGCTCGACCTTTATAGGCAGATTTGCGTGATGCTGATGAAGCCCATGGTTCAGTACACATTTTACAAGGCATGCTTACAGAGCACCCAGCACACACACACACACACGTCATGTTCCTCAAATGAATGCATCCAGACCGCTGCTCCCAGCTCACTGCCCTGCGTGATTGTGCACATTGAACAGCTCATCACAAACAGCTAAAATCACTTGCGCACAACAACACTCGGTGACGGACGAGCCGACAGCTCTCGTGCCGTGCTTTCTTTCTGTATTTTAGAAATAAAATAAAGTCAGAGCATCAGTTTGTGATATTCAATTTAATACAGAGTTTTTTTGTGATAAAGTTGAGGACTTTCCTCCAACCTGCTCATCCTCCTTTACTTCAGTTAGTGTTTATTCCCCAGATAGACTTTGAACAACTCCACAAGCATGGGAGTGAAATACTAAAATTCAGCTTTGGGTTATTATGTATGTGTAGGTGGTGAAAGCAACATAGACTGCATACTAATAGTTTAGACTTTTTGCCTTTATTAGATTGTTTACAGTGGAGTTATAAACAGGAAACATGGGCAGAGATTGAGAGAGGGGTATGGCATGCAACAAAGGTTACCAGCCAAAAATATTCCTCTTTATTTACTGGAAAATAAATAAGATAAATTGACTGAAAACCTACTGTTTAATGTGCTTCATCTTGAGACAGCAGCATGCTGTTTCAGGATCTTGTATTGTCTCAAGTGATCCCAGCATGTGGCAATGAGGGTCAGGATCAAACCCTGTAGTCCAGACAACATCTTTAGCAGCTGCCCTAATCTGTTCTTTTGAACGGCGCAGTCTTATCTCATTCTCAAGGATGAACATTGATCGAAATCTTAAATGTTAAATTGATCAACTGTGAGCTGAAAACTTGATGGATCAACAAAGCAAAAAGGCAAGTGCAATGATTTTTCTTGCTGAAAATGGATTCGGCTGTGTAGGATTAGTCTCTGAGACCACACTGTGGTTTATAGAAAGGAGCAAGCGATTACTATAGCAAGAGGGAAGTGAGATTTTGTCAATACTGATCACTTCTAACGTAGCCACTCATCATGACACCATCTCATTTCGATCTTCAGTGCTTCTGAAGCACATGTTGTCCATCATGTTACTGCAATAGTCAGTGCCTTTGGGAAAGTTATTCCAATAAAACCATAATTCATTTTACTGCTTTTAAAATAAGTGCAAAAAATGCTTTTTTCATTCGTCTCCCACAGTAGGAGGTCAGAGTGAAGGGCGAGCTGCAGAGCATCAGTGCTGGAGAATTCAGCTTCTTGCTTAAGCACACTTGAGCAGAGTGGGTGCTCATTGACACAGGAGATTGAAGGTGTATCCGACAGTAGAGGGTCTGTCTCCCCTCTCACTGCACCACCAAGCACTAGGCTGTTTTTCTGCTCTTACATAGTCCAACAGACCAGAAGAAGCTGTGTGATACGGAGGGACGGTTGTGTCAACATCTTCCACTGAGAATAAGTTCCACCCCACATAACAAAATCTACATGTTTATGAGAAGATACCACTAAGTAGCTTCATTTTGGCATTTTTAACAGGAATTTCTCTCAGACCATTTGGTGATTATTGTCGACCAAAAACTGAAGTTGAAAAGATTTATGGTGCCCTAATCTGTTCATCGGGATATAAAGGAATAGTTCATCATTCGGAAAATATGCCTGGTTTCCAAAATTGAGATGAGAATATCAAAATCAGTCTCATGTCTGTGCATTAAAGGTACCCTGTGGAGAATTTGGCCACTAGTAGCGCTATGGAGTAATGTTTTTACAAGTGAGTCATGCACATGTACAAGCACGTGGATGATGTGATTCACATCTTGCTGTTTTCACGCTTTTTCACAAATCGACAGTTGGTGGTGGTAATTTAGCAACAAAGGGAGTGAAGAGGGACACTAAGCTAGCAGGCAAACATGGATGTAAACACGATTTAAATTTTTTTAAAAAGTATCGTAACAGATGTTTTATGAGGAAGGAAATGCATTCCACACGTTTGTTTATATGGCGTCTTACTCACTGGAACTATTTCTTGGCCAAATGCAGTGACTATGCGCAGCTCATTGTCCGAATCTGGCAATCCGTGCACAGAAGTGCCAAGAGGACAATTAACCTTGTTTGCCACAAAGTACAAAGTGCATGGATCAAACAAACCAGATGTTGATTTGTGAGCTTGAGAGATTTTGGTAGACAAATAATCACATTTGCATTCACCATTTTATTGACGTTATTGACGTAACAGAATGAAGTCATGTTTTTCTTGCCTCTAGTTTAACATGAGAGTTTTTCAAACTTTACAGATAATAAATACTGAGGTGCATTACAATGAAAAAATGTTCAGTGGTAATAGGGTCCAAAATAGCTGAGCTAAACACCCAAAACACCCACTGTTTGGTACATTTAAGAACACTTCCTCAGTAAAATGGAAAAAGAAAGTGCCTTGTTTTCAGTTAATAAATAACTGTATTTCTTAGTTGTTCGACTGTTTTGTGCCTTCACAGCTCAGCTTAATGATGTGCTGTTGAAAATTGCCTCTCGAGTTCCATACAGAAGCATTTCCTATTTCCTACCTTTCCTCCTCCTCCTCACCAACTAAACATTTGCTGAAACCCTCTGCAATCCCCTCTTAAGTCTATTCAAGCATAGAGGACTGAGATTCATGGCATAACTGAGCTGGGAGAATTCGCTTTTAATTAAAGCAGAGGGATCCTCTGTGCTTAGTGGAGGTGGGAAAGGAGAAGGGGAAAAAAAAGCTCTTTTCTCTTTGAAAAAAAAACTGCAGATATTCTGTCAGGCCCTGAATGAAGAGCTTTGTTAAGGTTGGATAGTGGAAGACATCATTTGATCTCCCATTGACAGCGGCTCCCCACTGCTGAATAATTACTTCTTTTATAAAGCCATTAGAGAGGACCGATTCAAGTGAATGTTTCTCAAATGTCCATCTATGTGGCCAAAAGGGACCTCGGGCGCGGCGGCTACCAAGGGTGGGTCTGAAACTTGCACAACAGGGATCTGAGTTATTTCTCTCTGTTTTGGAGATTTGCAGTAACACATCATTAGTGTCATCAAAGATATAAATATATATTTTTAAAGGTTCTTTCATTTCCTTTTTTCTCTCTCACTTCTTCACACTTACAAACAGACTCCATGCTGTCTACAAGTGGAAGAATTAGTGCTGATCCAGATTTTGTGGAAATAATTTGTTCAGTTTTTTTCTTTTTGCCAAGGCCTAATTGAACTCTGCTCCTTTGTACCCACAATCACAATGGAGCTATTATTCCTTCACTCCCATTTTCTTTTTGACCATGTCAGTCGCTTATCACCATATACTGAGGGAACATTCATGATCATCAGTCACTCGATTACAACACTGCCACTTAATGCCACTATGCACCAGTCAAAGAGGAGGATTACATTATTTTTAGACCCTTTAATTTACCTCTTCTCTTTCAGAGTAAATGGTCACTACTGAGCTTAATGGACCATTGAGTATTATCAGGATTACAATGAGCTTTTCCCTGCCATCCTGAGCTTAAATTTTAAGCCTCATAGGGCGTACTTAAAAACTGTTCCTGTGATTGGTGTGTTCAACATCTCCAATGGCAAATGCACTGGTACTTGTAATTAACCACAGGCTTTAGGATGGTGTAACCATCCGGGCTAAACACTGCAATAGACAGAATATATCTATTTGTTCAGTAAGTGCCTCTTTCAGAACTTGCAAAAACCCCCCAAACACACAAGAAATGCAAGCCCAGTCACACAACACAAGGGTCAAATCTTGTCTCTGATTTCTGTCAACCAGAACCTGAATTTTTTGAGAAAATGGTGGTTTAGTGTGGAATCCCTGTACTACCAATGCTGTAGAACTGCAACTAAATGATTGATCTTATTTATTAATCTGCCAATTGTATTCTCATTTCATCATTTAGTCAATGAAATGTTAAAATACAGTTTAAAAAACTGGGTTTTTCATTATGAACGGTCAGCTATTAACAGTTTAAAACCTTCATATATTTAATTTACTGTCATATTTGAGAAAGAAAAACAACAAATCATTTGACAAGCTGGAACTAAAGAATATTTGGAATTTTTGGTTAGAAAATGATAAATTGATCATCAAAATTGTAGCCGATTACTATTCTCATCAATTTTCAATCGACCAGTTGATTAATTGTTGCAGTTCTACAATGCTTTAAAACTACTGGGCAAAAATACCTTTAGCATGTAAGGCACATGCTCCATTCTTATGTTGAGTGAAGGTTTATTTGTACAACCCAATATCACTCAGCTTGAATGATAAACAAGAGCGAGACGTTGTAGAGTTGAAAAAATAAACTTGTCAGTGTGTCAGGTTGGGGAAGCAGGAGTAGACCCAAATGCAGAGGCTGGAATGCAGAGTTGACGAAAATCTCCTTTAATCTTGAAATTGTCAAGAACAGTACAAGACAAACAGAGCCGAACAGAACTAGCAGACAAAACAAACGATCCAACAAGGACTGAACAGAAAACCAGGACTTAAAAAGAAACTGAACTAAGGAGGAGGATGAGGTGCAGGTGGGGAGATGGGTGGAGGAGAGGGGAGTGAACATACATACTGATTGTCTGAGGAAACACAGGGAGCAGGGCAGGGCTGACGAGGCTAACACAGGGCAGGTGTGGGGAAAACAGAGCAGGGCAGGGCTAACGAGTCCAAATGCAGGGCAGGTGTGGAGGAGTACACGAACACACAAAGGAAACAGAGCAACAGAAAACCAAAACCCAGAAAACAAACTCAACGCCACCCATGCTAACCCATCCAAGACTAACCACAAACACAAACCCAAGTACACAACCCAACAAACTAACTAATAATGCAGTACTCTAAACCCACCACCCAAATCATAAACAAAACCATATGACCAGAAGGACTGACAACAGAAATGAAACACGAGAAACTCCAAAGAAGACAGAAAATCCAGAAAAACAAAGTCCAGGCAAGATGTGACAGAGCTCTCTTATGGACAAGTGTTCATTAGTTGACGTATATGCTGATACTGATATTCTGTATCTGTGATAAGCTAAAATCAAACAATAAGTTGGCCATGTTGACGTTTAGATTGGTACGGTAGATTGGTACGGGAGTAAAAATGATGAAATTGCTACTTTTTAAAAGAGTTGACAGGTGTTGATGTTGGGAAATAGGGCAGTGGTGTACTGTGAAGAGCTGATGCGACACGAACCTGCAAGACTTCTTCTAAGGCTTCTGTGTGCAGACATTTTGATGCCCGCCGAATGCCCCTCTTCTGAAATGAATACATCAAAAGAATGACTCTCAAAGACTCCCCTACTACATATGATGAGAGCTGACATACATACGCAGCGTTCCTGCAGTGTGTGAACATCAGCTTATGTACATGCTTCAAGTCCTCCAGTTTATTCTCATTCCCACCTCATCCTATGGTAACGATTGGTTCCTCAGCTGCTGAAGGAATTAGAAATATTTACTACTATGTGCAATGAAAAAGGTGCTGAAAACCTTTAATGGACTGGGGCTTTAAAACCCCACATTTTACAAATTAGGCCTTTATTTCTACTCTCAGTCCATCCTGTTGTGATTTGTGTTTGTGATTTGTTTGTGTTGTGATTTATTTTTACAGTCAGTAGGCGGGCTATTATTCCTCTCTTTTCTATTCAGAGCAGAACTGTCAGGATTCAAAATGAGGCCGTCCCATGTACTTGGGACATGTGAAGTCTCTTTCACAAGGGTGAAGATGACGCCAGACATCCATTAAGCCTGACTACTTCATCATACCTGATAAATCCTTCAACATTTTAGACTGAGGTCTTATTATTACAGGTAGTCTGTCTAATTTGGTGTATAATACACAGGTAAAATCACCCCTATGAGTATAATCCCTTTGCTCTTATCTGCCAAAAGAGCTGCAATCCTTTTTAAGAAATGTGGGCAGTCTCAGTTAGGGGCATTGTTCAAGTCACCATGACATATCGGCCTTCATCATCTTGAAAAATTCTCTCATTGTCATAGTATAAAGGATAGCAACCCCTCTTTTCTTCCTTCCTTCCTTCTTCTTCCCACATGATGCACTATAGACCTGGTCAACCCTCTCAACTCTCAACCCACCTCTCTTTTTAGTTTTCAATGTTCTGTCTCAGGTGTGTTTCTTGAATCAGAGCTACAGAACACTGCAGTTTCTTTTTTTTTTTTCCTTTTGATTGGGTTATTAATTCCTCTTATATTATAACTGATGAAATTAAAATAAACCATAGTCTCTATATGGTATTGCCAAAAAAACATAAGTTTGAGTTGTATAAACATTAGCCAACTTCCACAGCATCCAGCTGTTTGATGACTCTGTGGACTTTAACTCGTTTCTTTTGTAGGTCAGGAGTGAAGTCCTGATCGAAGAAGATCCACTTGTCTAGAAAGAAAACTTGTCCCTGGCTCCATGCTTGACATATGATTGCGTCTTTTTCTGCTGCATCAAGGAACCTCACTATTATCGTTCAACCGTATCTCTTCCTTCTTTTCCTTCTGGGATTTGGAAAATTCATATGTTGTTCCGTCTCAGTCTGTTTTGGAGGTCATCACATTTTGCTAGAGGGTCTATATGACAGTGAAGCAAGTATCTTTGCGCCCTGTGGTGTCGCATTGCTGTATCTGTGCTAAGTCCCTCTTCTGTCTTTCCAATTCTCTCTTCATGTTCAACCATCTGGTCTTTTATGGCTGTAACGGCTTGTTCCAGTCGTTCGAGGGACATCTTAGTGTGATTATGTCCTTCTTGATTTTCTTTATGGAGTTTCCTCAACTTTTCTAGTACTTTTTTGTCTGACTGACCTTTGTTAGCGGTGTTTAAGCTAACTGGGCTTGGCGGTCTGTGTTTATCTCCCTTTTCTTTTGAGGTGTCTTGTTTGCTGGAATTCTTTTGTCTAGTTGTTAAACTCATTTTGTAGGGGTACTCTCTTTCTGCTTTTTAACCCCTAGTAACTATAGTTGTCACTTTTTTTGTCTTACAGAGCTCTGTTTCTAGGCTGCAATTCCTCTAATGAAGTCACCAGAAGTCCCAAGTGAGAACATTTTCATTAACAGCTCGTGTCATTAACCTCTCAGCAGGTCATTAATGAGAGGTTAATGAAATGAGAGCGAGAGGCAATGAATATCTTTCTGCCACCAATCTCCAGTTTTTCTACAATCCTTCCAACAAAGATTTGTTTTATTTTTATTTTATCATTTATCTTATTATATGTTTCTTCTGCAAGACGTCCTGACTGATCACAAGCAGGGAGTCTAGGAAGAGATGACCTATAGCACACACCAAATCATGACATGCATACTGGAGCACTACTTTTAGAAAACTTATCACATGATATGTAAAGTGACACTCTCAACTGCCAACACTGACGCAGGGGTGGATGTCATCCGTAGCAAATTGTTCAGCCATCTTGTTGGTTTGGGAGAAAGTGTAATAAGGATCATTTTACAGCAAGAGCTTCTCAAGAGTTTTAAAACTGGTTTCCTGGCTTTATATAATCTGTTACTGTACAGAAATTCTTGCAAACATCTTTGCCGATGAGCTTCCTTTTGAGTGGCTACTAGTAATTAATTGCACTGGGCCATTGTGTAGTGTTTGTGTTTTTGTTACTCACCCAATGTTTGTAGGAATGGTGGACCCACAACATGATTAGGTTTTTAAAACAATACAGTCATAACAATTTATGTAAAAATACCAGACTTTATCTCAATTACAAGCAATATAGACAACATATATGGTTAATGGTTGCCATTTAGCTCAAAACATGGGTGGAATAAATCATGTTTATCTTGAAAAAAATTATAAATGAAACAAGGTTTTTATCACTATTGATGTTTATTACTTTGAACAAAGTCACACGTAGGCCTACATATGCAACAACATCACTCACACTTACTTCAGGTATTGCAGTTGGTGGTTCTGTGGGTTGGGCGAATCCTCCTCCTGAATCCTCCTCACAATGGCTGCAGAGCCTGAGCCTGTCCAGCTCCTCAAGAAAGAGCTGTCTCCTCCGGAGATTCCCTCTTCCAGCCCGGGTTTAATGCCATCCAGATGACAAAAGGGTTGTGTGTGGCATTGCAATCCTATAAGGTTTCAGGTTTTGATGCTCCTGGTCACAGATTGTCCCATCCCTATGCAACGTACACATGAATACCACATTTTTGCCTTTCTTTGGCATGTAAGACACCAGGGATGTGTCGGCCGTGAACACAAACTTGGATAAATTAACAGGCCTGTTCTGTGTAGTCAACAGCCGGCGGTGGGAGCTCTGGCTCGTTTTTCCCTGCTGTTCCTACCATCATCAGCTTCCTCTTTAGGAGCTCCTGTCCCAGCTTGTGCGAAGTAAAAACATTTATCACATATGATGTTGTGGCCACAGAGTCCCTGTGTCATGTTCAGGACTTCTTGCGTACCAGATGGTATGCACTGCCTGAAGGGGCAGCAGCCCCTAAATGGCATAAGCCGCCCATCAACTGTAACATTGGTCCTAGGGTTGTAAAACAGGGGAAGGCGGTCCACCCACTTCACTCACACTGACCTGATCTCTCTGCCGCCGAGATGGTCTGGTGTTTCAGTTATCGAAGCAGTTAATCCTGGAAATAATGTGGAAGTTTTCCAGAGTCATTGTTGCACAGAAAAGTTTCTGCATCCCACAGGAATTCTGTGGATTCCCCATTGGATCTGAAAACACCAGCAATGAGAACCCCAAGGTATTCATGTAAATGGATTTGGTCCATCTCTTTCCACCTCTCTCCAAAAACACACCTTCCCTCCAGATTAGTGCAGTCCAGAATAATTTTCTGGATGGTGTCTGGGATGAAAAGTTCAAAAGAAGACTTTATGTCCTGAACATGGGTAACCGGCATCTGTATCGGCCCTGGTTGCACCCTTATCACATTGGCAGCCATGCAGGCTGGTTCATTCCTTGGGAAAGAAGACCATTCAATTTCACCATTTTTTGACATCCATATTTCTCCTCCTGCAGGCTCATGACAGGCTGGTCCTGGGGCCTGGCTGAGGGTCAATCTCATCTTCTTCTTCTAACTCACTGTCAGACTGAATTGACAGATGTGCGGTCCTCATATTCTGAAAACTCTTCATCTTCCAAAGCTTCTCTCTTCTAAATTCATTTCTAAGGCCCCCTGAGCAGGGAATCCTTTTGCCATATTGATGGATTGTGATAAGGATCCACACACGCAAAGCTGTTTATTGTTGTTTTTGCAGCTGGGATATAGTGAGAGAAAATATAGAATGTTTTGAAATAACATTGTTCAGCTTCCTGTGAGACATTTTGTAGTTTCACACACTACAGAGGGTAAAGTGTGCGGGAATATGTGGGAGCAGACAGGTTCTTGGTGCCTGAAATGTAACAGTGTTGCAATCTTGACTGTGTGTGTGTAGTTTCACACACTACAGAGGGTAAAGAGTGCAGGAATAGCGACAGAAAGGTTCTTGGTGCTATGTTGAAACCTTGTAGCAGGCCCAGGTAGGAGGAAGACAGAGTGGAGGTACTGTGAAAGAAAACTGAATAGTAGGTTATCATTTGATGTATTTCTTGAATATATCATACATGTTTCAGATAGTCTTTAAGTTCAGTTTAGTGTTAGTTTGTGTTTCACACATGTACTAAATTCCTCTGTGCTGTGTCTATTCTAAAATTAGTTCTTTGCGGTGTAAGATGAGGCAGTTGTGTGTTTAACAGTTAAGTTAATTCTGTTATACTTTTACCTGAGCCAGTGATAAGATAAACTATAGTTATGTAGATGTTTATGTATAAATCTGATAAGCTTTTAGAGGATAGTGTGGTTTGTCCTTAATTTAATATAGTAGTAATGTTATTTTGTGATGCTACTTGGTGCATGGTTATGTACTGTCATATATGGTCGTGAAGAAAGACTGTTCCTAGGTTAGCTGAACTTTTGACTTGTGTTTCTATCTGAGGGTTGGTTGCTGACCTGTAAGGTTAGTAAACAGATGTCTTAAATTCTGTACAAGTAGTATTTAAGGGACTGGTTAAGTGCCAACGTTTCAGACAAAGAAAAGATAGCTAGGTGGTATCTTTGTCTCCAGAACTATGATACATTATACTTCTGATTGTATTATTTGATTACATTATTTCATAACCTAACAATGCTCTCTTTGTGTGTTTATTGAGTGATCAGCAATTTCCCATTCCAGTACACAGCAAACCTTTTTCTTTCATTTTTACCATGTTTACTTGTTTTCACCTACAATTCCCACACTTTTATTACCCTTGAGTCCAGTGGACCTGAACACCACATATGTAATATAAATGGTTAGGGAATTGCACAGTGTGCACTCAATGAAAATGTGCTCTTTTACATGTTCTTCACAGAAAATAAGCCAAGGTCGATGAGTCTCAGGTTGAAAGAATACATTGCATCACTTTGCTTTTAGTAAACATTGAAAACGGGTCCCACAGACTCGAACACCACCCAAGGGTTAAGCCAATCACTAATGTGGGCACACACTGAGATCAAACATTGGTTTAATTAAAATGTCTGACAAGAAAATGGGAAGCCAAAACTGTAGCACATACCGCAGTTACTTTTGCCAAACATTAAGCGAAGAAAACTGCTTTGGCACTGTGATCCTGTTATTATTGGAAGCAGTCATGTTCACACTCCAGTTTTCAGGGGTCACGCACTCCTAAGAGATGCCATCTGTGCTGAGTGAGCCGCTTGAATCTGGTCTGCAGAGCAGCAAAAGTTTGGCATTTAACTGGTTTATCTGAGCTTTCTCATTATAACGTGTGAACTGCAGTCTTTTGCTAGACAGAGAAGTCTTTCAAATACTTTTTCTTACTGTAACAAGTTTACATTTTAAAAATGTAAACTTTGGAGTGACCGTGAGTTTTATTGTTATTGATATGCTTACTCAATACAAACCTAATCACAGGACACACATGAATATATTGTGCTAATAAATTGTATTTTTCAGCAAAAATTATGAGCTAAAAAAATCAGAGATGCTCTGCTGGTGGTTGTAAGTAATGGGGCATCAGGGTATCAGTGAAGAATATGAAGAACGCTGCTGTGAACTTCAATGTAAGCATGGCCAGTGTTATTACCGGGGGAGGAATGTGATCTTCAGTTTGATTTGATTTGACAAACACTGCTAATGTGCACTGGCAGGCCAAACACACCAGGAGAGCGGAAAGACGGGCCCCAGGGTGAGGGGAGGGTCAGGGCTGCTGCAGTAACGCTGTTAACCCCTCTGCTGCTAAAGTGCTGAAGACATCCTACATGTTACAGTGCAGCACAGTGCTTTTACAGGATGAGACTGTGCACATGACGCAAGCCGGGAGTTAAAAAACGGACAAATTGTTTCCTTTCCCACTAAAGCCGGTGCACCTGATAACCTCTTCTTCCTGCCACTGTTAATACTCACCATTTGAATGTCACAATACTGTGTGTTTCCTCCCTCCAGAAGCTTATTTTAATGACTATCAGTGCTAGCTTTGTGGACCAACATAACCTGACTGACATTTCACCATACAGTTATTTTCCTGTTATGGTGTTTTTTACCCCCCAACTTTTACCACTGTGAAAACCCATTTTAAAACAAAGGAGAATATCACAACTAATTTATTTCAGATGGTGTGATTTGCACTGGGGATTCGGAGGTCTAGCTGTGAGAAAGCCTCACCCACGTTGGACTGAAAAGAATTTTTGGCAATGGAAAGATGGTGGAATGGAAATTGATTACATCTGTAGAATCATGTAACTAAACAACATATTTTATATGGTGGTGAAATATCCAACATCTAAATATTTAACCTCTTAAGTTCCTTTATACTTTATATCTATTGTATCATCAGCAGTTTGTCTGTTCCTTGGTAGATTCTGTTTGTGTATTTATTCAGACCATAAGAACCTCAAAACCTTTTAAATTAATGTATAATCATACTGTTGGAAATGTTTTACTGCTGGTATCTTCCCTGTCATTGCACAGTTAGTTGTTTCTTAAAGTAAGGTGACTGGTTGTTGGTTGAACCCACTAGTTGTCATAGATAGCTGACAGTCACAGTTAGGAGTGTCACAGAGTCAACCACAGCTCAGCCTTGCTCAGTGCTGTTCTTGGTCAATGAGTCCCAGGACAGATATGAATAATATTTATGGATTGACTTGGAGAGCCATTCGCCTACAGCACAAGCCGAGCTGGCTGTCGGCCTGCTCACCAAAGATTAACTTTGACGTTTCCTCCCCTAAATCCGCTCTGATTAAATATTTGCTGGCTCATTTAATATGAATGTGAATTAATGGTCAGTCAGTGAGTTCATGTCCGCTTCACTTGAGTAATTGCCATGATTTGGCAAAAAGACCTCTGCGGCACCTCCTATCTCTCCTATTTCCTCTTCCCCTGTCAGTCTGTTCATGAGTGCCATGACTGATATTTATCCACTAGTCTTGTTTGTAGGATTAAGTGTGAATGAAGTACTTGTAGTTGCTTTTAGTAGCACAAACTTACAGTATGTGAATCTGTAATTAATACTGCTGCAGACAGTGTAGCTAACTGAGATTGATAGCAGTGTGGCTCTAGGCAGTTGGTTCACCACTTTGGCCCAGACTGATCCCACAAAATATTGGCTGAGTTACCATGAAATTTAATACAAACTTTCATTCCTCTCAGAGGATGAATCCTACTGACTTTGGTGATCCCCTGACTTTTTCTCTATCGCCACCATGTTGTTCACATTTGTGGTTTTGAGTGAAATATCTCAATAACTATTAGATGGATCGCTATTTGGTACAAATATTCAAGATATATTAATATAAATTAGTTAGCATGTTAAATACACACTAAAACTAGATGGTGGAATTGGTATCTGATAAACATCAGCATGTTAGTCTCCATACATTTGCAACAGAGTCCATCCTCTCTCTTGTTACTGTCATTTGAACCTGCAAATTAGCTGTAAGTACTGGGGGGAAATGAATTATTAACGCCAGCAATTAACCTGTGTGTGGCCCTGTGGCATACGTGAGAGGAGTGCTGTCACATGTATCCTCGTGAAATTTTCTCCTATTTGTTTACCCTCATGAACCTGCTAACTGTGTTTTCAGTACAAAAGTCCTTCACTGTTGTGTAGCTGTAGCCACCACAACATGACCTGTTATGAAACAATGCTCTCTTGTGCATTTTTGCTTATGACCAGGAGGCTGCTACACATTTTCAGGATACTTGTTTCTCTCCACATTAGGAGTAATAGGCACAGCTTATTTTCCTTTTTAGACCTTGTAACCCCGTTGGGAACCCAACCTAGATATGATTCAATTTCTCAAAGGCAAACAAATTATTCAGTTTGAAACAAAGACCAGCTTGCTTTAGAGTCACTGTATCTCGTTCATCCTGAAATATGAATCATTTCTCTGCCGTCAGGGAGCAAAATACTGGCACAGGACTGAAAAATTGTCATGTTTACAGATAGTGTAGGAGTCACTTTTCAATACTGTCATTGCTCAACAGCTGTATAAATACAGCTGTTAAGCTGTAGAAATTAATACGTGGAGTTATGATATATTACGGCATACAGTATGTGAATCCTTGTGGAGTCAAGGCTGTTCATGGGAATTCAGAAATTCTTTGATGTTTCAGACAAAGATGTTAACAAGAGTAGTTTGACATTTTGGGAAATAATTTCTTAATTGCAGAGATGAGAAGCTTGATACCTTCTCATGCCTGCTAAATATGTAACTGTGTAGACA
Source organism: Thunnus albacares (assembly GCF_914725855.1). Taxonomy (NCBI): domain Eukaryota; kingdom Metazoa; phylum Chordata; class Actinopteri; order Scombriformes; family Scombridae; genus Thunnus; species Thunnus albacares. The sequence continues at coordinate 20,277,357 of NC_058107.1, read as the reverse complement.
GCAGCCAGTTAGCTTAGCTTGGCATAGTGTTAAGATTTGCAAGAAATAGTCTTAGCACATAACCTCCTGTAAAACCATGTGTCGTTTTTACACCTCAGATTTTGCAACGATTAAACATACAAGATATAATATGTTAATTAGTGAGCTTTAGAGGAGCTAGTCAGATAGTTTTACTTTTGGACAGAGCCAGGCTAGCTGTTTCCCCCTGTTTCCAGTCTTTGTGTGTTTAAGCTAACTGGCTGCTGGCGCTGGCTTCATTTTGAGGCCAAATATGAGAGATATCAGTTTTCTCAGGCAACGATAGAGGATTTTTTAAAATGTGGTGGCCAAGTGTAAAGCTTTAACAGTATTCCAGCGATTAGCGATTGTTTGTAGGACAATAGTTTCTCTCCTTTTTAATTTCAAACTGTAAAGCCTGGACAAATGAGACTCTGATATTGGTTTTCAATGTCCTGAGTATGAACCCCACTAATGTGATTTTCTTTTTTTCTTTTTCTCTTTATTAACCTTGATTATGACCTGCAACACCTCCATTTTTCATGCTGAATATTTAGTATTTGGCATTTTGGAACTGAGTTTGACCTGGGAAAAGAGATTTGATCATAGTTATAGCTGAACAAAACACTGAATAATTAAAATGCCGACAAAGACACCAGTGATCACCTTTTCTTTGTAGGTAAAAGTTACTGAACAGGATGTGACGGCAAAGTTTTCAGAGATCAGTCAGGATGAGAAGTGTCTTTGTGTCAGGATGCTGTAGGTTCAATCACATGAGCAGAATGCGATCTTTTTCTCCTTGAGGGTCCCAGACTCTTACCAGACTACCGGAGGATAAACAGAGCCAAGGGGGAGGGGGGTCCGCAGCGCCAGTTAGGTTTCAAGTGACAAGTATTCTGCAGATTTGTCCTGGGGGCAGACAGAAAACCACAAGGGCGAGTGTCCCCTCGAACACTCTGGAAAATTCCCTGACCCTGAGCAGTGTTGCATTACACCTTCCAGTTGTAGCCTCCCGGGCTCGTCCCCGAACAGAGACTTCTTTGAGGGAGGCTGTAGGATTTAAACCCCCCCTCCAAAAATGCAATAATCTGTCTAAAAACTCAGAATTATAAATGCACAATGTCTCTTTTAGGAAAAGCACTTTCTCTTATACCCTCTAGATTTAACAGATGGGTAGAGACTTCAGTTAGACTTTAAAAAAATTCTAATTTGATACCCTTTTATACCCAGATTATTAACCTCAGCAATCTTTGAAAGTCACTTACTTGAGCCTACTTGCTCTTTTCCTGCCACACATCCATAGAAACTATTATAAACCTCATCATCTTGACTAATGTTTTTAATTTCCCTCCCTTCCCACTCACATTAGATCCCAAAGACATCAGTGAAAATGCCGCAGGGTAGAGCTTTGTTTCTGTTTATTCCCTTTCGGTTTGACCTGATTTATTAAAGATAATGTAACTTGTAGAACTCTGAGCTTGTTGAAATGCAGCTGTTCTGACTTCTTGGTGCATAAACTAACAACAGTGACACATTTCCCAGATATTTAATTACTTTTATTCTTATAATTTGTTTTTCTTTGCTTGTCTCTGTTACATAGTGTATTTCCGTTGATGTGAGTTTGACAGAAGATAAAAGAATGAGGACAGTTTCAATTGCTGTTCGCAAGAAATTTAAGTTCCATAACAGCAGCATTATAATAGAAACCCATTGTATTGTTTGAACGGTCATTTTCTGTCTCTCTGATGACAGTTCCTGTATTGGTTTAAACCTTAGCAGGAATTTTGAGATGTTTTTCCGTGTTGCACTGACCACATTCTTTTATAACTTGGTTGTGTTATTTCTCCTTTTGCATGTGAGATGTAGCTTACTCATATGTGCACTTGTTCCTCCTTTTTTTGTGTCCTTACTGCAGATGGTGAGTCACGCCCTCCTTCTCTCGGATCGTCTCAGTGAATAGCCGACCACACAAAGGCGAGAGGATCTCAGCTCCGCCGGTAAATAAAACCCTCTTCCTTCTGCACAGTGTGGGAGAAAGTGGCATCTCTGTAGGCTGATAACTGGAGTGAAAGCAGTGTTGAGCGATCATCTTTCACTCTGAGCCGCTCACCTTTCATGCTCTGGCTCCAGAGCCGGCTCTTAGGGCTGGGCTGTCAGCGGGAACCCACAGAGACGCTCACATGGACACTATCACCAGAGCTGCATAGTGCACAGGTGTAAAGCGTCTGCCTCGTGAGACTGAAGAGGCATACATGAGGGAAAAGTCATGCTATTGTTTGGACGACCTTCATACAGGATTAAGACACTTTTTCTGACTCTGTCTTCATTTTAGTTGGGGCCCAGTGGGGTTTTTATGGTGGGAGTAGGGAGAGCTGGTGTTGATTCTTCTGCTTTATGAGTTTTCATCACTGGGAGAGTGTGTCTGAGTGGCAGGGGGAGCCAGCATGGCCAAGCCTCTGCTGAAGATACAGCGCTATTTCCGCAGGAAACCTGTCCGCTTCTTTTCCCTCATCCTCCTCTACCTGACCGCTGGGAGCCTCGTCTTCCTGCACTCAGGCTTTGTCGGGGACAGTGGCCCCGGAGCTCGAGGGGGCCGGGACTCTGCGGTAGCTTTAGAGATGGGCAGCCGGACCTCATCGTCAGACAATCGGGGGCTCGGCATCATGCGCAGAGTGTTTAAGGAGACTCAGAGGTCTGGCCGGAGGTATGGCCCCCCATGGATGAAAAAGACTGGCCAGGAGACGCAGAGGAGAGGTGAAGACTACACCAGCAACTGGAACCGTGCACTTAAAGGACGCAACGCCAAAGACATGGACGATGGAAGAGGTGGGTCATACCAAGACATACTTTAATATGCAACTGCAGTGGTATTTTTTTCAGTTTGGCAGTTTTCCAGAGCAAACATCTGAGCTTCTTCAGATCTACTCCCACATCTCATAATTCAAAATGGGCTGGCAAACTATTAAAGATTTTACTTTCTCTTCCACAGTGGTTGAAATTTGCCCCCTTGGCTTCTCCAACATACAAAATCCATTAAAATAAATTACAGTAATACAATGCAGTACACAGTTGTTGAGATCAACAAGGGCATAAACAAAATTTACTGGCTAGCTGAGCGACTTTCAAATGAGGGAATAATCACAATATGTGCCAACAATTGCAAAACAATTGCACTATTGCAACATTAAGACAGAGGGCGAAAACTGAATTTGTGTGTAAATTATTACAATATTAGGATAATTATTATATTGATAGTATTATAATAACTTCACATTATTTGTGTTATAGTTGGTAATTTGAATATTCAGCTAATTATAAGAGGATTCTGAATTTTAAATGTTTTATTACAGTCTAACTAATTACGTGCATCCGCTGGAAAACATGCTGGCAGCTTTTGTCCCTCCGACACTTCATGTTAATGTGAAATTGATCCAAAGTAATCTCTGATTACAAACTGGACCATTTTAATGACTGAGAATTTCTGGTTGTAATTGACCACGTAGGAAATCTCTTGAGAGAGATGATGATTAAGTCCTCTATCTTGTCTCAAAGAGAACCCCTCAAGGATCCCACTCACTGTGCTTGAGCTGTGGCTTTGTGTTGCTCAGCACATGTCCAGCTGCACTTGAGCTGCAACAGTGGAGTCACAACATCTAAATGATTTCATGATTTACAGTTTTTATAAACTGTGTGACTACAAATCCCCTTCAGAGATTGTTTACTGTACTAGCATGTGACCTCTTATCAAAAACACAAAAGGTTTTGAAAACAGGGTTGTGAGGACAGGAAGTGTCCAGAGCCAAAATGTCTGACCCTGGATGGCACGAATATCCTGCTTTCTTATTTCTGTCCAAACAAAGCACGATCAAATAAGCTGATCAGAAGATGTAATTTACTCCTGGCTTTGTTCTTGCTTCCTCTTCTCTGCTCCTCTTACCCTGTCAAAGACTTTCTGCACTGTTGGATAAAGTATAAATTATTAAAAACAGTCAGCACTGTGGAGTCCACCTCCTCTCTCCATGAAGAGACAAAATAGAAAAGTGTTTGGCAGTAGTGGAAGAAATACTTCTTAAGTAAAAGTTTTAATACCACAATGTAAAAATATCATGTTGAATGTAAAAGTCCTGCATTAAAGCTTTAATTAAGTAAAAGTATCATTATCAGAATGTATTTAAAGTATCAAAATTACAACTACTCATCATACAGAATGGCTCCTTTCAGAGAGTAAAATATTAAATATATCATATCGTTGGATTATTATTACTTATGCATTGACATGTAAGCAGTATTTCAGTATTAAAGCTGGTGGAGATGGAGTTAATTTAAACTGCTTTATACACTGTTGGCCTCATCTGTAGCAATGTATCCTATGAGATTATTATGTTTTTTAATTTTAATGTGCAAAGTAACTAAAGTTCTCAGATTAATGTGGTTGAGTAAAATGTACAATATTTCCCTTTGAAATGTAGCAGAGTAGAAATATAAAGTAGCATTAAGTTATACAAGTACCTCAAATTTGTAGTAAAGGGCTTGAGTAAATGTACTTAGGCCGCTGGTGTTAAGACGTGAGAAAAATCTCCCATCAGCATCATCAATCACCAACATAAATAAACTAAACTTCACAAATTTCATCAGTTGAAACTCATTTCCAGTAGGACATCTGGAGAAAATGGCAAAAATATTTTCCTCCCTCTGTGATGTATTTTCTCAATTAATTGATTAGCCATTTAGTCAATGTTTATCACTGTTTCCACTCCAAGATACAACCTCAAATGTCTTGCTTTGTCCTGACTGACAGTCCACAACCCAAAGATATTCAATTTACTGTCATAGAAGACTAAAGAAACCAGATAATATTCACATTTAAGAAGATGGAACCAGAGAATTTTTGCATTTTTTCTTAAAACGTGATTCAAAACAATTACTCGATTATCTAAATAGTTGGTGATTAATTTTCTGTTGATCGACTAATCAATTAATCAACTAATCGTTGCAGCTCTACATTCATATCATCTTAAAAGAGACACTGAATAGCCATAAATAACACCAGGATTTGATTATAACCCCATTGTGGGTGTGTTGGTTTCTGGTTTCTGTCCGGATTGCAGTACAGGAAGGTGGAGATTGTGAACTGCCCATAAATCTGACACAAACGTGTAAGTGATTGCTGGTATGTCTGCATTAGCTATATGACTACATGAGGGAGACTGTTTTCCTGACTTTAACCCAGTATACTCCGGGAGAGACTCCGACCTCTGTGAGCCTGAGCAGGATCAAGCTGGTTGGGAAAATAAATAAGTGATTCTATTACAAAATCTGCGTCAGAGTATTGTATAGCACCCAGTGTAGAATATCAAAGAACAATGTTTTTCTAACTAGGATAGTGTTTACACTGTTTTTTTCCCCAAATCAGGGCCAAACAAACATATTTATAGTGTACACTCAAGCTTTGGGTTATCTAATCAAATGAAAGTCTCTCAGTCTGGCTCAGTCCTCCTCCTCCTCCCCTCCCATCCTTTCCTTTCTGAAACCTCACAAGACTGCAGCTGAACGTGATGATAGAGTAATTAGTAGCTTCAGCGTTTGCTCTCATACATCCAGCAGCACCACTCATTACTCTGCAGTCTCAACTATCTTCAGGTTTCTCTAAGGTTAGGGTTAAGAGACTTTTCTTTCCTCCCCTCCTCTCCCTCCAAATGCACTCATTCTCACTGGCTCCGAATTCCATTTGGAGGGAATATTGCAGCATAAGATGCCGACCGCAGCACATAAACACATTTGTGCTGTATGGTGCAATAGCACAGAAGCATACTGTACAGAAGGGAAAAAAAAACAGGAGTAGACTGGAATGATAAGCAGGAGAAATAAAACTGAAACACTGTTGACATTAGTTAATATGATCCAGCAGCTACAGTGAGGTTATTGAGGAACATTTGACCAAATAATAATAATACTATGGACACATCAGTTGCATTTGTTTATTCATCTTTTACCCTCATGTCATACTGAGCAGAAATATTCTTTTCATAGTGGAGTTTCAGCCTCCTTTAAATCAGCATTTCCCTTCATCATAAAGCAGATTATTTTCCATCTGAACAATAGTTAGGAGAAAGATTACAGCTGAGTCATGCAGCACACCACATGCTGCTCAAATGCAGGCCTTTAAACCATAACAATTAAAGTAATGCAGGGGACTAGGACTATGCTCCCCCCCCCTCCCCTCCCCACCCCCCATTTAGCTATTAACAGAGGCTCAGAGGGGTAATGGCACAGCACAGATGGCGAGGGGTTTGTTTGTTAAAGGTGCAGCAGAGCTTGTGTAGCTCGGTATAACAGGGGAACAGTGTTTTGATGAGAGAGAAGAAGCCGCTGAAGGACTGCTGTATCCCTCTGCAGAGGTTCACCGAAGCCCAACCCCCACGCACTTCTGAAAAATGCAGAGAGATGACTGCCACTACAGTTACAGGCCACTAGAAGGGGATGTGTGTCTTTATAAATAAATAAAGATTCTGCCCCAGTTTGGACTCCTCCTGTGCTCTGATACCACACTGTGTAGGCTTGTGAGGAGGAAACTGTTGTGAGCAGTGTCCAGTTTTTTACTCTCTTACAAATGGTCAAATGGCTGTTTTAAAAATGATTTTAACAATATTGTGTAGTAGCTGAAGTAAAATCTAATGCTTGGAACACTGTATACGCTATGTATATACCATATGAGTGTCTGTCTTTCTGCAAACATGACTAACAATTTTTTTTATTTTTTAAATCTTTTTCAGCAAAGTATATCGGCTGCTACATTGATGACACACAGAAAAGAGCGCTGAGAGGAGTTTCCTTTTTTGACTACAAAAAAATGACTGTATTCCGTTGCCAGGACAACTGTGCAGAAAGGTACGACAGCAGCAAACAACAAAAAACACTCGTCCATTAGATATCTCTCTTTTTTTTTCTCTCTTTTTCATGCTTACTGTCAGGGATGAGATGTAAAGTAGAGCTGATAGTCCAGAATAATGGAAATGGAAAAACCTGACTGTTGTTAAAAGGTGCTTTCTCATCGGGAGTCTGTTTTTCATGGTTTGGGCGAGGCCAATCAATTCTAATTAAGGAAAATCTTAAACATGCATTGATTGGTTTTTCGTGTGTCCAGTTTTGGGCAGTGCAGCAAGCTATAAATACTCACATGAAATTGCATTATACAATTAGTGGTTGCCTATTTGTGTCCACCTGATAAAGAAAAGTCACATTTGCATACATAGTATATAAATAAAACAACTCACATTGGGTGATAATTATTATCTGAGGGTTTATCACCACAATGTCCTTGTTAGTTTAGACATGACAGTAACTCCATGCACAAAACCAGCTCCATAAAGAAATTGTTTTTCTGAGTCCTGCACAGAAACGTGACCCCATCAACCCCATCCAACACTTTGGAGATGAGCCAAAGCCAAAGTTTATACTCCAACTTCATTAGCCAACCTCAGAGATGCTCATGTGGCTGCAATAGAGCGAAATCCTTGCAGTCAGTTTCCAAACTTGGCTTATAGACTTATAGCAACATATTGGTCTAAAACGAAATGTTAAACAATCACATGAGTGTGATTTGTGTCCACATACTTTTGGTTATATGCTGTTTTTCTGTCACAACTCTTTCTACCAAATTGGAGGAAGTCCTGCTATGAATGTCATTCATTCATTTTCATGTAGCTCATTATCACTTTGAGTGCTCTCTGCTGCTCTCCTCCATTTGTCTCTTCTTTCCTCACATCCTGTCTTCCTCTCTCAGCTACCTTGCCATCTTTCTCTCACCTCTTTTTTTCTCCCCTCTGAGGAATACCGGGGACGGCTCTATCGGATGCATTGAATTACACCCATCACTGATTCACAGAGTGGAGAATAGGAGCAAAGAGAGTTGCTTGTTTTCAGGCTCTTCCTCCTCCCGCTTGCTTCTCGCAGCCCGCCCGCCTCCTTTTCCCAGAGCAGCAGGTTAATAAAAACAGACAAACAAATGAGGGGCAACAGCACGTAGCAGCACACAAAGGTTTGGATTTGATTGACAGCCCAGGGGATTTGTCTGGTGTGAGGGGTGTGTTAGACGTCTAATTGCATCCGAAAGGCATCGTGGGAGTGGCATCCTCTGTGAGGCAGCAGAAAGCGGTCCGTAGGAGAGAGAGGAGGTTTTGTGTGATGGATTCAGTTTGAAAATGTGCTGCAGTCATTTATAATTGGCTTCAAACTTTACAGCACATATAACTATTCTCATCTTCAATCAACAAAGAGAGATGTTATTCCAGAGTAATGTTTGGATGTGTTCTCATCTTCATTTATTTGTTTTTTATTGATTATATCTACATAATAATCTGTATTGGCCTGTCAAGGATTAAGACACATAATGAAGGCTCAGATCATTCACTCGAACCTCTCTGTCTTTGCTAATGATGCCAATCCTTTGTTCCTCTCTCTGTCCAGAGGTTACATGTATGCAGGTCTGGAGTTTGGAGCAGAGTGCTACTGTGGCCACAAGATCCAGGCGCCCAACTGTTCGGAGAGTGAGTGCAACATGGAGTGTAAAGGAGAGAAGAGCAACCTGTGCGGAGGAGCCAACCGACTGTCCATCTATAGGCTGGAGCTGAGCCAGGAGTCAGCGCGCCGCTGTGAGTCTGACACTCAACAACAACAACAAAAGAACTCTCCTGGGCTTCATAGGAACCACGTGCTGGTCTTCACACACACTGACAGCCACAGGGCTATCAAGTAAACCCAAGAGAGCACGGGCATGCATATACAATACCAGTCAAAAGTTTGGACACACTTTCTCATTCAAGGGAATGGGAAGGTGTGTCTAAATGTTTGACTGGTTCAGTGCTATATATGTTATGCATATATTGTATGTCTGCAATTACTGTCACCCTCTTCTTTGCAGAGGTAAAAAAACAGGAATTTTGAATTGTATAATTGAACATTGAATAATTTGCAAAACGTATGTCCATGTACTGAAAAAGCCTGAGCAGATCTGAGGATACTGTATACTTGACAGTATCCACTGAGGTACAAACATGCTGTTTTGATGCAGAAATGTAGCAAGCCTGGCTGTTTTGAGGGAAAATATTTGTTTAATTTTGGGTTAATGCCACAGTCGGGAGCAGACTGCTCTGTTGTGTTAGCCTCCCTCCTGGGATAGCTGTGCTACAGTACCTGCCTCTCTCAGCCAGCCGTGGTCTGCATTTAAAATACTCGCTGCCTGCTACTGGAAAACTGAAGTGAACAAAGGAATTATTAGAAAAAGGGAAGGGACCTCATTTCCTGTTTCATAGTGTGAAATGGTTTAGTTCTTTCTTTGGTACTATTGCTGTGATTTTTAAGAAATTCCCAGCTACAAGGTGAAGTACCTTTTCAAAACCATCGTTGCCTTCGTCATTTCACTTTTCCTTTCTTTCTGAGAAATAATCTGGTAGTATGCAAGTGTTGTATAGTTAGTATACACATCTATAGAGTTTAATAATCTTACTTTTCTTGGTCCAGTTCTTTTTTTGGTTCAGTTCTGTTTGTTTATTATTATTTTCATTTCTGCTTTTCCCCCTTCTGTTTGCAATCTATCAGACAACTGAGTAAGCTCTTCGTGTTTGTGTTTTCACCTCTTACCCCGATTCCCATCATGTGTTTCCTACTGAGATCATCAAAGAGGAAACGCAGAAAATGTGTCGAAGTGGCTGTTTTGCGTTTTTTGCCACTTGAGTACCATCGTGGTCACACGATCCAGTTTTCAGTAAATGTTAACTTAAATTCCAATCACGCATATATATTATTCTGCATTAATTTCCTTTGCTTCCATCTATATGTTAGCAAAGCAGAAGGATAATGTTTCATCTGCTGCATATTTGTGTTAATGATCTATTATTTGCTTCTCAAGACCTTGTTTGTGATACATGTTTGGATGCCGCATATACACCAGTCAACAGAGCACAAAAAATGTATGTCAGTACAACTTAAAAAGCAATGCCACTTGCAAGGGCAAAGAAAGATTACAGAAAGAGGATGCACTTAAGATATACTGTAGGGAAATGAGGAGAAAAATGGACATGACATTAAAAATGTAACTTTTAGTCAGAGAAAAAGGTCAAAAATAAATAAAACATTAGGTGCGCTCACATGGCTAGAGCTGATTTGCAAAGAGGTACCTTGTTTTAAAGGCGCATAGCTTTGAGAGTTAATGCCTTCAGTAAAGGAAAGCAGACATGAGCTCCAGTCTTGGTGAGGTACTGGTATTGGCAGCCTGAACTTAAATAGAAATGAATACTGCAGACACATTGCCCCATTTGCATATTTTATTCAGCGATGTTTGAGCAAGCAAGCTGTCTTCATCATGGTATCTGTCACAGTAAAAAGCTTTTTGGTTTCCTTCCTTCCTTATTAATGCTTAACAGTCCATTGACAGCGGAGACAGTCTCATATGTATGTCAGCGTGGCTGACATGTTGACAGGATAAAATAAAAGTAAAATAGATGTTTATGTTTAATGTGATTTAAAACAGTGGTTTTCAAATCTCTAGGAAAGTAATGGTGCTCACATCACAGCCTGCAAACACACTGTGATTAACACTTCAGATATGATTCAGTTCTCTTTTCAGGCTGTTTTTTTTTAAACATTATCTCACAGACGGACTGAAATGTACAGTGAAAGGGCCTGGGGTTAAAGGTCATCAACACACTGCAGGGATGTGAGTGATGGTATTGGTTCAGACCAGGGCCTCAATAGACTGGGGGGGTTGTCCCAGTGGGATCTCATCATCAGGGGTCACTGGATAGAGGCCAAACTGATGGAAACTGTGTTCAGTAACCATAAAACTGGAGTATATTGTGGTTTTTTTGCCCTGTTTGTGAGTAACACTCTGATTTGTCTGTTTCAGATGGCAGCGCCATTTTTAAGGGGTGTTTCCACAAGCCAGACAATGTGACTTTGGCGCTTCCTTTCAGCGCGGTCATCCAAAACATGTCTGTGGACAAGTGTGTCGACATGTGCACGGAGAGGGTGAGGGGATGTGTGTATTCATGCATTGTACAGTCAGTGGCATGTATAAATGTGTCTTCAGTGTGTAATGGCAGCTGTGTTTCAGGAGAAGTCGCTGGCTGTCCTGGCTGGAGATCGATGTCACTGCGGCTTCCCGACTCCTCTCTTTTCCCTTCATGAGCCGGAGGATGAGAAAATGTGTCTCCACCACTGCCACGGGGAAGAGTTCGAGAGCTGTGGGAACGACGAGTACTTTGTTGTGTACCAGACGCAGGTTCCAGGTAAAAGTTTGGTGGCTCATTGTAGCACATTGCAATGAGACACATGTCAGGAAACTAAACGCTGCGTCCAGGAAATACATATGAGCACGTTCATAGTGACTCTAGCCTGTGTTTGACTTGTGCTGTTTTTCATACCTGTGTGTGTGTACTAGAACCTAACTAGTATATACTGTATATATATATTTTAATTGAAGTTTTATATATTTTTGTTGTATTTCTGCCCCAGACATATCTTTCTGATGGGTCTTTAAAAAATATTTTTCATGTATGTTTATGTGAGGTAAAAAAACAAACAAATATCAGCTGATTTATCATTATGAGGTTTGTTTTATTCCCAAGTATTTTTATCAAACCCAAAAGTCAAGGATCAGTTCGCCATCAGTGTGCTGAATGCGTCATTGTGGGCAGCGTTTCCTCAGTGCACCAGACAGCTGTGGCTGGGATCAGCAAAAATGCTGGAGCCAGTAAACAAAAAAGGAGACATATAGCAAAAAAAAACAAAACAAAAACATAAACAAGTTGCAGGGGGAAGTGAACTTCTAATTCTTCCCGTCATCTATTTTTACCTCAGGTTTCTGCAGCTGAACAAACGAGTTTACCATTAGTACAGAGAGATTAGCCAAGCTACCCACAATAAAAAAACACCAGTATGTGTCTGTTTCACAGTATTTGACTTTTCGTTTGAATCTTTTCTCTTTCTCTAATAATGTGAAATGTCTTTGTACCAGTTTTCAATGTTTCAACACAACAATTCTTTTTCTTTCTTCCTCTTCTGCTGTCGAACAACTTGTTCAATCAGTCATACTTGACTGTCTTTCACCCCACATTTCAAACCACAGATCATGTTTGTCACTGTAGAATTTATCCGTAAATCTATACATGCAACAAATCAATAATATAGGCTGTTGGTCTTTGTCCTTTTTTTTCAGATAACCGCTGCATGGACCGACACTTCCTCCCCACTCACGCCAAACAGCTGGTGGCCCTCGCCAGTTTCCCTGGAGCCGGCAACACCTGGGCTCGCCACCTCATAGAGCTCGCCACTGGCTTCTACACTGGCAGCTATTACTTCGATGGCTCCCTTTACAATAAAGGTAGGCTTTAACGTTTATCTGACATGATAAAAAAAACAAAACACATTCACTCATCATTGCACCCCTAGGGATTAAATGTTTGTGGGGTGTCATCGTTTCACAGGATTTAAAGGGGAGAGGGACCACTGGCGGAGTGGGAGGACTATCTGCATTAAGACACATGAGAGCGGCAGGAAGGAGATTGAAGCCTTCGACTCCAGCATCCTCATGATCCGAAACCCCTACAAAGCTCTCATGGCAGAGTTTAACCGCAAATATGGAGGACACATTGGATTTGCCTCCCAGGCTCACTGGAGAGGGAAAGGTAGCTATAATATTTTACATTGTATTTAATAATGCATCCTGTAATCATAATTCAAGCAAATACCAAAACTTTTATGTGCTGTTTGAGTACATGTGAAATCTGTTAAAAGCCTTCAAACAAGTGGAAAATATTTGAAGTTACTGCAAGCACAATGGGGTATATAGATAGGTTCGCTGCATCTCTGTCCTTCTCAGCACAGTTTTAGTCTGCGGTTACTTCATCAGCCATTGAACCCCTTCATTGAAATTTCACAGAAGGAGGTTAATATTTATACTCTGTTATATTTTGAATCTTTACTCAGAAAATAGAGAGAATAACAAACTACCAGTGAACTGGAAATGGAAGGAAATGGAGGAAATGAGCAAACACTGAGGGCTTTTTTGGTGGTGTTGACCACATTGGCCAATGTGGCCGAAGAACACATTTTTAACATCAGATCAGCAGCAGTCTTCGTGCTAGTTCTCAGAAATGAGAAATGAAACGATTAACCAACCGAACACAGCCTCCGTCACTCTGGTTCAGTGTGATCATGAGTTGTGTGACCTGGTAAAACCAGCCTGTTCCTCAAGCTCTCATCCAGATTAGAAAATGTTTATGTGTGTGTGTGTGTGTGTGTGTGTCTTACGTGTGGAGAAGATGTCTAGAATTTTCATATAAATCTTCCCAGTTGTGCTGATAAGACACTTAAGGAAGCTGCTGGCATGTGGGAACAGCTTTGTGCACAGGTCCTTTATGGTACAGTGCATTCAAGAATATATAAATAATAATGACTTTTACAAAGATTATGTTTAACAAGTACAAGAAATCCCCCCTTTCTTGAATTTCTGAAAGAATTAATAGCTGCTTGATTTCTATTCTTATTGATAGAATATAAATTGTATTAAGATGTATGTGTACTGCATTTTTTTTTGCAGTCTTAATTTGTCCATTTTGTTGTGCAGTGGAAATTTTGTCTAGCTCCCAGTGTGTCACACTGCATTGTGTAACCATTTGATCATTTGTCAGCACACTTTATTCAAGTTAATTTCCTATTGCGTCGACTTAATGAATAAAAGATGTTTCAATAAGAGGTCATCGTCCATTACAAAATCGAAGAGGTTAGACCTTTGAGTCCAGTAGCCATTAAATTAAGGCCAGATTGTATGCACCTTGCTAAAATATCTTTATATTTCATGCATATTCCTCTTCCCTCAGTACGTCCACCCACCCAACTATGTCTTTGTAACCATGGCAACTGGTTTTGTCTGGTCCGCGTATCGTCTCTCTGACTTTCTCTGAGGTTTAATCGATTTTCCAGAGGCTGGAGAATTGCCGACCCAGCAGTTGTCTCTCTTTGTGTAAGCATCAGCACATTTGGCCTGCCGTTTCCAATGCAAGTTTATTCCTTCTGTTGGTGGGGTAATGATGCGGTGACATCAGTAAGAGAAGGGCTTTTTGACAGCTGCCACATCGAATACAGAGAGAAGCTCCCAGTTTGAGAGTCAGTGTGACATTGTGTACGGGGCGCCACATGTACGATTTGATGCATTCACCTCTGCAGAGGGAGACTGTGGGGCTCAGATGATGTTACAGACACTGATAGCTACCAGTGCAGCTCCATAAAGTCAACTCAGGGGCAAGTGTAACTTATTTTTGAGGGCTTGTCATTTTCCAAAGTACAGTGTGTTATTTTCCAGTGTGAAAGGCTTGTACACAAACCCCTTTATTCTGGTGTCAGAATTCTAAGAACAGAGAAGTACGTCAGCTAGATTAGAGATTCAATGAAACATTAGCAGAACAAGATGTTTGGGGGAGAGCTGCGATTATTTTGGCCTTCTTATTTTAAGCTCTGCTTTCTTGAAAAAGCCTGATAGGAAGAGAAAACAATTCCATCAGAGATGCAGTCCCTGTGTTTCTATACAGCTGGTTGTGTTGCAGTATGCAGTATATAATATTATGTCCACTGTGTTACTAAAGTTGCCTCTCACATTGGTTTCTGAGACGGCGCTTGCAAACTCAGCAGGCTTTAAACTTTAACGACATGCTCTCCTCACCGTAAAGATGCGTGATAATGCAGCACAGCTCCAGCCAGCCGGTGCTTTTATGGACCAGTAGATTATCAGTGAATAAAAAGCAGATGAATCTGCAAAAGAAGAGCCCTACAGTGAGTGTGCAGTTTTAGAGATGATCAAGAATGTCCGACTTTACCATCCATACATTTCAGAAATGACTTCATGTGTCCTGCCAGGCTGTCTCCAGACCTCTCAAGCTAAATGACATCAATGTTTGGCTATCTTGACTCTCACTTCCCCTTCATTTCATTTCCCTTTGTGACTTTTAAGTTTGTCACTTATCTTATTTACCATCATTTTTGCTTTTCAATAATGCTTTGTTTTAAGATAGGAGCCTGTATTTTTTTAAACTTTTCTACTCACTAAAAGCAATTGTGGCAAATTTATATTGATTTAAGATTGCAGATCTATATTTAAGAGCACTCTAGAGGTCTGTTAGTGTCTTAGATGGCTGCATTGCAAAGACACTTCCTTTTACAGCTGCTCACTTCTTGTTGGTGTTCATCTCCGAACACGTGTTTCATAGGATGTTACACCTTTTTTCATTTATGAGAGGTGTAAACAACAACAATTAAGCCTTGCAACTTGCAGTCACTTTCATAAGATCTTCATGTAATCCCTTCTCTAATTTTTTTCCATTTGTCTCCATTTCAACCAATTTATTATTATTTCATCCCTATATATATATATATATATATATATATATATATATATATATATATATATATATATATATATACATATTATACACATATGTTTTAATTTCATGTTTATTGCTATTGGAGATATAAAATATTTAACACATAAAATAATTTTAAAAATGAACAATTTGGCAGTTGAAGGGTAAATCTTTGTCTTTTTGGCTGTTCCTGTCTGTCTGTCTGATGTCACTTTGCCGAAAGGAAAAAAAACTCTTACACTTCACTTAATTAATATTGGTAAATGTGTCTTATTTTTCAGTTTTAGCTAAGAACAATTTACTTCTAAGTTGGCCGTTTAGATCATTCTCAAGTGTAATTCTTAGAAGTTTGATAAATTTGCGACTTGATTTCATCAGTATGAAAAGCTGAGTGAGTTCTGTCCCCCATATTTAAATTTATTTGGTGCATTGCCAAACACATGTCCTTATTTATTTATTTTCTGTACTCTCATTCGTCCTGCAGAGTGGCCCGAGTTTGTGAAGAACTACGCTCCTTGGTGGGCGTCCCACACCTTGGACTGGCTCCATTACGGGAAGAGCGTCCACGTGGTCCACTTTGAGGGTCTGAAGAGGGACCTGTTCTCCCAGCTCAAGGGGATGGTCCAGTTTTTGGGTCTGAAGGTTTCTGAGGACCGTCTGCTTTGCGTCGAGGGCCAGAAGGATGGCAACTTCAAGCGGTCGGGGCTACGCAAACTTGAATATGACCCGTACACTCCCGAAATGCGAGCCAGCATCAATGAACTGATCAGAACAGTAGACGCTGCCTTGAAGAAAAGAAAGATGTCTGGAGTTCCAGACGAATACATGCCAAGATGATATACAGTATGTGATCCCCTTGTTTCCGTTTTAATTGGACTGTTCTGTCAACAGACTCTGCACCATATTTTGTAGGATTGCATCACCCAAATTGTATTTTCAATTTTTTTCAACATAGGTTGACGCTATAGTGGGAAGAAATCAGTCTCTCTCCTCCTATATTCATTTTTTATTCACATTTTTTTCATTTTTTGTTCAACTTAGGTAATAATGGCTCCATGTGTTAATAGAAGAGGCTTTTTTTTATTTGGCTGAATGAAAAGCACTTCTTATCTCGCTCTATGCACATGTGCTGTGTGGGCATGTGCACATGCCTTAACATGAAGAAGGTACAATAGCTGTGACCACAGAGAGGCACTTCTGACTGTGCTGGGTGCTTTGTTGCCAGTGGAAAAACATGTCATCCAAAAGATGTAATAGCATACTGTTAAGTGTATGATACGAGCTTATTTTGTGCAAAAGTGAAAAAAATCAAAACATTAAAATTTTCTGCTGCTAACAGTTACAGAACAATACTATTTTATACATGAAGTTCTCTGAAAACTTCAAAATCTGAGCCCTTTGTTGGAGGGAAAAATGCAATATGCAGGCTATAACTACCTGATGATGATACTGTTTGTTTCCAAGTTTTTGGAAGTTATTCAACTTACTGTATGTAAGAGAAATTATGTTTTTGATGATGAAGATGTAAGGAACTCAATTCTCAGCTCCTCATATTCAAGAAGATGAATAATCCCTCTTGAAGGCACTGACTGAAGGAGAGAAGAGGATTTATCTCTGCAGCATTTATTTATCTCTGGTGTGCAGTGCACATGTTGACTAATTTGGTTTTGAAGTTGTTTTCTTAACACTGGACTCGATGCAGAAATCCAAAAAGCACTTTGCCGTGCAACACTTGCCCCCAAAGATCACCAAGGAATTAGGCATTACACTCTGACTTGTGTTTTAGATTGGAGGTTTCCTTTAGTAGTAGTAATGGTTTTAGATTTATTTTATGACAGTTAATCATACTGAATGTGAAAACTTTTTTTTTGTTTTGTTTTTTTTAATGCTTTGTTGTAATAAGAGCTACGACACAGTAAAGCTAGTGATACTTTTACTCTTCATGATTTAAAAAAAAATCTCAAAGGTCCACAAGAGTGTGAAAAATTCTGCTCCTATTTTATAAAGCAGCACGTCTTATAATGGTACTCAATGCGCTACAGTATGCTACATGCTTAAAAATGAACGAGTATATAAATAAATAAAGACATGAATATATAAATGAATAAAAACACTGGTGACTAAGAGCCAGGAAACATGAACTGACTTCCATTTTCAGTATAATATATAAATATATTTTTATAGTGTGTGCTGACACATCAAAAATATTTGTATTGCAAGACGCAAACAGGAGAAGTTGTTTCTATTTTTAACACATGCTTTAAACTTTATTGGCTCTTGCTTTCATTGACAAGCCGGCACTTGAACATAGGTGTCACATCTGAATGTATTTTCTATGGAATGAATGTAATGTGATATGACCCAATAAATGAGTAAATTAAATGATGTCTATGATCACTTTTTACAAATGAAAATGAAAAATAGAGGAAATTTTAAGGCAATTCCCAGATAGCATATTGAAGTGGGCCACTTCAGGCAATGATGCGGCACTGCTGGCCTTCTTCTGGGCCGGACGAAATGGTTGTCAGTCTGAAATGGCCCACATTAGAAATAGCAAATGCCCAAATATCCCAAATCAAATGTGGGCCTTTTTTAGCAAAGATGCGGTGCTCACAGGTATGTGTATTCTAGATGTGGGCCAGTTCTGGTTTATCTGGTTTGTTCTTGGTTGACATATGGCTTGGTTGTGGCCCAGATCTGGGAAACAGGAGCGGACCACCCAAGCACCATCATTCCACGTGGTACGTGGGCCGGATGAAAGTGCCGAAAGTGTCGGGTGTTGGTCGGATCTGGGCCACAGCAATTTTGCTATCTGGGTTACAAAGGTAATTCTGTATTTTGGCTATTAAAGAAGCATATTATCTACTATTAAACAGATTTCATAGTGTGTCTGCAGGAATGACAAGCATTAATTCAAATTCACCAAACCACAGAACATTTAAAGGGGCACTCCACCAATTTTACACATAAAGGTCAGTTCATTCATCACAACTCAGCCTGTGAAAACAGTTGTTTAATGTCTTCTGTAGCTCAAGGAAAATAACCCAGGTGATGTCATAGTGATGTAATCAGGGTTACCTCAGTTATAACTTGATACTAAAAGTAGAATTTGAAAAGGTTTGATGGAAGGTGGAATTATGAAAAATTTACGATCCAGTCTCTTTGCAGCTTGACCCATACTAGGTACTAAAAATCAGGATATCTGGGCCTTTTTTTAAAAAAAAAAAATCTATCTCTGGTGAGTTCCTCAACTTTATGAAAGTGCAGTACAAAATGCTTGAATATTCCTATAAATCAATTATTATTTACACACCATAATACATGGAACTAAAGAATGCAGGTTTTACTTTGTTTAAAATGGTTGAAAATGGTTTAAAATGGTTTAAAATCGTTAAAATATTATAATTATAATTTGTCCCCACGGCTGTGTGTGTGTGTGAGTGTGTTTGTGTGTTATATGGGCCACACAATGCTCTTGTGGTCCACTTTGTCACACGTTAGATTTCCTGTAAAACGCAGACATGCGAGTAGACCGAGAAGTAATCAAGACGTGTCAACAGTCACGTTTTACAGGAATTGACTGATGGTAACTACCACTAAGTTGTGAGAATCAGTGACAAAACAGTAGATAATTATATTGTAAAGTAATACTTAAAATGAATATTTAAAACATAAGTGTCATGAAGCATAACTGTCAGTTTCAGATTCTCTTCTTTAAGATGCATGCTTTTGGGATAAATGTGCAAACATGATAACAATATAAAGGTCAATAATAATAATAATAAACATTTTGCAAGAGACTGGTAAGCATGAGGAACACAAGAAAAGATGATTAAATTGCACATGAGGTACATAAATATGTAGGAAATTCAGTGACATGTTTTTGGGACTATGAAGCAAAGAGTTATATTTGGATTGGTTGATAATATTTCAAATAGGTTTTGTTACATCATAATTAAAAACATTTAGTACTGAATAGCAAAATTAAACTTTATGTGTACTTAAAGCAGCATGAATCGACTTTCAGTCAGTGAATCAAGCTGTAAACACATAAGGTTGATGGTGAGCATGTTAACATGAAGTTGCTTATTTACACATCTAGCAGACACAGAACAATGTTAGCATTCATTTGTGTTTCTGACCACCTGATGGATGTCAGTCTAATATTCACTTGTTTTATCTCTGTTTTGGTCTCCACTGAAACCTATATAGGAAGTCTCAGGCTATTTAGCTTCTAAATGTTCACCAGCTAGTCAGTAACTTTGTATGTGTGTCATTTGGTGCTTTTTCGCCAGAACAGCTGCCTGCCACAGTGGAAACAAGGCTGTTTTGGTTGTAAAACTAAAACAATCCATAGCGCTGTGGGTCTGTCACTACATGGAGCCCAGTCACATCATATATGGTCCAAATGTTAAGATGAAAACACTGATTAGTGCAGCTGTAAAGGTGAACTATCTAAGTTTCACTATGGCTCACTGTGTAATGTAACCATTTCAGTCTGGGTCTTTCCCCTACCCCCCACTATTTCAACATCAAAAAAAATCACCAGACTCTCTCGCTCGTGTTGTGATTCTTCTCGTGCTATTACTAAGCAGGAAGTGAGGGACTTTGCAAAGATTCATGTCATAGGTTAACAATGCACAGAATATAACATTCATCTCATCTTTTTGTGCAGTTTACACCTTCAGAAGAAGAATAGTTTTTACCCTGGAAATGTTGCACCATTTAATGTTTCTGTCAAACACAAGATGAGCTCATATTTCTCTCTCACCCTTAATTGTTTCAGAATTCTTGGCAAAAATGCATCTGAGAAAACGTGTAAAAAGGCCACACTACTCCACTGACCACTGGTGAACAGTGATGATGTCACTGCACTATATACAATATAGTTCTGCAAGTGAGATATCAATGAAATATGCAATATTATAATGAAGTGATTACTTAATTTATTTGAGGCACATAAATTAAAAATGCAGTGAATGTGCCTCAGTATTGAGAGATTAAGACCATTAATCAAAGAGCTGATTGTATTAATTGCATCTTTATTTCAGAAAACAGAGACTGAGAGAGAAAACACATTTAAACATCTATTGCACGTAACACACTCATTGTACAGCTTTCATACATGAAATGACAAAAACACAAGTCCATTCAACAAGCTGGGTGTGTTGTATTTATACAGCATTGTGATTATTGCACTGAGTTGTTAAGAGACATTCACCTCACACAATAAACTTGTGTCCAAAACCAATTACAGATCAGTGGAGGAAACTGACTATATATGTACTTCTCTAATTCTTTTAGATGTTAATTTCCTATTTTTAATCATTAAACAGCAGCTTTTCTTCTTATGAAAACTATCACAGCACACATCTCAAAAACGGACCTCCGCCCATTTGCATATTGTATTTGGATCAGTTTAATACAATGTACATAGATGCTGCAACACAAAAATTGTTGCATGCTGTTGTGTCAGTAAATAAAACCACAGAACAACTCTTTTTGAGTGCAAGGCCAGTTGAGGTTTTATCTGCATGAAAAGGAAATACCAGAACTCAATTCTTTTTCCGTCAGCGTGTGTTTTTAATTTGCATGGCCTTGTGTTTATCATTTTGTTTCAGTGTTCAAGGAAACCTCACTCAAGTTTCTGAGTGATTTCAAATGCTAAACAAATGAAAACAACAATGCATAAACTCACTGCCAAAAGCCTGGAGCCCATTTTGCCAAATTTGCATCAACCGCAATGAACTTTGACATGTTTGACTAATCAAAATGATCTGCATACTTGTAACCCATAACTGAACATGCATGAGCCCTGCAGGACTCACAGTTTATCTGCAATTTGCAAGTGACTAATATTTGTGAAACATGACACTGCCACCATTTGTGATCATGAACATTCGCAAATTATTTTGAGTGAGACAAACCCTTAGAGTGTAATTTTACTACAGAAAGACATTGCTAAATATAATGATAATAATTTTTTATGCATTTATTATCAGAAAATATACTCCATATTTTACATTCCTTGTATTTACAACAAAAGATTTGTGCTGCAGCTAAAATTAGAAACTTTCCACAGTTACTATTCCTTCTGCTGAGACTGATGTCACCCATCCTGAAATACAACATGAGCCAAGTTCACATTTTTCAGATTTCTATAACACACAGAAACAGATAATTCATCAACTACACAATGTGCTTGTGAGCTTAAACTGCAGTAGTTTTCTCTGCTCTTGTGGAAAAGCAGGACAAAAATGTTCATTTGTACAGTGAATCTCTACAAATTTAATCCATGAGTGTTTTTTTAATTACTAAAAAAAACCATATTTCATATCTTTTGGTAATTAACTGCATGTTTGAAAACAGTATTTTATTGGCAAATGAGCAAACAAATCTGAGACCTCTAGATATGCGTTGATGCTCTGCCGTCCATGGAGCTGGACCTGGACAGGTATCGGCTTGTGGTGCGGCCTTCCTCTCCCATCGCATTTTCCATCTTTGCGAGCACAGAACTCTTGAACTTCCGCTTGAAGTCGTTGCCCATGAAAACATACAACACTGGGTTGAGGAAGCTGTTTGCTGCGGCCATAGCTGTGCCAACTTGTAGTCCGACTGTTAAAATGTTGTGGTCGTAGTTTTGATGGTTTAGCTCAAGTAGGATGAACAGGTGGTAGGGCAGCCAGCAGATGAAAAAAGCAGCAACAAGGGCAGTCATGACTTTGAGGGGCTTGGTGGATTTGGCCATCCTGTTGGTGCGAAGTTTGAGGATGATGACAGAATAGCAGATAATGATGATGATGAAAGGGACAACAAACCCTGCTAGGAAACGGCTAAATGCAATAATTCTGTGACTTTGCGGGTTTGATGTATAGTTGTTGTAGCAAGAGGTCTTGCCCAGATAAGTGTGAACATCTCGAAAGATTGTAGAGGGAATGCTCAGTGCGATAGCGACAACCCAGGCTATTATAACAACAACAGATGCCTTCCTTACAGTGCGGTGATTCTGGGACCAGACTGGAAACTTGACCAACATACAGCGGTCAACACTGATGACGACCAAGAGGAAGATACTGCTGAACATGTTGACGAACATAGCCAAGGGGGTGAACTTGCACATGAAGCGTCCAAAGATCCACTCATCCATCGCCGTGTGGGTGATGTTGAACGGGAGAAAGACGCAGAAGACAAAGTCAGAGATTGCGAGGCTCAGGTACCAGGTAGTGTTGACCGTCTTCTTCATCTTAAAGCCAGTGATCCAGATGACCAAAGCATTCCCGAAAAAACCCAGCAGAAAAATGATTATACTGACCACCAGCAAAGACACACACAGGACTTCCTTTGAACATGTTGATTTGTGCTGAAAAACTGACTCCTCGTGAGGAGTGAAATTGCCTTCGTAAGTGTAGTTGTAGTCTGACTCATATTCATATCCTTCCATTTCCATTAAAGAACAGAAGTATCTTTAAAATGTCTGTAAAAAACAAAACAAAACAAAAAACATTCAAAATGACCAAAAGATCTGCATGGGTAAGACTGTACATAACTTTCCAACAGAGCTCATTAAATTATAAAATATACTAATCTAAATTAACTGCAAATATAATATTTGAACCATTAAACAAAGTCATACCTGCTGTGCGGCTCTTCCACTGCTGTTGACTCGACGCTTTCCGGAGCTGAGTGACCAATGAGCTTTGTGTGGTTCCTTTAGTTGTGTTAACACCACATTCACCACATCAGCTGACTAGGGGGTGTCTCAATACTTAAGTCCCCACACTTTCATTTCTGCATTTTTAAGTCTTACATCTTAAAGGACTCTTGAGTCATTTATAAGATTTGTTTTGTTGATGACGTTAGAATGTACTTCCCATGTGGAAAACTTTTTATAGTTAAAGTTAAGTTCTTAGATATTATGCTAAACTCCCAATTTAGCCATCATCACAGCAACAAAAATAATTTCTTACACTGTTGTTGGTTACAAGTAAGTCTTTAAATGATTAAGTATTACAGTTTTTCAGTATTTCCAAATATATCCACTGGCTTGTGAAAACATTATTACACATACATGTACTCTCCTCTGTCAGAGTTTTGTAAAATGGCTCCGATGTTTTTGGGTATTGGAAGTTTCCCTTTTCTCTGCCGGATGCATGTTATCAGTGTGTTCAAAGCAGACAAAGGAGGAAGGCTTATGAGGCCGCAATGTTCATAAAACCGTAAAGCTCTGGGTGAGATGACAGTGGTCTCACAACAATAAACACACTGATTTTAATTTGATATTTCAACCCCAGCTGATACAGATGTTTCTAATAACTCACACAAACAGCAACAGCTGCTGTAAACGCAGGCCAGGGAAGACGTCGTCTTCATTTACTGACTCTCTGTGGTTGTCCTGCTGCTTCACGGAGTCATAATCATTTAGGCAGATGCATCCATCCACGATGTTCTGTGCTTCTTCTGAAAACGAGGAGGCAGCAGCAGGAACAGCTGCGAGAAGACAAATCACAGATGGCAAAGTTTCTCAGTTTGGAAAAGGTTATCATAAGTGAAGAGAACAACAACGTTTGCAGATGTGAAACTGGTTTCAAGTCCTGATTCAAAAGTTTCCATGAGAAACTAAGCTAATGTGGTATAGTTATGTCACAATTGAGTCGTAAGTCGTCAGAAATGATCATATCTAAAAAAAAAAATAAGAATGATTTTGAGATGAAGAATCTATTTTAACCTTGAAGGTGATACTACAGAAAGGCATGGTCTGTGTTTTTGTAGTTTTTTTTTTTATCTCCACTTGATATATCTTAGTGTGCTTTAAGGTGGATGAGCAGGTTTTACTCATGGTACAAAATGGCAAAAGTCTTCATGACAACAGGACAACACCAGTATTTATATATATATATATATATATATATATATATATATGTATGTATGTGTATGTGTATGTGTGTATGTGTGTGTGTGTGTGTGTGTGTGTGTGTGTGTGTGTGTGTGTGTGTGTGGACTGATACTGTGTATTTGACAATCTTGTTATGAATAAATTTGTGGATTTCTTGCATTTAGAGTATACAGTTTGGAATTTCATATTGAAATACAATCATTCTAACTTTAAAATAATAAAAAAATTGACAATCAATTGTCTCAACATCACCACTATCTTAACATTTGTTTTAAAACAGTATGGAAGAAAGCACCAATACATTTAAAAAAAAAACTGATGTGTGCTTAAAACCCCCGTCATTTGCAGTGTTTCACAATGAGAGCTACTGTATTAACGTGGGGAAAAGGCTTTAAGGTTTGTTTACGTGCTGACATCTTGTACTCTCCCCAGTTTTAGGAAGCAAAGAAAACTCTGTGTGTGTGTGTGTGTGTGTGTAAAAAACAAGAGCATCTGCTGTAGTCATATCATGTAATTTATCTTCTGTCTACCCCTAATGGTATTTTATGAATAATTTCTTTTGCCCATTTCTTTTCTTTATTACTGTATGTCCTTCTCTGTCATAACAAAGTTTCAAAACACTTGGTCTGAAATGTCAAAGGTGTTCTTCTGCTCTCTGAAATAACAGAAGGATTTTCTAAACTGGTCATTTGCTGTTTTTTTAACCTTTACTATGCTGCCTGAGAGACAAACAAAATACTGTTAAATACAGCATTTTATAAGTGGTTGGAGCATACACACTGAGAGTGTTTGTGTTGGTCACCCTGTGAGGATGTAGCTGACATCCTCATAATATTGACCCAACCGCAGATCAATGTGCTATAACAGAGCCGTAAAACCGCATGTCTCCAGAGATGTCATAATGAAATATATCTCTTACTGCTGTACTGCAGTTTACTTTGTTGGAATTAGGTGGGTAATTACATTTTTTTGCTCATCTTTGAAGCGGATAACCTTGTAAAAAATAAATGATTTTTCCCAGTTGTATTCCACAGTAATTGATTTGATTCCTGCAGCTTCTGTTTGGTTTTTCCTTACAGCGAGCTTCTTGCTGGAGACAGAAGTGAAAGGACACGAGCTGGAAGTCTCCAAACACCCAATTTCCCATCTGATGATATTTGCTGCTGAGTAAAGGCTTCTGTTTCTTCTTTAATAGGTTACAGAAGAGAGCAACAATCAATGTATGCTACAATGTTAAACAGTTTTCTGCACATAAAATCAAATCTTAAAAGAGAAAATCTTTCGTTGTGTAGCTGATGAAGCACATAAGTTTCAAAACTCACTTCATGTTCAGTAAAGAAAACATTTCTTGGACCTCCTATGTGCTTCTTAATTTTATCTTGATTATTATAATGAACAGGCAATTTTACAATATGTTCAGGAAACAATCTTAGGCATGTAAATCCTGAACCACATGCAGCTCTCTGGTAAATTAGGAAATGTTTAATTGCATACAGCATGCCTACCTCATCTACTTCGATGCATTTCAGCAAAATCACTTTCACCGCAGAGGACACAGAGACCTCCTGGTGCCCTGCAGATTACATTTCCTAACGAAGACTGAGGTTATAAATAATCAAACTCACACCATACGCAGGTAGTCTTTCACTGACAAATGCAATGCAGGCCCTCTAAGGAAATGCTGCTTTATATTTGAGAAGATGTTTCACATTTTGATGAAGATAATAGTTTTTTTCTTGCTAATTTTACTCAAAAATACAGAAAAATTGTGTCATCAAGTAGGTTAGAAACAGCTGATTTAAGGAGTCTTACATCTAAATTTGAAGCACGACGTGTTGTTGGTTTCATGAATTCTACACTGGAGGTTTTCATATTGGCTTCCACATTCATCCTTGATACGTTCTGCATTATAATGTATACAAACAACTTTGTGTCCATTGTATGTAAGCTGAGTGCATCACAGTAACACCCTTGATTCAGCATGAGAAAGTAGAGATGTGCTGCATCAGAGTTCACTCAGAGTCTCAGGTGCTGTAAATATGAATATAAAAAATAAAGTACTATATTATCTTTCATTCGATTATTTGCAGAAGTCCTGCAGAGTTTTGTTGTAAAGTTGGAAGCAGCACACTGGATTAAGCATGACCTTGTAATTATTCAGTGCCACACTGGGCCACAATGTAACTTTCAGTTTTGACATGAGTTGCACACAAAGATGAGGATTAGGCATATTTCATCTGTTTTCATTTTTAATTCCTTTCTCCTTGAGCACAGAGAACAATCTTCTGTATTTTGGAAAAATCAAAACACAAGTTGAATTTCAAATTTTGCAGCTGCAAACTTCTAGATAATAAATCTTTGGTATTGTTTCAGTGTTTCCCTGTATTTTTTAAGGCTAACTTTATCAAATAAAGTGAGTACCTAAAGTAATATGGAATATATATATATGATATTTGAACTTTTTCCTCTGATGTAGATTTACTGCACAGACAGTCTACTGGCTCTCCAGAAACAAATCATTTCAGGTTTACTTACTTTTGTTTTATTACAGTATCTTGGCTTTAAAGAACAGGTTCACAATTTTTCAAGTCTGTCTTAAAACACTATTCAGGTACCCAAATGAACATTGAAATAGTTCTTCCTTGTAATCATTCCTCCTGTTCATACTGACCATTAAAAGATCTCGTCCCAGTGTGCTTACAGTGTCAGTGATGGGGGACAAAAGATTAAGCCACCCTGAACATCGCAACTTGAAATTTCTTCCAAGAAAAGTAACTGGTTGATCAAAAATCTTAGTAATCTTTCACAGATTCTGCTCATTTTGTGCTACAGGAGAGTCAAACTTTTACACATAAGTGGACCTATGAACGTTTGGTAGTAAGAGACAAGTGATGAAGCAGAGTGACTGAATGTCTCAGCCTAAAGCAAGTAGAAAGAAATATGTAACCACTCTTTCCTCAGGCCTCCTCTGTTGTTTGTCAGGCTCATAACTGATTTATTCTATTGTGGTGCCACATAATTCACTTTCCACTTTTCTCTAAAAGGCTGCAGAATAGTTAATGCAGTTCTCCTGATCTGATAAGAAGCCTGGTTTCATGTGGTTCTGCTGGTGTGTCTGATGTTTTTCCTTTAGTCCAGTTTTCGGAATCAAGAGTCAAATGACAAATTGTGGGTTTACATATTTTCAGGAAATGAAAGTGATTTCTTCCGTTTCTTCCTTTTTTTTTCATAACCCCTGACATCATGACTTTATATAACTCTGCTGTTTCCATGGAGTCCCCATGGTCAAAGTTACTCAACCCCACCGATGAATGTACACAGCTCATCATCTGCATTACTCATCTATGGGCTGGTTTTATACCTCAGATAAGTCTGAAGTATAAATTCAAGTCCTTAAGATTCGGCCGTGACAATAACAACATATGTGCGATTCAGTGAAATGTGTCCTCATGTATGGAACTTTCCAGTGTGAAAAACATCTGGATACCAATCAGTCACAGTCAAGCTTTCAAACCTGAAACAAGCCATCAACTGGCTGTTAGTCACATTTATGATTATGCCTGCAATCAGGACTTGTCTCGCCCTCCTCCCCTGCGGTTTGATGGAGGATCCTCCACCGTATCAGGTTCCACTCCTGCCAGCCAGTGCGCCGTATGAATTGAATTTTAAAGCAACTTGAGCATTAAAGCTACATTAGTGTTTTCTGCTTGAAACCCATTATATAGATTATAGAGCAGCAGAAATGCAGCATAAATCTTCTTACCTAAAATCCACCTCCACAATGCAGATTAAAATGGAATCACAGTATCAGAAATAGATAGTAATCATGTGTTGAAATGATCTACAGAACAAAGCAGCAGCATTAACCTCAGGAAGTGACTTCATACAACTCAATTCTGCCTGTTATTATTAGAATCGCTATGGTTTCGCAGCCCTTTTGTGGAGGTTGCTGCTTTCTTTCTCCCTGCGTGAGCAATAAAATGTTCATGAAATGTTTATAAAATTAGTCCTAATTTCACTTTCCACTTTGAGCTGATACATTATATGCACAGGTTTCTCTCAGTCAGTCTTTACACACAAGAAAGGTACAATTCCCTTCTAGGTCATAACAGAAGGAGCTGGTTTGAAATTCCTGTGGTGACATGAACCACAGCAAACATTTGCAAATAATATAGTTTGTTTTATCCTCCTTGTAGGTTGAAATGACTGACAGACAGTTCGGAGAATGACAGAAAAGTTTCTGACAGTCGTTCATTTTCCCTGCTGGAGTAAAACTAACCCTAACCAACCTTCCTGCAGCACCAAGCAGTCACAAACAAAATGTCAGGATTCATTTGTGTACATATATTATTGCACTCATGTCTGACTGCCCCAGTGTCTAATTAGAGTCTGTCATCAACAAAGCTGCAAGTGAAGCAGGCAAGTCAATTATCAGATCCCAGTTCACCTCTGACTGCAGAAGATATTGATTTGCTCTGAATGTGACATGAGCATCATCGACTCTGGTCGTCCTCATCGGAAATAGGCCACAGGTTTGGAGTCATGTGGATATTTTCACCTTTAACCTGGCAATAAAAACGTTGAATGGGTTACTTGTCTGCAGCAGAGTTCATTTTGAGATTCTTTAATTGGTTTTCAAAGCACTGAATATCTTTACATTGTCTTATCTCATATGGTTAAGAGATATGTGCCTACCAGGTCGCCTACTGTTGATCCTCATGCTTGAGCATCTGGATTTTTCCTCATGCAGCTTTTGTTTGTAGACACTTTTAAATTAAATCTTAAGACACATCTGTTTGACTTCGCTTCTTTTAATTGAAATGGATCCTTTATGTATTGATCCTTGCTTTATTGTAAATGTTTAGGATTATTGACTGTGACGTGAAGTGCTTTGTTTTGCGTTATACCCATGAATTCTTCTTCCTCTTATAAATAATCACTTTCAAGAGGAATATTACTATATTATACATTAATATTGAGTACATTTAACTATAGACTTTTAAGCATCTCTTGACTTCTCATGCCCAGTAGAAGCTGTACATTTGTTCTCTTTGTTATCTAAAGTGATGTAATGAATACAGGTAAATCCAGTGACACTTTATTGATTTCTATATTACATTTCTACACTTATCACATTGGGGAGAAATTGATATACTTTCAGAAAACTGAGATGAGATCAAAAGAAGCGTCGGTCATGAATATTTATTTGTCTTTTCTATGTAATTTAAATAGACAGACAAGGAAAAAAGAGGACACACACATGCAGTGACATATGCACACACACACACACACATACATACACACTCTATATTAAGAGGGATTAGAGTTGGATGTTTGCCAACCGTAATATGCACAGATGGACCAGCATGACTCCATTTTAAATCTTTATATTAACAGACTTTTATCCATCAGACCACAGAATGAGGAGGAGATGAGCTACATTATCATCTTTGACATTTTTTCCACACTCTGACATGACAAGTTATTCATCTCACAAGGAGGAGAAAAAAAAAGTTCCCGCGCTTATACAGTAGCAGATCATCAAGATCCCATTCCCTCGAGTTCAGTTCTGCTGACATACAAAACTCCACACACACACACACACACAGCTGCTTACTATTCTGTCATTGTGACAAACTGGAAATATATGAACTAGAAAGAGCTGACAGGGGTCGAAAGCCTGTGACCCTCCGCTGCAGGAGTGGAAGTCATGTGACACAGGAATAACTGAGGCGAAAACACTTCTTCACAGAAAACTTAAGAGCTTGAAAGGCTGGAAAAGAGCACCGTCTGTTTGCTTCACTCACCTGCTGCCTTTGACTTGTTTGCTTTTAAGGGAGGACACAGCTTACACATGACAACTCGGTCTATACTGGTGACCACTGATGGACGTTCCCACCAGCATACAGCTTAAGGGAAACTGTCAAGCCCAGTGCTGCTGGAATAATAGTATTTCAACAATATCAAAAATCCAGATGTGACAATTTTCAGTCACCTCCTCTGTCTTGTTGGATGTTTTATTATCATTACACCGTCTGGAAAACAATGAATGAGACTGCAGCATCAAAGCAGCTTGTTAATTTATTAATACGTCCCTGACCCCTGCAAAAACTTTAACTGTTATATCAGAGGGTTTTAAATCTTCTTTCATCTAACAAGTACATTATCTGCCGTACCTTTTCTTGCCACTGTGAATTGAAAAAAGACATCTGAAATAGCTAAGATGTCTTGACATCACACCCACTGTTGGAAGATCTATCTGTGAATGTGTTTGTGTTTTTTATATTATCGAGCACGCCAACTGAAAGATTTACTGCAGCTATACACATTTCAAAAGATAGGAGACACTAAGGGTATTGCATCCATAGTCACAGTTATCAGTGTCCACTGAGAAAAATAATCTCTTATTTAGCATCTCTTTTACACATATCCCAAAGTAAATATCCTACACCGAAGCCTTGCGTAGAAAACTAGCTTTTATTAAGGAAATTCAACTAATAGAATAGAGCAGAAATGTCCTAAATTATGCAGCTATGATAATCCAATATAGCCTTGGGTGTGTGGTTTTATGTGATCATCTGTGCAGCTTTTAACCATCTAAATCCTGTTAGAGTGATCAGACAGATCGTATGGCACTGAAAAAGTCAATTAGCAACTCTAATCCTCAAAGTGACCGAGGCTCATGATCATAGGATTTCTGCTTGTAGTCAGAATGTCATATTATTAGTAATACTGTATAAAAAATATAAACATATAATAAATATATCCATCAGCTCACTTTGTCTTCACATCAATCAGAGTAAAACTAAACTCTGATACTGTGCTTAAAATAATAATTTGCAATACGTTCCAACAACAATCAGAGATTTCTTTTTTTGTTTACACATGACAGAAAGCAGCTGGGTCGAGGCCCTTTGTCCTGTGAAGCGTGCAGGACTGTGGGAAACAATAATAAACCCACATTCTGGCACGCAGGACTCGCAAATGTGAAGGTGGAGGGAAAAGAAGGTGCTGCAGGTTATTTGTTTTTGTTTTATATGATGAAGTCAGCCTGCAGATGGGCTCCTTGTATGATTACCATATGGGCCCACAATGATTAATCAGATGTCACTGGCGTTGGATGCCTCTGAGGCTCAAATAACCACCTGCCAGCAACATACACTGATCATTCTGATACATGAGGAAGCATGTTGGTTTTCATATGGGAGCTTTTTTTTTTACCAACACTGTAGTCTTAAATTTATTCATCAGATCGTATTTAAAACCTTGTTTACACATGGAAGTTTTAATTAGTATGGCAATACAGGTTTCAAACATGAAAATATCAAGATAAGAACTTTTTTTTTTTTTAAATTCAAATCACATGTATTGCATGTTTCAATCTGTTTAAAATTCAATCTAAATTGGAGCTGAGAAGTCCCACACAGACACTGTGATTAGTTTCACACTGTCTGCAGCCTGCATTTGCAAAACCACAAGGTACAAAACAGCCAAATGCAAGCAATTTCAGGGGAGCGCAGATAAGCAAATAGTGTCACCCAGTAGTATTGTGTTCTATTTAATCCTGTTATAAGGTGCTGTAATTTTATTTTGTGCACCCCCTCTACGTTACCTAAGAAACCAAGGAAAGTCAACAGCTAGTCATTTCTTGGTGGGTGAAGAAAATAATGAGCTGCCAAGGGTTGCTGAGTCATTTCTGTGTGTTGATGTGCCTGTTAGTGCTAGAGTTTGGTACATTTGACAGAGCCGGGGGCTTGCACACCCACTCCCCTGAAAGGAAGTGAGATAATAAGTCAAACAGCAAGAAACCGCCTGAGGGAGGTCCCTAATGGCTGCCCCTCAGTGGAGACCTAATTATTTCTGCCTCCTGTCTTTCCACTAGATAATTTTCTCACCTGTTGGCTCTGCTGAGGCCCTCGAGCAGGTGACCAGCCTGCAGGACCCTGACAGAACACATGAGACCGGGCCCAAGGGAGAGTTTCTCTAATCTGAGGTTACAGCTGACAAACAAGCAAATATGACCACACATCAAGCCTATCACCAAAACCTGTTCCTCCCTATTGTACTGCTCCAGGACAAATATTTCCCTCATACACAGACACATACACACACACACACATACACAAATCATCTCCTTTGTTCAGCCATTCATAAAGGATGTCTCTATGTAAAAATGACTCCCTTTGGGCGGCTGTGACGGTGAGAGGCAGAGGACGGACAGATAGGAGCATAAAGAGAATTAATCATGTTCAGTCTCTCCAGACCGCAGGCGAGAAGTCGCACCCACACCCTCCCTCCCTACACATCCATCCAGTAAAATTAATTATCCATAATCCTCTTGGTTTATGTATTGCTGCATTTTACAGACTCCCTGTGAGCTGTAAGTTCAGTGGGACAACAGAGGTTTCTCTGTGAAGTCCCGAGGAGGCTCCTGGACATGATAGACTGTTGGCAGCTTATTTATAAGATGTCAGATGAGCAACAGCAGTGGGAGCAGAGCAGTGACAGCTTACCACCTTACTATAAAGAGTTTTAAGTATTCTGTATGTTGTAGCCAGTGTGGGTAGTCAGTGTAGCAGTTTAACTCAAGTTGTTTGCCTGAGCGAGCTCGCAGGCTTTGCTTCATTTTAGAGGGTCAATTAATACATTATATAGAACATTATATATAAAATACATTATATATTAAAGTAGAGCATACCAGTGATTTGGCTTGCAAAGTGTAATTTTACACATGAGGAAGAGGCTGTATTTAGCCATTACAGAAGGCATTTAAATACAATTAGGTTTTGTTTTCCCAAATATTCATATACAGTTTGGATACACCTTACAGAGAAAGTGTCTCCAAACTTTTGACTGGTACTGTAAGTCTTTTGTGAGAAAAAAGTGAGCAGAGGCGCTAATGTTAGCCAGCTAAAACCACAAGATCACAATATATTTCACCTGCTTTCCAGTAATGTTAGCTTACGTGTCCTATTGGAGGAAAGCCAGCTCGGGGTCAGATGTTAGCGGACCCCATTTCTAAGCTAACGTTAGCTAGTGTTGCATCCTGTAGAGAGAGGCAAGGCACTCGGGAGTGAGCATAAACGTCACATCCTTTGGATTTTCCCGGCAAAACTGTCCTGAGTCCTTTACATAGAAATCAGTCCAACAACTGAGAAAGTCATTTTATTATTTCTTCACATTCTGTTGATATTTTTAGTATTTTTTTGAATGTTTTAAACTAAAATTCTTACACAATACATATTGCACCTCTAAAATAATTAAGCAAAATAAGTAGTAGTCATATCTTTGGTTTTGCTGAATGTCAATGGATTTGATTATATTTACTTTAAGTAGTAGTAGCCTATTTGTTGATTATAAGAGTAGTTGTTGCCAAGGTAACAAGTAATGGGGACCCAAATCAAGAATAAAACTGCTACGTTTTAAAAAGCACCATCATTTGTGTCATGCCCTTTTCAAAATCCAACAGAAGAAACTTCCCACTGTGACAGTGTCATGGACATTGGCCCTTCTCACAGTGCAGTGAAAACTGTAAGGAAAGAGCTCCAGTAATTATCTGTTTGACACCTGGGGAGGCAGCCACAGGTGTGCCGCGTCCCTTCGCTTTCCTCTGACCTACACTGAGCTCCTGTAAGCAGGGAAAGCGGAGGGGAGTCTCTCAGCATGCACTGACTCTCACCAGGCTGCTGGGGCGACATAGAGAAAACATAAGATTACAGTGTTTGTGAAACAGTGAAGTCTGGAGCCTGTAAACTAGTGTTTTAATCTATCTGGTTTTGTGTAAACAGAGGAGTTCCTGGACAGGCTGAGGTAACCAAAGGCCAACCCTCCGTCCTCTTCTCTTTCCAGCAGAGAAAAAAAAAAGGCTCCCAAATCGTCTTGTAACAGCAGCTGTAAGTCTGACAGTGAGTGTGTGGATCTTGCATTTTGGAGCAAACTCCCTTTAGATCGATATGTTGGATGCTGACAGTCAAGGACACTTGTTGCTCCCAGCGTAGCTCTCATTCACTGTCATCCATGTTACAGCCCTCTCATCCCTGCTTTCTGAGCCCTCTATACTCAGAGTGGAAAGAGAGCCACCATCCCTCTCCTTCTGACTGTCTGACGAGATCCTCTATCTCTGACACTCAGCTCTGTCACCCAGAACAAAGCCTCCTCTCCGACAGTAAGGCAAGCAGACTGACGGCTCAACAGAGGCCAGAGAGAGGAGAGCGAGTCGGTAGCAGGGGAGGCGAGGCGCCTGTGCCAGAGGGATTTATATCCTGCCCTGACAGGTCGCTTTTTTTTCCAGGTGGGCAGATGGATTTTCTCCCTCTTGAAGCACTACAAGTACCGAAAAGACAGGGTGTTATTTTAATAGTCAGTGACAGGTCATTTTTAGAGTGTGCTTCAAGTTAACGTGTCAGCTGGTGTGAGGATCATGCTGTTGCAGGTTTCAGGTTTCAGGTTTCCCTCTTTAAAATCTGCAATATATTCGGTGGAAACTGTTTTCTGGCTTGTAATCCGTGTCCATGCATCATAGTCATTTGTCAACACTGATACAGGAGATAAAAGCAGTATCGCAGGAGTGCATTACGGATAACAGAGGCCTAACTTCACATGAGTTGGTTCCATTCTGATAATAATCCCAAAGTGACGTGAGGCGTTTAATTGCATCAACACAGTGAAAACAGAATTAGCGCTCATCAATGATTTCAACTGCAGACTCATGTGATTTTATCTGTTTCCACAGCTGAGGGGTTTAAGCTCACATGAACATATGCCAGATGGGCAAAGAATCGAGTCTACAGTATGACCCGAGGGCCGTTCATTTCGTGCCATCGCTTCCTCTTCATCGGTTGCTCATTCTGCCATATTTGTCCTTGCTTCTCAGTTAAAGCATAATCTTGGCCCGATTGTTGTGGAGCCTTATATGAAGAATTGGCCAAGATGTCCCTGCTTTGATGCTTGTCTGTGGTGTAAGAAACTGGACTTGAACCAGATAACAGAATCCAAGGGCAGAGCAGAATTACTGTCTCACCCAAATTTAGCATCCGCTTATTCTGTTAACCCCCGGTTTAAGGAAAAAAAAAAGATCTTAATTAATTTCCTCCTCACTGCTGTTTTGGGAAAAACATACCAGTAGAAAAAGATCACTTAAAAAAGCCTTCACTTTGAAGTAAGTATTTCACAATTATTAAGTCAGCTTCACAGGAAACCTTTCTAAGTTCGAAGCCAATTAACTTTTTCAAAGCAACATGAGGCAAATAAGACATTTAACTGTAGACATATCAGTCACTTTCCTTTTAAACTTTCAAGGCTAACAGCCCCAAACATTCTGATGACTCTCAAGCCAAATATGGACATCACTATTAGGAACTGTGGCTGCAAAGTGATGTCCACAGTCGCTTGTGGCAAGATTGCATCGTCAGAGCAGACCTCTGAATCAGCACTTCTGTCACTCAACAAATCCTGCACCTCCTGAGCTTCAGAGAGCTGGTATTTATGGTAGTGCTGTCATTCAGAGACTGCTTGTTTCCAGGGCCAGCAATACAAAACCACAGTTCACCGAGCTCTGGAAAGAGAAATACTGACATTAGAGTCATCTTTCACCTGTTCTCATGCATCTGAGCAGGTCCTATTTTGGAGAAATACTTCAACACTCTGTGTCTGCTGCCAACTGTTACATTTGGTTGGGAATCTGAGATGGTTTTGGCAGATATTTTCTTGGATTCTGATCTGATGATTGCTTTTGTATGGTTGCTCAACATCCCGGGAATATAAGGCCATTTTAGAACTGAGTGCACCTTGTAAACACATTTTTCTGCATGATGTTGCCATAATCTAAGATGCTAATGCTCTCATCCACACTGAATGAGGCCTTAACAGACCCTGTCTGTGAGGCTCTGGAGGCCAGAGTTTGAAGTGGAGTCACTGACGTGGAGTCAGTTCAGAGTCACTGAACTGGATATTTTGTTTTATGAGTAATGGTTCCCTGGATACAGCTCAGGATTCAATGTCTGACGGAGGACTGAAGCAGTTTCTCCACTGATATATGTGATCATATATTAGTAGGTAATACCATAATTGTGTCCACTGTACTGTATATCTCATTCTCTGTAGCTTCACCACTGTTGGAGGGAGAAAGGTGTGTCATAATCACTTTTCTGAAGGTTTTAGAAAATTTAAGTAAGTAGTTATACACATATTCATATTGTCGCCCTCTAACCATGATATCTACATCAGAAATTTGATGATGTTTTAAAAATATGTTGTTTCCTTTCCAACATACTTCCACGTGCTCTGCTCACACTGTTCACTGCTGACACATGTCTCCAAACCACAAACCTTTCAGGAACTTAGAAAAGAACTTTGGTTTCTAGACCACAATTCAGAAGTTTGTTGCTTGTCAAAAAACCCACTTAGAACCACTTTATTTTGATTTCCTCTGATGTATTATGTACCACATGCATATTTTACAGCACATATTTGTCATTCTCTTATATGGAAAATAATCAACAATTTGGTAGTGCTGAATCAAGCTCATAAAGGGAATCTTAAGTAGTCTTCAGGACTTGGGAGATCTTGAAGACTTTATCATCTTTTGTTCATGTTTGTTGTAAATGAAAAAAATAAACGCAATGAATTTCAATGTGGAAATAAAAACCTGTGACAGCTTTGTCTTCTTCTTTCTTCTCAACGCAGCCAGACATACAGTACAGTTTCCCTGGTTTCATGCATTATGGAGTGAAATGTCCTTCCAAGCCAGCCAGTTACAAAACTGTCTTGGTGCAGTGGGAAAATTATACACCACTGAGTCAGATTTGAGCCACGAACTCACAAAACACAGAGCCTGTATCCCACAGGCAGCAGTTAGTTGTCCTTCTCCCATCACAGTTAATCATTGGCAGCAAGAATATTAAATATTTCCCCAGGGTTACTTTCTTACCTAGAGAATGAAAATCAAAATAAACATACTCTTAGCCTCTATACCATGCTCCAGCCTCCTTTTTGCTTTGAGAAGTGTGTGATAGAGCACATGAATAACAGGAGTAAAGAAATAATGCAGCTCAAGTACACTCAAACAGGCTGCTCCATTATCCTCCAAGGTGAAATTGCTGTGGGTCAGAGTGGCACAGAGGGACTCTGTGGTAGTAAATGATGTTAGTGTGCAGCTCCAGTGTACAGCACACAGTGTACAATACACTGTGAATACAATTTGCACTGTGACTTGACACATTCAAAATCCTAAATTTCAGACAGACCTGCTGAATCACCCAATCATCTATGCATTTGTTCATTCAAAACTTTCCCTGTGCTGTCTGTGGTGACAGCGTGAGGCTGAAGAGGCTCGGGCTGTGTGTGAATATCAGCTATTTAGAGCTGATAGCACGCCATGCCCATCTGCTCAAGATATGTCTAATAGTGTTGGCTTTGGCACGCAGCCAGGAATCAATCCTCATCACCGCAGGATGTTCACAGCTGGTGGTGATTTCTGTAAAGACAGTTTCACTTTATTTAGGTGCCACATATTGAAGTATAAAAGCCTTTAATAAAACACATAAAACCTAACAAAACAGGATACAGAGGACATGAAGGACGGGTATAAATAGAACTAGAAGATTACAAAATGTTATCAGAGTGAGGCTGAAGCACAGGAGGCGGTGGGGATTTTAAAGGAGAATATAAATCTTGCTCAAGACAATGACAGATTTCCATTTACTGCATTCAAAAACTGGATGGCATAAGAATAGATCATGACTGATGGTTTGCCATCAGACATCAGATGTTACATATTTAACAAGTGAAACTGTTTTTGAAGTTTTTGAGTTTTGAAAAGAAATTCCTAATGGTACAGAACTGCAGCCACTCTCCAAACACGACATATTCTGCTACACAATATCTGACTATGGTCATTAATGAGGAATCTTCTCGGTCGTTTTTAATTTTTAATTCATTTTATTTATTTTATCAGTCACTGTATAGGCTGGTTTTAGTGGTACTACTATCATTTTTAAGCTGTATCAAATTTTACTGACTATTTAGATATAGGGTGGGTACATGTTGTCATTGTTGTTGTTATCGTTATTAGTAGTTTTATTGTTGTTGATTCATTGTTGTTGTTTTTTTTGTTTTTGTGGTGTGCTTGTTCTTTTTTGTTGTTTGTGGTTATTTTTTGTTCCCTTTTGCCTTGGATTTTAATTAAACTATTGTTTTGCATTATGATGTAATGTTTACTCATGTGGACCCCAGGAAGAGTAGCTGCTAGCTTGGTAGTGGCTAATGAGGATCCAAATATGTAAAATGAAATAAATTATACTGATTCAGGGCTTTGTGTCTAAACTGAGCTACTGCAGTCTTCAGTTTGTGTGCTGTACTTTGACTGTGATGTTTGCAAGACAGATCAATGCTGCCCTCTTCTGTTTGTAAGTAAACTTGCTTTTAGAGAATGGAGGTAGGACAGCCGCAGGCTCAGTATCTACATAATCACTGCTGAGCAAATCAAGGCATCAGAGCAAAAACAAACTAGTCTTTAGTTCCTAAATACGTGCTATAGATAAAAAGTTCAAACATTCAACAGACATGTGCACCCCTAATGTGTAACTATGGTACATATTCTCTACCAGAGGGTGCATCTAGTTGTGGCACAGTAATTATTGTAATAAAGATTTTCATCAATCCTTTCATAATGAATGAGGACAAAAACGTTCTCCATCCATTCACTATATCCACTTAATACTGACTGCGCTGTAAAGGCTCATGTATTATGAGCACAACTGGCACATCTTGTCAACATAAACTTCACTGTGGGAGCTACATATTTGGAGCAGTCTATTTCAGTTCTTGGCCTGAAGTGTTGCAGCTTTTATAGAGAACCTTTTACCCTCCATTCGACCTCTCAGCCAATGCTTTCCACAGGCTGAGTACAAATCTCACTTCCCTATCTTTGGATTAACAGACCACTGATACATCCTTTGGCCAAACTCCAAATTTAGCCAACTATAACTTTGTCCAAACCATTTGATTGCTAGAGAGCATAATGGTGCTTTTTATTTATTGATTCTGTTATTGAAACAGAACACAATACTAAAATACAAAAATTACAACAGCAACAGAAAAAGTACCAAGATGCTTTAAAAACCTAAGTAAGAATGTCAACTGAAAATATTAATTTAATAACGACTGAAATAATGAAAAAGTTAATTAACAAATACGTTTTAAAAAAAATAAGCAGCTATTTAAATAGGTTTTATAATTACATTACACATATGGAAGCATAACAAAATAGTATTTAATAATAATAATAATAATAATAATTTTATTATATACAGTTGTACAGTGTATTGATTATGTGCTGCCTGTCAGGCAACAAATAGGGCAACAGTGTTCCATTATCACCCAATCACAGACCATTACGAACCATTTGTTGTATTGCTGCGTTTCAGCCAATCAACGCCGTTCTTCAATGTGATTCTGACCAATGATATTGTAGCATGTTTAGAAGTCCAGACCGAGGAAGTCGATGATGTGTATTTATTCGATAACAAATCAGTCGCTGACTAATCTTTAGTTTAGTGGTTGTGTAGTGTCGGAGCAGTTTTAAAATAAGTGCGTCAGAGAGCTGAGTTGATTCAGCGTTAGCTAGCTAACGTACAAGAAGTTAAATAACTGAGCGCTGAGTTGTTATTGAGTCACAGCTGTTATGTTGGCCGTGTTTCCCCTCCTGTCAGCCGGCCCTGGGCTCTTCTAGCTGGGGTGGAAATAGATGGGGTGCCGCTTTCCCAGAGGATGGAGGATTTAACCCTGGATCATCATGGCTGCTATGACGGTGTGGCGTTACACCAGCGGCCGTGTCCTGGGAGGATGGGGCCCGCTGCTGTGTGTCCTCCTCGGCTCCCTAGTGGCCCTCCTGATGCCCCTGGTCGAGGTGGAGGACCAGTGCTGTGCCGCCCTGAAGGGGATCGCCCAGCTCCGCTGCCAGCTGTGGGGGAGCCCCCGTCAGCCTCCAGCGGTGCAGTCCACCAGCCTCACTGTCCCCTTTACGGCCCTTGATCTGCTGCCTCAGAGGTCCAAGCCGAGCAAAGGTACAAACAAGGAACACTGATTCACTAAAAACAAGTCTAATTCAGTACCATATGTTAAAGTTAAGATGACACAGATGTCCAGCTCAGCATTAATAAGAAGCACATGATAATTTATTCCTTGACTCTATAAAAGTATAACGTTACTACTTGAGACTTTAATGAAAAAGTGGAGTTTTTCTAGTCTTTTTTTACTGCAACAGCAACACAAAAAGAGAAAAAAAGGAGATTATCATCTCAGATCAGTGACAACAGCATCTCTGTGTGATTCTTGAGATTTTGAACAAAGCAAAAAGCAAGAGCCACTTACTAAAGGACACAGTAATACACTGCACATTTTCACATCGTATGCTTTTTGTTAAATCATTGCTGTATAGAATGAGGCTGGGCAATTTGCTATACTGTCTATATACAGTATGTATCATTTAGTGCAGAAATGACTCAAGCAAAATGCCAAACATTCTCTGTTTCCAGCTTCTTAATATGAAGATTTTATGCTTTTCTGAGGGTTTTGACTGTTGGCCAGATAAAGCAGAGAAATTTTGAGCTCAGTCATTTTTCAAACTATTTAGTGACCTTATACCATTATAATCTAAACAATTAAATGATTAATCAAGAGATTATTCACTAATGGGAATAAAATCACTAATTGCAGCTCTAATATAATTTATAATCTATCATTATAGCCATATTTTGCGGTAGTATTAAATATTTTAAGTGCTTGAAAATGACAGTTTGTCTTAACATTATCAAAAACTCTACCTAACAAGGGGTTATCTAAATATCATGATATGTGTTCTCACTGGAAAAAGGTCTACTGGAAAATG
The DNA here is from genome assembly GCF_914725855.1 of Thunnus albacares. Taxonomy (NCBI): domain Eukaryota; kingdom Metazoa; phylum Chordata; class Actinopteri; order Scombriformes; family Scombridae; genus Thunnus; species Thunnus albacares. The sequence goes on along the minus strand of NC_058107.1, from coordinate 20,236,166 downwards.
TGATTTCATGAGTGTTGGAGTTGACGCTGTCTTGTGTTCTGTTTGCAGAGATGGAGCTTGAGGCCAAAGCAGCGCTGCAGCAGGCTCTGGAGATGAAGAAAGTGGGGAAGAGGGAGAAGGCCCACAAGCTGCTAGTTCATGCACTCAGTATGAATCCAGATTTTGTGGACGCCCTGACAGAGCTGGGGACTATTTTGGAGGAGGAGAAAGATGTTGTCCAGGCGGACCACCTCTACACCAAAGCCTTGACCATCTCCCCATGCAACGAGAGGGCTCTGGTCAGCCGAGACCGGACTCTTCCGTTGGTGGAGGAGATTGACCAGCGTCACTTTGGCATCATTGACAGTAAAGTGCGCAGGCTTATGTCCATTCCTAAAGGCAACTCTGCACTCCGACGAGTGATGGAGGAAACCTACTACCACCACATCTACCACACGGTGGCCATTGAAGGCAGCACGCTCACTCTATCTGAGATCCGTCACATCATTGAGACGCGCTACGCCGTCCCCGGGAAGAGCCTGCAGGAGCAGAATGAGGCCATTGGCGTGGACGCAGCCATGAAGTACATCAACACCACGCTGTTGTCCAGAACAGGAACCATGACTGTCAGTGACATCCTGGAGATTCACCGGCGGGTGCTTGGCTACGTAGACCCTGTGGAGGGAGGGAGGCTGCGCACCAGCCAGGTGTTCGTGGGCCACCACATCCCGCCTCACCCTCAGGACCTGCAGCGACACATGCAGGAGCTGATTCAATGGCTCAACTCTGACGAGGCCCTGCAGCTGCACCCTGTGGAGTACGCAGCTCTCGCCCACTACAAACTGGTGTATGTGCACCCGTTTGTAGACGGCAACGGACGCACGTCACGGCTGCTAATGAACCTTGTGCTCATGCAGGCACGATACCCGCCGATCACTATTCGCAAAGAACAAAGGGCTGAATACTACGCAGCTCTAGACACAGCCAATGAGGGGGATGTACGTCCTTTCATTCGCTTTATAGCCAAATGTACAGAAATCACATTGGACACTTTGTTGATTTCTACAACAGAGCATGCTGTGGGGCTGCCGGCAGCTGGACAGGACCAGGCCTGTCTCAACTGCAAACAGACCATCCCAGTCCACAACTGAACTGGAAATGGAGTGGAAAAGGGAGAATGAGACAGTAGTACACGTTTAAAGATTCTTTAATAGCAGTCCTACTTCAGTTGAATTGCCTTGTTTCTTGGCCTTTCTGGCTCCTGCTGCAGGAACACTTTCCACCTCTCGCCTGCTAAATATTATTGAATAGAAATCAGGTTTTGCTGGGTTTGGGTTTGCTATCATACAACAAGACACCAGTTAATCATTTTCAGTATCTAATCATACTCTCATAGGAGGAGGTATTTATTTGCATCAGAATACAATCTGAAGTTTTGACTACTGGTGGTGGGAAGAGGAAGGAAAGCTGTTGTATCATGTCGTTTGACTTGAGATGCTTCAGTGATTCCACTGATGATGTGTACAGTTTGTGGACATTTAGTTCAACTTTGGGATAGTGTTTCATAACACTGTAAAGCACTTTCATGTATTTGATTATTTATTTTATTTTAAAATAAAAGTGTTCTATTAACTATTCATTATGTCTTAAGGTTATAAACTTGTCTAGAAAGAACAAAGCTGTCAGTCATACCAGGGTCAAAGTTAATTTACATGTCTTTATTAAAACAAGTTTTAGACCAAGAAAAAAGAACATGACATGACTTTTTTTTTTTTCTTTTCTTTTTTTTTTTTTACAGGACCCCAAAACACAAGGTAGAAAGGCTAGATAATGAAACAAGCAAGAAAATAAATACTGTGATTCAACAAACAGAAAATAACCATTTATTATTCACCTCTCTACCAAACTGAAAACACTGACTGTAGAAATGATACAAAACAACAACACACCGTCTCGGAGTATTTCACATGAAACAGAAGGTGACTTCTAGAGACCAACATATTTAGATTATTTTTTTTGAGATTAGGCCACTGTGGTGAGAGCAATACATATAGCTTGTATTCCATCTGTTTTGAAAACTTAGACATTTGTTACAAACTATGGTGACCTTTTAACACTGAAAGTTATGTACACAAACTCAATATTTCTATCCAGACTATACAAGTGGACCATATGATGCAGTGTGATCTGCTGTACTTAATCTGTAAAGAATCAACACCTCACATGACAAGATGGAAAAACTGCATAGATTCTCTCTTGTACCGAAGGAGCTGCAGACCTAAATACATGTACATGACAGGAATAGACTAATCTCCCAGAACACTTTGGATCTGTCAGCTAATAGCTAAAGTTAATTCAGAGGGTGAGATCAACTCTACTCAACACGCCACATGAAGAAAAGCACATTTATAAAACTGTACTTGAGTGTCAGTTTGTAAAGGAGTTAATGATTCATTTTCAGTGTACTTTCTGTCCAATTCACTGTGCATGTTTGAGCTCAAGTGTCTCATATCAACACCTTAGAGTGAGACTATAACTTTCTGAAAGAAGAAAGAACACATTTCCTTCTTATAAACAATAATTTGGATTCACAAGAAATAAAAATGAACCCTTGCTCAATTCAGTAAACTCAAGGGTTTTGCTGGTCTGACCATTAGCATATGGTGGCTAATGTTAGCCAACTTTAGGTAGATGATGTTGTGGAACTGACATTACGGAGTCTGTTTGCCGACTTGATTACTTTTCTCTACTTGTGCCACTGTTACACTTCATTTTACCATTTTCCAAATGTAACACTTGTAGTCAAAAGTTGATTCAGCTTTAAACCACCTTACGGAGTGTTGAGTGAAGTCAAACTGCTGGAATCACTGTATGTAAATCAAACTAAAGCACAGACAGAAGCAAATGTCAAGCCGCCAAAGCAGCCAATGAGATCTGTGCGTTCTTAGTGTGAAGGGAATGTGGTCTGAATTTCTCTTTCTATCCCCACCAAATGAAACGGACTGACATCTAAAACAACTTCAGTGACTTGATGGATGTTTGTCCCAAAAATCAACAGGTTACATTAACTGTTACAAGTGTTAAGAAACATAAATCATATGATAGTTTACTTAGAGAACCTCCACATCAAGCATTAACATGTAGGGCAGTTATTATACAGGGAAATGTGCTGTAATAACTTCCCTCCAGACAAGATTTTACAACTAATATTCTCTTGCTAGACATACTGGAGGTACTCCATAGCATCATAATACTGATTAATAACTGATTAATAACAGCTGATGGTGTTGTGTAAAAAACAAAACATGTTGCAGTATATAGAGTCATTGTTAGTTGTATCCTCAGAGATCAAAATAAGCTGCACAACAAAAATCCTAAAATGTTTCCAAAAACATTTGGAGAATGTCTTCATCACTGTATCACATCCAATTTATGTACACACACACACACACACACACACACACCAACTATATTACACCACATCCGAGCTGTCAAATGTTTGCATATACCTTCTTAAACAACATTCACAAGTGGCTAATTTGAATATTTAAAAAAATACTCTCCCATAAGCCTCTGTCACATCTCTTTCACATTTAACAACAACAAAAAAAAAGACACTGCAACATGAGGCCTACAATTTAGATACAGTATATTTACACAGAAATATTATACACTTTTTATAAAATAGCCTGCCAGCCACCTTCAAAAACACCCAGCAACAACAATAACAACAAAAAAATATCTTTCACACTGGTCAAAAGTCACTGTGATCTTGGTTGAAAAGGGTTTTGTGATGGAGGGCAGGAGCTCGGCGATTAAGGCAATCTCGCAGAACGGATGATGAGAACAAGACTGATATTAAAGGGAAGTCAGGTAACCAACTACGGAAAAATCACCAACACTAATTTGTAAGGACACAAGATGGCTTTCAGTGTGAGGGCGGTTATGATTCTCTCGATCATCCTTTCACTTGTTGAGAATCATCCTGGCAAAGTCTGAATTTGACAAAGGTTTAGCGTCTCCGGCTGCATTCACCGCTGAGCTGGCTGCTGCTGCTGGCGCTCGCTCGGCCGCGCTCCCGTTCTCCACTTTGCTTACAGGCGTGCTTTGTCGATGCAGGGAACGAGGGAGTAATGAGAGCTGGGTGCGTCCTCTCCCCCTCCTGGAAAAACAAACAAACAAACAAAAAAAAACAGTTTTATTCTTGTATTTTACTTTAGTCAAACACTTAAGCTGCCATGATACTGAGGTGCAGCCGTAAACTTACGATCCGTAGATCTGGCGAGGCATCATGTCTGTCGTGGGCCTGCTGGAACCAGGTTTATCCATCATGTTCCTGCGAGGAGGGTTGCTTATAGCAACAGAGATTTTGTTGCCCTCTACCTCAGTGCCGTCCATTTTCAGTACTGCCTGAGAAGCCTGAGTTTCATCTGCAAACTCAACATACGCCAGACCCTGCAGAGCCACAGAGCGAGAGAGGGTTAATACATCATCAACAGATTCTGTGTCCTGACTTTGCTCAGTTCCTGTATGGTCAAAAGGTGGTAATCATTATCATTGATCAAGATGACTATTTTTAGCTAAACATCTGGACACTGCAGGACATTTAAAGTCTCACCTTGGGTTTTCCTGAGCGATACGTGACCAGACGAACATCTTTAACGGTGCCGTAATTTTTGCTAATTTCCTCCAGTTGTTCCTTCGTGCAGGAGAATGGCAGCCCAGAGATGAAGATTTTGTGTTTCTCAATGGACGTGTTGTATTTGAACACCTACAGGGCACATTCATGCAAAGAAGTCACCGGTATTGCACGTTATAATAAAACAAACCAACAAACAACAGGTCTGTTTATGTCAATATTTACCTTAAAGTCAGGGTTTTTGTTTTTGTCTACGCATGGTGAGACAAACATGGGCCTGCCCTCCACTTCTCGTCTATCCATCTTCAGGGCTTCAGCGACTGACACCGGGGATTCAAACTGTACGTAGCAGTAGCCTTTGAAGCTCCCTTTGTTGCTGAAGATGGGGCGAACCTGTTTGATGGGACCACAGGTCTCGAACAGCGTCCTGAGTTTTGCCTCTGGCTCCTCCAGGGTGTATGCCAGGTTGCTGATGAACACGCTGCTGTTATCGTTTCGAAGCTCGGGCTTGTCTTCGTTCTGCTTCTGGGCAGACGCCTGCTGGGCTTTTTTAATGCCAGGAGGAGCAGGCTTATAGCCGGGGGGAGCATTCTTCCCAAACAGTCCTGTCTCTGTCTCCATATACTCCTCTGTGGTTTGGTCACCGTTTCCTCTGTGCCTTTTGGGAGCTTGGTCTGTCACAGAGGGAGAAAGAGATTAAGGAATACATAATGGATGATATGACATTTAAGTTTTGGCTCAGAAATAAATTGTTACATCCTTCAAATTAAGTATTTTATGTACCTGACTCTTCATTCCATTCATCTTGATAATCATCCTGCTCTGCTTTCCTCTTCTCCCCTGCTCGAAACCCCTTAGGACCTTTCTTCTGAGACTTCTTGTCTGCCTTGGCCTTCCTCCGTTGCTCAGCTCTGTCCGCCTCTTGGCGAGCCAGGTTGGCTTCTTTCTCAGCCACCTAACAGATGGGCAGAAGCTTGTTATATGAGCCAATAGCAGCTAAATGATACACCTGCCCAGTACAATGCTGATACATGCTCCTACCTTTGCCCGTTGCTCGTTAACCCTGTTCAGCTTGGTCTCGGTCTTCTGCACTGCCATGTCCCAGTCCTCCAGAGACCCTGTAGGTAAGAACACAGAATGCACAGAAAACTGTAATTCATCAAAGTCTCCTCTATTGTTTTTTTTATTAAAGTTTATTTTATGCAGGGACTCACCTTCCACCCTCTCAAAGGTGAGCAGAACTTCACACACGTGCTCTGGGTAGTCTGAGGTGCACTGGACTGCTCTATGAAGAGCTTTGCGACAGTGGACAGGATCTCCGTAAGATCTATCGATAAAGTAAAAAAGTTAAGGGCACAATATAAAAGTTATAGCTAACAAAGACATTAGCACTTCACTTATATTCAATTTTTTTCATTCATCAAGAAGTGCACAGACAGACCTTTCAAGGTTATAGTACTCCAGCCACATGTTGGCATATTTGGCGTTCCCTTTTGTCATGATGATGTCCCACAGTTCTCTGGCTTTTTGCATGTTCTTGCAGTGGAGGGCCTGGTAGAGAAAAAAAAGAGAAAAATTATGTTCATTGGTACAGACAGTTTCCATATAACAAATGTGACGTTTTTTGTCTGTAATTATTATAACTATCTACAATAGTGAAATTCAACAAAAATGGTCACATAGTTGTGCTGCTTTTGTTTAGTATCTGGTCCTTTAGTCCATGTATCTCAAAGGGCCTTTAGAAGTTATCTCATTATCCTTCAAGGTCATTTGGAAGCACAAGTATATCAAGCAATAGAGCAGTTGGACATACTGAAAGATGCAGTGTATAGAAATTAGTGGCTTCTAGCAGAACTGATTTGGCAGAAATGGAATATAATATTCATAAATATGTCGATTATTAGTGTATAAATCCATCGATATAAGAATCGTTGTGTTTTTCGTTACTTTAAAATGAGCCCTTTACATCTACATAGGGAGCAGGTCCTCTTCCACGGAGGCCGCCACGTTGCACCGTCATGTTTCTACAGTAGCCCAGAACAGACCAAACGCTCTGGAGAGGGCATTTCACTTATTTTGTGGCTTCTCCAACATGCTTGGAATAGGAGGGGAGAAGTGTATTCAGTTGGTAACAATCTGTAAGCTCACCACTAGATGCCACTAAATCCTACACGCTGGTCCTTGAAGCTTTTATGTTTACAAGCTCATTGTCTTTGTCATATGACCCCATATTCAGGTCAGCAGTTACACAACCATGAAATTTTGCTCCCCCCCAAAAAAAGAAAATATGTAAAATTAAGAAACAAGAAACAGATTTAAATACAGAGTTAAACATGATTCACGGCAGAAATCAAACTCTTGAAAACGGTCGTCATAGTAACAATGCTTACCTCTATTCTTGCCCAGATCTGCATTATGACACACGAAGGATCTCCACTTTCGCCAAACCCTGCAGTGCCACAACACAATGAGTTAAACCAAGAGACCAAGAACACCAACACAAAAGTAATTCTCAGGAGAGAATCCACCTACTTTCTTCAACATCTTGTTTCATGTAGTCTAGAGATCGAGTGAAGGATCCTCGCAGCTCCTCTAACTCTTTACTTGACTCTGAAAAATTTAGAACGCCATCAGCAAGAGAACAATGGGTGAACTGGGTGAGTTTCCGAACACAAAGATAAAGTCTGTCTTCAGGCACAGAAACACTCTCACCTTTGCTGAAATCCACACGTCTCCTCAGGTAGTCGAGGTATGCCTGCCAAATTTCCACATAATCCGTCGCTTGAATGAAACCTGCATTCAGTGCCTTTTCAAAAACGTCTGTGAGGAAGACAAGAGACGACATAATAATACCAAGCAAGATGCAATATACCAAATAAGAATATTTCCACAAATACATTAAAGATAGTTATGACTCTCCAACATTTATTGATAGTTTAGCATCTTTCATAGGCCACTGTAACTAAATATATGGGTCCATTTCAGTGATGCTTGTAACAAATACATAAGAACTTATAAATATTTAAATCATTAACACACACAATGCATGAAAACTGAGGCATCATCTTAACAGCTCAAACTGCTTACCTGAGACAGTTTGATGATCAGCCCCGTGCCTCTCCAGAGCTAGCAGGTAGCTCTTCCACAGACCCATGGTCCAGGGGCAGTTTCTGACGGCACGTTCATGAGTGGAAAGAACCAGGTCTTTGATTTTCAGCTGACGGTCCTGTAGAGCCCAGAGAAAACAGACAACAACAAGGTTAAATGATCTTGAGCTGAAAGTGTAATACTTGCAAGTGTAACACAGTGCTTCTGTACACTGCACACCTCGATGTATGTTATTATATTACCAAATAATGACCTGGAGGTTTACTCAATACAAGACATAGCTAGTTTGATGACATATTCCAATGCAGTAAAGATAGAATAACATTTTACTGGAATATTTTACTCTTATAGGATGAGTAAAATGATAATCATCTTGATGAATCTCTTTGTTATTATCTAGTTTTAGAGCAGTAAAGGTGGGAGGAAATGACATGTGAAACAAGTGGGAGCCAATAACAGACTCCACTGCGCTCCATACTCACAAGATATGTGTTGTATTTTGCCCACATGTCTGGTACCAAGCAGTTTTCTGCCAGAGCCCGCTCGAAGGTTATCTGGACCCGGGCTGGGTCACCCTCCTTCAGTTCAAAGTCGATGTAGGTCTGATACTCCGCCAGCTTAGGAGGCTCTGCAGCCAGCTGCAGCAAGACAACAGTATCATATCATATGCAACGTAAACAACATTCAAAGTTATACAGCACATGATAATTAAGGGTACGACAGTAACAGATACTGTTTCAGCCAAGGTATGTTAGAAGTGACAGTTACCAGTGACTCCTCTAGAGCCTTGCACTTCTCCATCTGCTGTAAAGCCTTTTTGTAGTGATGTACGACTGTTTCAGCCACTCCTTTTTCAGACCACTCTTCATACTCTGCATAGGTGGCCTCCATGTCTAAAAAGAAACACAGTTCAATTTCTCAAGATTAAAAAGCACTTTTCCTTTTTTCAGCCCCATCAGTAAAGATGCGTACACCACATATAAACAAACTGTAAAAGAATAATAATGCATTTTAAGTCAGGTCACTGTGTGTTGCAGGAATGTGTAAATTTAAAAATGTTTTCATGTATGCTGTCTTCCTTTCCTCTGTCTAAAACTTCAGGGAACAATTCAACAAGTGAAAAGTTCATATATGAAAGGATTATAAACATTACAGAAATGCCCCTGATGTCCATTCAGCTGGGCAAGAAAAAACACAACACAATAACAGACCATCTGTCTGCCCCTCGTTCATCCCTGCAACAAACTGAAAGCCTGATCGGACTGTGCAACACGACCTGGAGTGCTCTCTTTCTAAATCTGTACGGCATTTCAAAGGCCCTCTCACAACTGTGTCACACTTAACTTATTGGACGAGGCAGCATTATCTCGTAATTCACAATTTTCCAGGTGGTCTGCGACATATGGCCCTCACAACCTGTCTGAACAGAAGCGGCGGCCTCCTTACCCATTAAGGGGATGGCCAGCTGGCGGCGAAACAGTGTATGGATGCGCTCAAGCTGAGTGTTCAGCAGCTCCTGCTCCTCACGGCTGGGAATCCTGCCAGGAGGAGGCTGAGAGGAAAAGCAGGAGAGAAAATGAGCGTCAAAATTCAGCTGTGCTTGTTTGTTCGAACATCAAAAGGAATTCAGTTCAGCATTTAAAGTAGGTTTTTATTCTGATTTAAGTGAGTGGATTTTCATTCAAAAGCATGTTTTGATACAACATTAACACATCAGAGAGAAACTGATATTGTCTGCAACTATATTAAACTATGCTTTTATAAAATGTTTAATTACAATACTAGATTAATTTTACATTTCAGTCTAACAATTGACTATTTTGTATTTCCTGACACTGTGTCTTAATTTCAAAATCAGTCTTTTCTTTGTGTGCATGTCTGACAGCTGAGAAGATCTCCTCTAGTGAAGGAAACACAAACCTGTACTGTAGACAGAATGGCGTTCTCAAACTCTCTGTAAGCCTCCCACACAGTCTGTCCCTTGGTCATGTGAAGCCCCACAGCTGTCACGGCTCTCTCAAAGATGGATCTCACCTTTTCTATCCCACCTGGTGAGCCCATGCCACCAATTGAGTACTGTGCATATTCAAGCCAGATATCTGGACCTGGGTGTAAAAACAAGGAATTAAAAGTTAAGACTGTGTAATAGCTGCATGTCGAATCAAAGACAATAACACCGGATTGATGCACTCACAGATGTAGTCTTTTACAGCCCTCTCAAAAAGTTCGTAGACTTTCTCACGGTTTGGCTCCTCCTCGGTCAGGCGGATCTCATCCTTGAGCCAATCGAGCCAGATCTCTGCAGGATTAAACAAAATGTGGTTTCAGTTGCACAAATAACACACAGCTGCTGACAACTAAACCCAAAACCGTATTAGACATACACCAACCTTCAGTGAGTGGGAAAAGTTCACTCATCTTCTGCCTCGCCTTTCGCAGACGGATAAGCTCTCCCTCCTGCTTTAGTAGTTTGATGAGATCCACGTGGCAGTTGTAGTCAAAAGCATTGATCGACAGCTGAAAAACACATAAAGACGAAGAGTAAAGATAAGTAAAACGCTTAATACAATGAAAATATATTATAATTAACTTATGTTAGAAAAGAAAACGTTATCTCATTATCTCACATAGCTTAAATCATGACATTATCAATCAAACTTACACAAATACACCCAAAAAAATGGTACATTATGTACAGTTCTCAACACTCAGTTGCTAGTTCATTAGATCTACCAAGCTAACACTAACTGAATGCAGTTTAATACAACAGTCCTGCAATAAACTCTACCTTTATGGTTCTAATGTTCAGATGAAACTGGTTTAGACAGGATGTGATTCCACTTTACAGTTATTTAGAGGCTGTACTTTGTAGTTTGAAGGGTGTATTTTGCCTCGAACATTGATACCAATTATAGACCAAATACTGTATTATCAACATCTCTTAGAATAATGCCAAACAGTTGTTGAACTGCACCACAAACTACAGCCTCCATAATTACCATATATTATAACCAATACCTCCCTAAAACTATTAAGCATTCACTTTCATAGATGTTTTCTTAATATGCACTAGATAGTATTAATTTTAGCTTTGTGTTCACCTACTAAACTTGCAACTGAGTCTCGGTAAAATGACCAAACAGTAAACACTGGTCATTGTGGGAGGGAAAGCGAGAGCAGTAAGACATGTATTGTATCACTGCATCAGATTCAATCATATACTTTAATGATACGTTATCAGTCCATCACTTTATCACATATTTAGCTAGAAAAGTGGCACCTTAAATAAGTTGGTATAACAATTTATACTTTTTTTTATACACACTTAAAGCCCTCTGCTTGAAGCGGTGATGTCACGCTGTACTGGGAAAGCAAAAGGCGCGTGTGACACGAGCCATTAGCAGGACGGCTAATCACGATAGCTAATATATGAATGACGTCGTATCAAACGCGCTCATTTAACTATTTAGGATAGCAGCAGCTAATTTTCATTTTCTATGAAAGCAAACGACAGAGCCGCTCATAGTGTTAACGCTGCTGACTTGTTGTTTCTGACTCTGTTTACCACCCATTCATTCTCGTTAGCTGCTCGGCTAATTTACCTGCTCCTCCAGCCGCTGGATTTCGGCTTCATTCTCCTTCTCATCTTCCGACGAATCGTCCTCTTCGTCGTCGTCTGAATTTTCTACTCCCATTCCCTCCTCCTCCTCGTCGTCGTCGTCCGACTCCATCTCTCTCTCCTCCATCCCCGCATCTTCTTCCTCCATATCTTGCAACTGCGTTTGCTCTGCGTTGCTTGACGCTGCCATGTTGGAGAAAAGCTGTCTGTCTGCCTGGTAACAAAACCGAAAACAAGCGAGGCGGAGTCTGTCGCTCAACTCACCGTGGATCCGCTGGCGTGCAACGGACAGTATCGGCCGCTAGTCGGGGCTCCTTCTTCGGCGAAACAGTCCTTCTACTCTTGTTTGTCAACAAAACTGCTCTTCCTCCTAGCTGTCGTCCACACTCGTTGATTTCCGCTCATTATCACGACGCTGAAGTTAGCTTCTGATTCGGAGTTGGGGGGAAGTTAAGGGAAACAAATAATGATATTTATTTATTTATTTTTAGTGGCTGATTTTCTGTTTTTTCACCACTTAAACGTTTTAAAAGGTGTTAGACATCGTAGCAAAAGCCTTAGCGCTGTTTAAAGCCACTTTAAGATTTGTGAAATCTTTTATTTTGCTTATGAAAACAGAAAAAAGGGCGATTTTTACTGCTTTTTCCCCCTGCAGGCCACATTATACCAAATCCAGACCAAAAACCACTTGTCAAATCTGGTCAAGATTAAAAAGGAGACTTCGCAGACTCATTAAAACACAGTTTCAGATTTGTGAAACCTTTATTTTGCTTATGAAAACTGAAAAAAGGCGACTTCATCCAAACACATTAGACCAGGTCCAGACCAAAAACCACTTGTAAAATCTGGACAAGATTAACAAGGAGACTACAGAGATTCATTAAAACACAGTGTCAGATCTGTGGAGCATTTATTTTGCTTATGAAAACTGAAAAAAGGGCGATTTCACTGCTTAACCAATCCAGACCACATCAGAACAGGTCCAGATCAAAACCCACTATACTTAGACTTGTCAAATCTGGACTAGATTAACAAAGAGACTCCTGAGACTCATTAAAACACAGTTTCAGATTTGTAAAACATCTCTACATCTCATTGGTTATAGTCATGTAGAGCTCCTCTTTCTCACTTAAGAACAAAGGAAGAAAAAGGAAAAAATTAGAGTGGGTGCAGTGGGTAAAGAAAATGTACTCAATAAAGACATTTTGTGATTGTATTTCAAAAAGTAAAAATATTTTTAAGTACAAATTTGTACTTAAAAATACTTTTACTAAATGATTGTTGTTCTCTCACGTTTCCTCAAACTGACCAGAAATATCAGTGAAAGGTCTGACAAGTTTAAATATACTGTTTTTTGATCTGGACGGCAAAAAGCAGTGAAATCGCCCTTTTTTCTGTTTTCATAGGATAATAGAGGTTTCCTAGATCTGAAACTGGGTTTAAACAGCGTTAAGTCTTCAACTGTGACGTCTATACCCTGCGGGACCGCTGGCTTCGCGAGATAACGAGATCACGCGAGAAGCTTGCGTAACAAACCATAGAGCGTCAAGTTAGTGATGTCTGACACTTTTTCATAAGTGTCAGTGGTGGAAAAAACAGAGCATCCGTCGCTACATATCCCTATATTTCCCTTAACTTTCCCCTTAACCCCGGACAGGAAGCAACGAATGTGAAGCGAACTTCAGCGTCGTTTCATCATCTGAACATGGCGATGTTGTCCTTATCAAAGTCCTCGCTGTTGTTGTTTGGCAGAAGGTTAATCGGCCCGGAGCTGAGTGCCCTCTGTTCATATCACAAAAAGGTAACCAACTTAATATCTTTTCCTCACGGTTTGCTAATAATTGTGACCAAACCATGTCACATTAGTTTAGTTGGCTCTCAAGAAAGACGTTCATGTAAGTTGTACCTTGGGTGGGCAGCTCAGAGAAACGCTGCTACATGTATTCTGGTGTTTGCCCACATGTAAAACAACTGTGGAGTAAATTGACACGATTTATTACTGATCAAATACATTTACATTAGTTTGGAAAAGTGTATTGTTTGCATTCACTATGACAGGGACCTCTGTTCGCAGTCGATTACTATTTTGACCAAATTTTATTTTCACAAATCCAAAGCAAAAAGCCAAACTTTTCAGAGCTGACTGTCCACATCAAACAATACATTTCTTCAATATCTGAACAAAAAAGCTGTTGAAACGTATAAGTGAGTCATCCACGAAAGCTAAGTTAAGTTTGGGTCCTCAATATTTAAAGGGAAAAATCAGGCAGTAAAAAATGTCAGTATTGTTTTCAGTGACTTAAGATACTAATTCAAGTATGAAATTGAATAAAATTAAATAAGAAATTTACAATTTTTATATTTTCAACTGTTTTCAGGTGAACAATAGTCATTTTCTCATGTGACCATTTCTCACATTCATGTGGGGTAACACTCATACATTTTGCATAAGTCTTTGACTTTTTTGTTTTTAGGACCATAGATCCTTCCCTCTAAATGGGAAATGTGTTAATCAAATTTTAAAAAACATACATATACATATATATATATATATGTTGATTTATGTGTCCATAAGTTTCATCTTCCACCTCATCACACCAATGTATTTCTGCACAAAAACACTGTACTGTTCCTTTAAATTACATCACTAAGAAGAAATGACATTTAAGAAGATAAATTTAAATGCTGGTGAATTTTGAAAATTTTTTGGTACATTTTTGTTTCAAAATCTTCACACTCAAGCATAAAATGTTCACCCTGTCACACCAAAAAACATGAGGAAAAACAATTTTTTAATGAAATTTTCACAACACATTTGTATAAAACATGATTTTTTCATTTAGCCTCATGCTAATTTGGTGTTAGCTTTGACCACAGAGAGAATTTCGGCCATAAAACTTTGAATCTCTCTACCCCGTCATAGGCTTTAGTGTAAAATTAAAGTAAAAAAAAAAAATAATAATAATGATAGGGCCTGAGCTTTCAAAATATATTTTCATTGCAGGCCTGACGCATTCTTCATGCTAAGAAATACAAAGGTTATTTTGGTTATGATCAAAAATCTTAAAATTTCAACGTCCAATCTGAACAGTTTCCATGGAAACACCCAACTATCAGCTTTACAAGATTTCTAACCTTTGGTCCCCCCATCGTGTTTGTAGACACAAGTTCAGGTGCTGTAAACTTGTTGTATACTTGTTTCAATAAAGATGTTAATTTAAAAAAAGTGTAGTTGGCAGCTATCTGTGTGCTGCATGTCTGTTAGTGGGTGTTACTGTCTTTTTTTAACACATGACTCAAAGCAGCAGAGCAATGATATCATTTTTTTGTGTGTGTTATATTTTTCTGAAGGTGGTGGACCACTATGAAAACCCAAGAAATGTGGGCACTTTAGACAAAAACTCCAGGAATGTGGGGACTGGATTGGTGGGTGCACCCGCCTGCGGTGATGTCATGAAACTTCAGGTAAGTTGGGAGGTCAAGAGCAGGGAATCGCTTCCAGCCCAGTCACTGCTGTCCTCACTTTTAACTTGCTAATGCATGACTAGGTGTTTGACTCTATACTGTCTCCAGATCCAGGTTGATGAAAATGGGAAGATTGTGGATGCAAAATTCAAGACATTTGGCTGCGGATCAGCCATCGCCTCCAGTTCTCTAGCAACTGAGTGGGTGAAGGGGAAGTCGGTGAGTCAGTATAAAACAGTCTAAAAAGAAAACATTTGAGTAACAAGTTGCTTTGTAGTTTTTGTTAGTTGATCACTCTGCTTTCACTCTGCAGGTTGATGAAGCTTTGAAGATCAAGAACACAGACATCGCCAAAGAACTCTGCCTTCCTCCAGTCAAGCTTCATTGCTCCAGTAAGTTCGAGGCTCTAATCTAAAAACTTAATAAACATGAATATTCGTGACAAATTAAAGGAAAAAACAAAACTAAAGCGTCCAGAACAGCTTCAATGCACATTGGTATTTACTCTACAAGTTTCTGAACTCTACCAGGCAGATGAACATCATTCTTCCAAAATATATTCTCTCATTCTGTATTTTAATGATGGTGATATAGTTTTAAGTGCCCAAAATTTCCTATAGGTGTCTAGTTTTCATGCTCATCAAAATGATCCAGTGACCCCTCATTTCCTGTGTGAAAACATGTGCATTTGTTATGTTTTTACTCTCATTTTTTCCAGGTTTTCCACCATTTGTCACCAGTTTCTAGCTGTTGATGATTATATATTCTGAGACAATATGACAATATATTTTAGGGCAATACTATATTTTTATATAATTTATTCATCAATGTGATGAAGTACTCAGATTTGTCAGGTATTTAATTTATTGGATTAGCCAAAGACAGGCTATTACTGTCACAAAAGATATAATTATTTTGATATAAAATTGCTCAACAGTGATAGAAGGTTTTACCCGTATCTCAGACCTCTACGTGCGAAAGCTTTTGCTGCAGTTAAATTCATGCTCATTGTGTCTTTAAAACCTTGTCCCTCCTTCTCTTTCAGTGCTCGCTGAAGATGCCATCAGAGCAGCGCTGTCCGACTACAGATTAAAGCAACAGGACAAGAAGGAGGAGCGTGTCAAAGCCAGCAGTTAATATATTATTATTAACTCTCCTCACCGCAACTCCATCATGGTTCTGGGTGCCTCATTGATCTGTCAGTAGCAGCACCTGTAATGTTTCACTGCAGGGCTGAATGTAAGATTGGTTGCCAAAAGACTACATCAGGGAGTTTTATAACCATAACAAATCTTCATGGTCGCAGGCCAGTCTCTTGAATTTAAGCTAAGATATTGTTCAAGTGCCCGGTGTTAATGGATTTGTTTGTTTTTCAGCAGATGATTAGAAATGTTTATTAATTGATGCTGATATTTAGGTGGAAGGTGAATGAATGAATGGTGAATATTTTAAGACAATTCTGATTTTTTTTCTTTTTTTTTTTAGTTTTAAATGAGCGAGCTCAACTCTGTTCAATCTTTGCAGTGTTTTGCTACACAAAGCATAGATAGGATACATCATAAATGTATTAATTATAGGTTGAGGTTTGTTTGTTTTTGTATATTTTTTTGGCATCGAGGCTTAATTTGGCTTGATTATATAAAATCACTGGTCCTTCATGGAGGATTCAGTATGAAAACGCAGGTATACAGCTAAAAGTCAACATACAAAAACATAATACAGAATACTTTATGAGACTGTGGCTTTGTCTTATACTCATTGTGAAATAAATAATTAAAACATTCTCAGTGTGTATGTGTGCTGATGTCATCCACCAGCTACTCCATCAAGCGGAGCCACCCTCTGTTGGCGCCGAAGTACCTTTTTCAGCACAAGTAACACTGCCAGCATTAGTAGAGCCACTAATACACATAACACAGCCAGCAGAGAGATGACCACCGAGTCCTGGTGTGTAAACAGACGTGGGTTGGGAGTGGGCAGAGGGGCATCTCTGTTTGTGGAAAGCAAAGATTGGGTCTCATCAGCAGAGGTTGCATTAATTTGAGGGTATCGACCTGTGACGTTGCCTCTGCACCTTTGTTCCTCAGCAGGGAGAGAAGTAGTGCCTAAGTAGGAAGGGCTCACAGTTTGTGTTTTATTTAAGGACAAACAGTCCTCGTAGCTAAGAGTCTCTAAATAGTAGTTCTCAAGTAATACATGAGACTTGGAAACATCTTTGTGAATGTTTTGAGCTTTTGATATTTGCTGTAACAAACCATCTGACAAGCTTTCAAAGTCCCTCTTCTTATCAGGTGAGCTCTTGAAACCAGGTGCTGTAGGTTCATCTGTGGAGGTCTGCAGTCGGTGTGTCCTCTCATTTGGCGTCAGGACACGTGGACAGATAGCCACGACAGAGAGGTTGAGAAGCAGACGGTGAGCGAGGTGGACTGGCTCGGTGCACACCAGGTCTGTGGCCATCTTCAGCCGACCGCTCAGCAGCCAGCGGTAAAGATACAAAATGTCACACTCGCACACCCACAGGTTGTTTGTGAGGTCCACAGACCGGAGACGTGGCAGCCCGTCGAAGGTGTTCTCTGGGACTGAACGCAGGCAGTTGCTGTTGATCTTCAGGACCTGCAGGTTGACCAGGGTGGACAGCGAGGGCAGGTCCAGGGCTGAGATGCAGTTAGCAGAGAGGTCTAAGTGGGTCAGTGAGGGGGGCAGATTCAGAGGAAGGCTTGTAAGTTGGTTGCCCTTCAGTGTCAGGACCTGCAACTTGCCAAGACCCTGAAGGGCCCCAGGCTGGATGGCACGGATGCGGTTGTCCTCCAGATCCAGACGAGTGAGGTTCCCCAGTTGCCTCAGGGCACCTGAGGTGATGTAAGTTATGCGGTTCTCCTGCAGCAGCAGGGACTCCAGACTTGGAGGCAAGCCACGAGGGAAGCGGGCCAACAGATTATGACTGAGGCTGAGCTCCTGTAGGCCAGATAAGGGCTGCAGCAGGTGGTCCACGTTGCAAAGCTGGTTTCTGGCCACAGACAGGGCCGAGGTACTCAGAGGGACAGAGTGAGGAAGTGACCTGAGACCAAGGGACTCGCACAGGACTAAAAATCCTGGGTGAGGGCAGCAGCAGCCAGGAGGACAGGGAGACATTGTGATGCAGGCTAGAGGACAGACGCAGAGAACCAGAAGGACACCACATCTGCACCAAGGCATGACTCACTGTGAGGAAGAAGGCAGGAAAGATGACGGCATTAGACTCATCCAAACAAATGACATCAGGAAACATGAAGCCTTGCCTACTTATTTTACTTAAAAAAGCTCAGATAAATCGCTCCTGCACTCACCATTCTTCTATTCCTGTATCATCTGCTCTGAAGAGATTGACAGGCTTGTTCCCTCGTGGTCCTTACATGATCCACCGTCTCTCCAAAGATAACCACTGCTGCTGTTGACAGTTCCAGGCAGATGCTCATCAAAGTTTAATGACAGTCTTAAGGTGCTGTATTACCTATTCTGGATCCTCTTCACCACCCGAATTGATTGAGAGGTGCTGTTGTCTGTCAGTGACAGAAAGTGAAAGGGTTGAAAAATACATTCAGAAGGATGTTCAGCAAGACATATTGTACAAAAAAAGAGAAAAAAAGCAACAACACTGGTGTCCCAAATATTCTCTTATCTGAGGTTACCAAAGGTTGAAGTTGTAAAACTCAAACAGACTGCAAACAGAGCTCAGACTGAGTGCAGCTGGGTGGTCCTCTGGCTCTTGTGTTTTCCCGTCACCTGGTGGGAAGAGTGAAAGTGTGGGGGTAGTATTTTCTCAAATTATTTAGCACCTCATTGACAAAAGAGCAGGGAATCTGACTCTAGTGCCAGGCTCTGTAAGGGCTCATATTTCAGCCGCCACAGCGTTACGCTTTCTATGGAGCTTGTGTCCAATCGTTGTCTTTGATGTTTGATCTTTGGCATGTTGATCTGCTCATGATTCAGATCAAATGTTTTCCTTATTTAAAAGAGAGTTGTGTTTCAGTCATTTTAGCAACATTAAATCACATTTTTAATGAATTTTAACAATAAATTTCACACCTGGTGTATCCATACCAAGATGAAAATGGTAGATAGTAAATGCATCAACATATAGAACTGATAAATCAATACTTGCACTGTTCACATGAGGGCGGTATTAAACTGTCATCATTTAGTGGCTCAACATATGTGTCTCAAAAGTCATACTGTCAGGGGCAGACTTTACCATAAGGTAAGATAGGCTTGGGCCCAAAACAGCTATAGATTCATTATGATGTTTAAACATGAAAAATACTGAATTATGTTACTATTCTAACTCATTATTCACCAAAATAACTTACAAAATGCCCCCAAAGCACTTAAAAGTATGCAACTGTATACTTCTTCTACTTCAGAGGAAAACATTGCACTACTACAGTTACCTGACAGATAAATGTAACTGGTTTTGTTGCAGATTCAGATTTTACTCACAAAATATAACAAATAAAATATGCTGTATTATTATTCATTCAACTAGCCAGCATTATATAAAACAGTTATAATTAAAAGCTCTACCTTGAACACAAGTTGAGTAAAATTCACTGTTGAGTAAAATTTTGAATGCAGTATTTTTATTGTGTGATATTAATAGTTTTACTAAAGAAAAAAGTTTTGAGACATTCCCAGTCAGAGAGAGGATGAAAATAAAGTAAGACACAGTTTGCTGGGGGGCTCCCAAATCACTAAATCCACCCCCGCATATGTATTTTTTTGTTGTAACTTCACTGGAACAAATCGGTGTCTCCAAGATTTGTATACACAATACATGCACTCTTGTTTTGGAGCAAAGGCGTCTGTATGTATCTGGTTCACTGCTCTTGAAATATTTAAGCAATCTTGTACAGTAGCCAGCGAGGGACAAAGGGGGCTCTCGTCATCTCCAGGCTCTGATACCTTCTGCAGGCCTTGTGTTTAGGTGTGATGGTGCCAGCTGCCTTGCCGAGGCCAATCATGAAACTGTGGAGGAGTTAGTGTTACTGTGTTGTGCGTGTAACACTTAAAGTTAGAAGACAGCATGTCTCCACAGAATAGATATGACAAATGTGACATATAATTACCTTAACATTCGTCACAGTTACGGCACCTGCCCCCTCCTCCCCCTCCACGACAGCTACAGAATCATCCTCTCCCTCCCCCCTCTACCCGTCCCCCCCTCCACGACAAAATACAGCAAGCACTAACTGATATCTGCTGGGTCCAGGCTGCAAGGCTAATGGCACTCATGTCTCTTTCCAGGAAAAGCCAGGGCCCAGTGTGCCGGTAGCTTGCCCAATTCCTGTCTTGATAGATAAAAGGAAAAGAACGGTGAATCTGTTAAGAAACAGGAAGCACTCAACCGGTTCTGCAAATTTATCAAATTTAGCATCCATTCCTCATCAGCTACAGCTTGTCCCAAAAAATTGGGTAGATAATATTTTTAACGCATTAAATTTAGCTTTATTAAATAGCAGATCTTCGTCAGGAGAACCATTTTTAATTAATGATTTTATCATCGAGCACAACCTTGATTTTATGTTTTTAACTGAAACTTGGTTAGACCAAGATAACAGTGCAGCTATTCCTATCGAGTCAACCCCTCCCAACTTCAGTTTTATGAGTGAAGCTAGAGTGCATAAGAAAGGAGGTGGAGTTGCCATTTTGTTTAATGATTCCCTCCAATGCAGACAGATCTTATGGAAACTTTGATTCTTTTGAATATGTGGCTCTTCAGTTGAATTCCCCCTCTCGAGCTGTATTTCTAAATATCTACAGGCCACCTGAATACTGTGCAACCTTTTTTGATGACTTTGCTGAACTGCTGTCTGTACTGACTTTGACTGTGTAATTATTGTTAGTGATTTTAACATCCATGTTGATAACTCCCAGGACAGAGGGACTAAAGAACTGTATTATGTTATTGATAACTATGGACTGACTCAGCATGTAATGGAGCCCACACACAACAAGGGGCACACTCTGGACTTAATCATCTCTAAGGGTCTGAAAATTTCCAAGGTTGTGGTGACTGATGTTGCTCTCTCTGATCATTCCTGTGTTTTCTTTGAGAGTGCTATCTCCATGCACACAGATGTTCAAACAGAGGTAATCACAAAACGGTACATCACTGAAAACACCAGTGAAATATTTATTCAGGCCTTCTCTGTCATACCCGCCCTCTCTTGGGTCTCGGTCCATGAGCTTGTAGATAATTTCAGTTCTAAAATTACAAATGTTATTGATGCCATTGCACCTACTAAGGTGAAGGCTGTCTCTGGTAAGAAAAGATCTCCATGGAGAAATGCCACGCTGGTCAGAATGGAAAAAAGAGCGTGTCGAAAAGCTGAACGCAGGTGGCGAAAAACAAATCTCCAGGTTCATTATGACATCTATCAAGAGAGACCTCATTTATAATTTGGAACTGAGAAATGCAAGGCGGTCCTTCTTCTCTGAAATCATTGCCAATAATAATAATAATACACATGCCTTATTTGCTACTGTTGACAGGCTAACAAATCCTCCTGTGTCAGTAAGCCCCTGAACTTCTATCCACCAAGGCCTGCAATGAATTTGCCTCATTCTTCACTGACAAAATTCAGAAAATTAGACAAGCAGTCAGTGCATCCATATCAGGTGCAGGATATGCGTTGTTGAGTGGTATGACACAATTCCATCCGATCAACCATAAAAACCTGGAGGACATTATACAACATCTGAAATCCTCCTCTTGCTGCCTTGATATTCTGCCTACAGGCTTTTTCAAAATTGTTTCAAACTGCACGGCCTCAGATCTTCTACAGATTGTCAACACATCTCTTCTCTCAGGTGTCTTCCCACAGACCCTGAAAACTGCCGTCATCAAGCCACTCTTAAAAAAGAACAATCTAGACACATCACTAATGAGCAACTAATATCAACCCATATCAAACCTCCCGATTTTAAGCAAGATAATTGAAAAAGTTGTTCTTCAACAGCTGAACAACTTTGTGGCACTAAACAACTGTTTTGATGCCTTCCAGTCAGGATTTCGACCACACCACAGCACTGAGACTGCTCTTGTTAAAGTCTTCAATGACATACTCTTAAACACTGACAGTGGCAGAATTACAGTATTAGTATTACTAGATCTCAGTGCTCAGTGCTAATATTACTAGACAGACTGGAAAACTGGTTGGGACTTTCTGGCACAGTGCTAAACTGATTTGAATCCTGCTTAAAGGACAGGGACTACTTTGTGTCTATAGGTAATTACACATCTGAGTGGACAAAAATGACATGCAGAGTTCCCCAAGGCTCCATTCTGGGGCCTCTTCTGTTCAACATCTACATGCTCCCACTAGCTCAGATTATGGAAAACAACAAAATATTTTACCACAGTTATGCGGATGACACACAAATTTACATAACCATATCACCAGGGGACTATGGGCCAATACAAGCACTGAGTAAGTGCATTGAACAAATCAACAATTGGATGTGCCAGAATTTTCTTCAATTAAACAAAGACAAAACTGAAGTAATTGTTTTTGGAGCCAAGGAAGAACATTTAAAAGTCAGCACTCAGCTTCAATCAATAATGTTAAAAACTACAAACCAAGCCAGAAATCTTGGTGTAGTCACGGACTCAGACCTGAATTTCAACAGCCACATTAAGACAATAACAAAGTCAGCCTGCTATTACCTGAAGAATATATCAAGAATTAGAGGACTCATGTCTCAGCAGGATTTGGAAAAAACTTGTCCATGCATTTATTTTCAGTAGACTTGACTACTGTAACGCTGTCTTCACAGGTCTCCCTAAAAAATCGATCAGACAGCTGCAGCTGATTCAGAACGATGCTGCTTGAGTCCTCACTAAGACCAAGACAGTGGATCACATCACTCCAGTTCTCAGATCTTTACACTGGCTTCCTGTCTGTCAAAGAATTGACTTTAAGATATTGCTGTTGGTTTATAAAGCACTAAATGGTTTAGGGCCAAAATACATCTCTAATCTGCTGCTACATTATGAACCATCCGGACCTCTCAGGTCGTCAGGGACAGGTCTGCTTTCTGTCCCCAGAGTGAAAACTAAACATGGAGAAGCAGCATTCAGTTTTTATGCTCCACGTATCTGGAACAAACTCCCAGAAAACTGTAGATCTGCTGCAACTCTCAGTTCTTTTAAATCGCAGCTGAAGACTTTTCTGTTTGCCGCTGCCTTTCATTAAACCACATCGAGGGTTAATATTTTGCACTGCACTGTTACTTTTATTCTCTTGTTTTATCTGTCTTATTCCCTTTTTACCTTCTTTTTATTTCCAAATTTAACACTTTTTAATTGTTTTTTATGTCTTTTTACTTGTATTGCTTTTATATTCTGTTTTAATGCCTTTTATGCTCTATGTAAAGCACTTTGAATTGCCTTGTTATTGAAATGTGCTATACAAATAAACTTGCCTTGCCTTGCCTTAAAAGTAGCTACCTTTGATTCAGCGTTGAACATAATGTGTGCCCTTTTTTAGACCTGTGTTTCATTGTTAAACTGATTCCACCATTTCCACCGCCACGCTTTGAATAACGACAGAAACATCATTATCAGCAGTTTTATTAAACATAAGTAAAAGAAAATGGTCATTTTGTAAACAAGAAAACGGTCACTTACAGAGGAAGCATCTGTCTCAAAACATCTGAGGACAAAAATCTGAGGTTCAATGGAAACAAATATTTAAACAGGACAAAATTCTGGCCCATAAATTGTACAAACTGAATATCACACATTTGGTTTAGATGCTCAGAGTCATTAACGTAAGTAACGGGATAGTGAGTTGTAGTAGAGAGTTTTTACAGATGCTCTTCTCCAGTGTAACCTGAATTTTAAGTCCAAACAAGTCAGATAAATATGAGAAATTAGTTGTAAGTAATATTTAGCCACCAGTTAAAATATACCAGCGACACCAGTAAAGTAAGTCTGCTCCCTATCCCATTACTCAAGTTTTAGACTTTGGATCAGAAAAAAAAATTACATTAAAAATAATAACCTTATTCTTATAATTTATCGTATACATAAGTATGCCTATTACTAAAAAAAACAAAACAAAAAAATCTAACCCTGATTCACAAAATGTTTACACCAAACAACAAATTAAGTCCAGAATGTTTTGTCCATTTTTATGAAGAGCTTAAAAATGATCAACCAGAATAAACATTTAGACAAATTGATAGAATAGATGAGAATAGAAACTATAAATGTCTTTCTTCAGCCACTTCTAATAGGCGCTATCACACATTGTGTTTTTGGTGTAAAGATCTTGAGTTAGGGTATCAAAGTAAAATACAATATGATATAACATAACACAATGCAAACACAAAACGAAATTAGTATGAAAGTAAATATAAAGAAACGTTTTCTTTTTAAAGTAATCAAGTCCAACAGCTGGAGTTTACTGGCATCTCACTTTGCTTTATTTACAAGCACCAACGATTTTACTCTAAATGTCAGACTGATTCAGCCAAAGCTTTTCGCTGTCCTCTGACCAGAAAGATTTCATCATTCATACAGCAGGACGTACTGAGGAGACTCCTCTGTCTTGGCAGGCATATGAAGTAATACAAAGATGTAGTCAAAACACATGAACACTGATTATTGTGTCATTTTCACTTGGCGAGCATGCAGAATAAACCACCTACAAGCTGCCTAAAGTTTTAAAACATTAAATTACTTTTTCTTTATCTTTCTCCTTATAAACATTTTTAAACGTGAGAAAAAAACATTAATTTTACTGAGTGATGCTACATCAACAGCACAGTGGTATGATAGTCGGCTGTTGAGACTTGACAGTAATGATAAAAACCACAAGACACATTATAAGGTATATAAGGACAAACTGTAAGGCAACCAGCATTCAAGGAAACCTGCTGGTGTCAAGTACTGGCTTGTTAGTCTCTGTGTATGAATTTAAAACTTTGAGATGCACACGCTTGATTTGTGCATCAACATTTACTTTACTTTGGTTTCTAGTCACATATCTATTCTGTTTAGTTTTTACATTTACTTTGGATTAAACAACAAGTAGTGGCTCATGTTTTCATCAATGTTTAGAGGTTATTCTTTTAAAGAAGTGTTGTTATTCATACAAGGGCACAAGCCTCATTGAAATATATTTCCAGTTGTAAAAAAGGGTAATTTTGATGATATTTTGATATATTTTGCCCATGTGTGATGGAATAACCAACCTATCTGATTCTGTTTTTATTTCATGAAACATTTTCACCGTTTATGTCAACAGTAGCCTTGAACATCCTCTAGTGGTGGGCCTTTTTAAGGTGGCAGGTGCAGACGGGCTGACCGGAGCTGGTGCTGGGACTGGAGCTCTGATGCTCTTCTCTGTGCTTCGACTGCTCTTTGTGCTTGGGCTTTTCCACCTCCTCTGCCTCCCTGACCTTCCTGACCTCATGGCGAGGTGACGACCTGACATCTCTCCCCTTCTCTCCCACCAGAGCCTTGGAGGGCATGCGCAGGTTCTTGGGGGAGGCCATGCTCTGAGTCTGGACTCTCTTGACGTGGTCGACAGCGTACGGCCTCTCCTGGAGCTCGCTTGAATTCTTGCGTCCTCCGGTTTTGTCCGCCATATACTTCCTGGGTGGATTAGCAGGGGGCTTGTAGGCCTCCAGCTTGCGCTTGTGACTCATGGCAGAGGCACAGCAGATGATGAAGACCATGACGATGAGAAGGGAGGTCACGACAATGATGATGAGAAGATGCTCCTGCAGGAAGTCCACCACTCGGCTCAGGACAAAGTCCTTCAGGCGGATCATGGTGGTGGTGATGGTGTTGGTGAGGGTGGGAGTGCCGGTGGCAGTAGTGATGAGAACAGGCGCTCTGGTGGAGAAAGAAGTTGGGAAAAGGAGTCCCAGCTCCGCTTCATCACCACTGCCGTCCATGGACATGTTGAACAGAGGAGTGGAGTGACACACACTGCACCAGAGTGACAGCAGGGTCACACAGGTGATGTGAAAAACCAAGTGGGACTTCATCCTCTCTTCTAAGTCCTGCAACAACAACAACAACAGAAGACTCATTTAAATTCTTTTATTTGAATTTAAAAAGGAAGTATTAATGAACTTAATCCTCTATGGATCCTCTAACACAGTGTTTCCCAAATTTTTTGACTGTGAGCAGTTCAACTTAAGAAAGATGTGTCCTTCTCACATGGTTTCATTTGTTTAATTTGTTTTTAGAGGTCTGAAGAGGTAAAACTTTCCAGTATTTAGTGACTGAAAAAAAGCTAACATTAGATACACCTCAGAGAGAATAAGTGAACTGTGAGTTAAGTTTTTAGCCATGTGGCATCAACATATGGATGGAAATGTGTCTCTGTCTGTCAGTTTACTGAAATACCTTTACTGAATGGATTGACATGAGGTCTGGTACAGATATGTATGGTTCTGGTGAGACCAGCAGGTCAAAGTTTTCACCTATCCAGTGAAATATTTCATCATCTACTGAATGAATTGACACGGACATTCATAGTTCACAGATGATGAATCCTAATGATGTTGTTGATCCTCTGTCTTTTCCTTTAGCGGCACTGAGGTTCACATTTGTGCTTTTGAGTGGAACATCTTGACAACTATGAATTGTTATATATTATACTATGAACTTTGGTGATTAATTTTCCTCCTTGCTTTTTAACTGGTTTATGACCAAATACCTGCAAAACTATTATTAAATAATAATAACATAAAATGGTGAATATGATGAACATTACACCTGCTAAACAGCATTTACTGCAGCTCAAAGCACAAAGTCCAGCTTCTGTGTACAGACTCACAGAGCTGCTAACGTGGCTGTAGACTTTGTTTGTTTTTCTATTGTGACACTACCGAGGTTAAGAATAAACTTTCATGAACAGATACATTTTTTCCTCCTTCTTTCTTTTTAATCATCTTGTGACACATCAGACTTATCTTGTGACTCCTTGGTGGGTCCCAACCCCCGTGTTGGGCACCACTCCACTAAAATAAAACAGTGTTTTTAAGTGCTGTTTCCATCTGTAATGTAACTACAGTCTCCATCTTGACTCAGGTTTTTCTAGATTTCTTCCATTCCTCATCTCACACCAGATCTATTTTAGCAGGCAGCAGAGTAGCCATTACTTATTTGGGGTGGAGGCAGTGAGTTTGGTGCTGGAGGCCTTATAATTTGTAAAGTAGAGGGAGGCCACCCATCCACCACACCAAAGCCAGAAGGAAGCTATAATGCAGAGGGTGCACAGAGGCGTGGGAGACCTGTGGCTGTGGCCTCTATATTTACACTGGGCAGCGACTGCTGTACACCAGCCCACATCAGCACAAACCTGATGAGGATATTTCTGCTTCCAGAGAAACCTACATTTACTGACAGTACAACGGACTGAATAAACCTCCCGACCCAATATTACTTTTCTACTATTATTATTTCTCTCCATCTTTCTCTCTTCCTCTCGATGTGAAGTCAAGATTTAACTAAGGAAATTGTGTCCTTTGGTGCAGAGTTCAGTCCGTTACCATTTAAAATCTGTTTAACTCTTTACATGGTGTGTAATTACACGGTGCTTTGCTGTAAAGTTGAGCTTCTAATCAGCATCATGCTATAGTGAACCTGCTGCTCCTCTGATTTACACAGTGCAGTGTGAAACCCCCTCCCTGTGTGGTCAAACATACAGTACATTATATACGCTGCTGGACCAGATGGTTGGCTGGGTCTTCAGCCTTGGATGTACAGCTATAGGCCAGCACTGCCCCTTGAATCCCTATAATTATTTACAGCCATAATTACATTTCCGGCATGTCACCGGTGGGTCCATATTATCTTCAAATGAAGGCCATGCAGCCACCAGATATGTAATGAATCCATCCAGGACACATTTTTAATGGCTGTGTCATTACAGCAAATGAAAATGTCCTACAGAGGATGTCCTGGGCATCCTGTTATATGTATTTACCTCAAATTCTGAAATATGTCCCTTTAGAAAAACTCAACTACATTTTAGATTAAAGTTCCTTGATTTTAAAGTGTTTGGCCAGAGAACATGATTTGTTGAGGTTAGATCATCATCAAAATACATTCTTACATAAAACATTACTCTCATTCACTCTCATTCACACTCTGTGAACTATATTAAGAGTTAAAAAAAGAAGATGAGTTACTCACAGGATAAAATCTGAGTTCATCATCCAGATTCAAGAAAATCTTGAAAGGATGTAAGAAATATTACTTAAGTAAAAGTATGGCTGGGTGATATGGACAAAATCAAATATCATGATATTTTTGACCAAATACCTCAATATCGATATTGTGACGATATTGTAGGGATGACTATTGGTGCTTTCACAAAATATTTACACAATGAGATTTTGGATAAATAATCATCAGTAATGTGGATATGATGACTCAGTGGAGAAAAGCAAATAATAGAACAGCTAAAAGAGTCTGGTAAGTTACATCACTTTACTGTAATACAGCCTTTAAAACCAGGAAAAGACACTTATGCCACATGGCAATATTACTATATCCAAAATCTAAGATGATATCTAGTCTCATATCACGATATCGATGTAATATTGACATATTGCCCAGCCCTAAGTAAAAGTACCAATGCCACAATATAAAATACTCCATAAGAAGTAAAAGCTTAACAAACCTCAGTAAAGATACACAAGTATTGGCTAAATATACTTAAAGTATCAAAAGTAAAAGTGCTTGTTCTGCTGAAAAGTGGCCCCTGTGAGTGTTATAGTGTTATATATATCATATTATTATATCATTATTACAGTTGCTAATTGGAGCTAATATAAGCTACTTTATGTATTGTTGGATTGTTAAATTTGTAACAGGTAATCATATTTTATAAACTGATCATATATTTTATGTGTAAAATCTTAATCTGGAAAGTAACCAGTAATGATAGCTGTCAGTTAAATATAGTACAGTAAATATAGTAAGTACTATATTAAGCATAAAGTAGTAAAATGTATCTTCAGATTGTACTTAAGCACCTGAGTAATGTACTTAGTTACCTTCTACCACTGGATGTTAGTAGCAAAAAGGTAAAACAGCATTAAATATTAACAATATGAATCACATAGATCACAAAATGTGAAATTTTAATCAAATAGCACAGACCACAATAACACAAACTGCCCTGAAACACCTGAAATGTTTGTCTACATCTTCTTTCTTTCTTGATAACATCCATTTTAAATTCACAACAAATATAAATATATATACTTACAGGATCTTGCGTTATCCTGGGTTTATCTTACGACAGCACGGCCAAGTGTGGAGGACAGAGAGGAAAAAAGGGGGGAGACAGAATAACAAGAGGAAAGTAAGAGTGAAAAGGAGTTTCCAAGCATTCGCCCTCCCTGCTAAGTTATACTGAGTGGTTTTTTTACTCAGCTCTAAAAAGTCTGCTGGCTACAAAATGATGTCCATCCCTCTATTTTCAGCTTCTCCTCCCTCTTCGTCTGCCTCCCATCCTCCATCTTCATCCTCCTGCCCTGTTGAGGCGGCCATTTAGGAATGGACTTTTTAAATTTTTTAAACTTTACATTTATTTTACTAATAACAGAGGGAACAATGAGGCAGAAGTGACACTGTACTCATATTTTCTTGAACATGGAGCAACACTAACTCAATAAGAAGCCTTATGAAAGGGTTTTAATTTTGAATAAAAGTGTAATTTACAAGAATTTGTGTTGATGCGTTTAAAGTTCGACTCATTAAACCTGAGTTTTCTGCTTAAAAACTCAAGTTGCAGTTGGTACATCAGTCTCATGTTTTAGGGAACGAGGTATTTCTGTACATGGCGGGGCGAGTCCCAAGACTTCTCTGCCTCCCACTGAGTCCTCTCTAATTAAGTCGCCTTGATTACAGCCTGTCTCTACAGGGCATACAAGACCAGTGCAGAGAGAAAGCAAGCCTCTCATCCCAAAACACATGTACAGAGCGAACATATAAACTTCATGGTCTTTTTAGGAGCACTTATCTCTGGATATGTCTCTAAATATGCAGGACATATATTTAAGGCAACTCATGCCTCCTCTCTGATTTTATTCAGACAGACTTATGCAGGAATGAGTTGTTTTGACAGTTGGTGTGTGATGATGATTTTATAGCAGATCAGTGAATTGAGGTGGTAATTTACAAGACTAGAGGACCTAAAAGTAGAGGACGTTTTCAAAAGGTTTGAAGTTTTTACTGAGCGTCATTTTTTGTAGGCTTTTCTCCTCCAGAGATTTGCAATTATCTCCTGGTTCTGGAGGCCATGTTGAAAACTAGCTAGTTCAGTGCCTCACACATTGTTGTAACGACCATTACAGCACATGAAATAGCTTTGTAACTCACAACGGATCCTTATTTCTGGATGCTGTAACTGATACTTGTCATCAAATGTTACAACCTTTGACGCACGATACTGAAACAGTGCGTCAAAGGCTATTTTTGGTTCAAACACAGTAGCAGCACCGTGACTACCTGCAATAAACCAACAAAAGGGTCACAATAATGTTCAAAGTATCATTTCTCCTCCAGTTTATACTATGGGACATGTTGGTTTAAACTACAGAAAAGAAAAAGGTTTGATTCAGGCTACTACACTTTCTATTAATTATATCATTA
Source organism: Thunnus albacares (assembly GCF_914725855.1). Taxonomy (NCBI): domain Eukaryota; kingdom Metazoa; phylum Chordata; class Actinopteri; order Scombriformes; family Scombridae; genus Thunnus; species Thunnus albacares. The sequence continues at coordinate 20,205,692 of NC_058107.1, read as the reverse complement.
ATCAATAGCCATGTATTTCATACTGGTTGTTCCAGTGGGACACCAACCTTTTTGATGACCTATAGTTTGATAGTTTGATGTATTGATGTGTGTGGGTTTGTCACTGCCAGACGGCAATAATCAACACAAAGGATTTGTGTCACATTTTCAGAAGTGTAATTTGACTTTTGAAAGGATAAAACTGGCAATATTGTATATTTTTATTATTGTCCACAAGGAAATAAAAACACTAAAACCAACAAAGAATTGATCCCACTAACAAGTATTGTCTGATAAAGGTTATTCCTCTGTAATATACATAGACCTCCATTGTTGTCCACAAAACAATGAATTAAAATTATAAAATGTCTCATTGAGCCACATTGTTACACTGGACGACATGTTCCTTCATCAACATAAACATGGCCACTGTAGTTTATTTTCACTCGATCCCACATAAACCATCCAGCTGCCGAGAATATACACTAAACCACCAAATGTGTATTAATCCACTGCTGAAAATAGTCCCTAAAAATGCACCATTCAGTCCAAATTTTGAATAGTTTGCTGAAAACTAGTGTCCAGCTGTTTTAGGAAATTACTTTTTTACTTTTAATACCTTTTTCTAAATATTTGTTACTGACTTTTAAAGATTCACATCTTTAGAGGGAACAAGTGAGGCTGCCACAGACAGGATAGCCGTAAAGCATTGAGAGACGGACTCACACATTGTTAGTTTTGGTCTGTTCATGGGGTTTGCTGACAAGAAAAATATGGGCGAGTGCCAGCCTGATTATCCTTTAAACATTTTTAGGCTTTTCCCCTGTAATGAGTACTTCTGGAGTGCAGATTGAGATATGTTGTTCATGGTCAAAAGGCAACTTTTGACTGCAGGCTGCATGGCTGAATGCAAAAAAACACAAACACATAAAACAAATCAGATACAAATACATTTGTCAATTCAAAACTACACAATGAGCCCATTTTAAAAATTCTTTATTAATTTTTCTTATAATCAATGTTTGATACTTGAAGCAAGAATAATGAACAAAAATGCTGAGCAGACCTCCAACATGAGGCTTCATCCTGGTTTGTTTTCTTCTGATTTTCTTTCTTGATATTCATACGACCTCCAATAATAACAAGAGGTTTCTGCTTTTCTCATGATGCATTATGGCAAGGTGCAGGGAACAGACAAGGAGAAACATTTAAAACCCACCTCCCATACAAATACCCTCTTCAGCACAACCACAAAAAGAATTAAAAAAAAAAAAAAATACAGAAAATATGGTCATGTTATTTACACAGCTTTCACTCTAGACCTTAATTACAAACATACATCTATCTTTCAACTGCACATTTCTCCAACCTACAGTGTCCCTTTGGATCGCTACTCACTACTCCTCAAAACTTAGCTCTTGTGCCAACAGTGCAATAAAGAATCCATAGAGTGGCAGTCTGATATACATGATAGGGCAGTATAATTTAAGACCACAGGTCTTCAAGTGTCAGACCTACATTTCTGTCGCACTCTAGATTTCCTTTCACTAATATTCTAGTCGACTCAAATTGCATTTTGAAGTCAAGATGACTGACGGCTTCTCAGTTTGACATCTTTTTTTTTTTTTTTTTTTTTTTTTTTTTAAATGGCTTGAATACCCGTACCGAGGTGGAAAGTGTCAAGATGTCTGTGAGCACGATGCCTCTAACGAATCCAGATCGATAATGCTGCCTGGTGGATTGTGGGATATGTTGGCGGGACTTCGTGATGTCATCCAGAGTCCTTTGAACTTAGTGTTTGCACTAGCTGTAGCACCTTAAAGTGGTTTCAAATCTGGGCACCTATCAAATCTTCCATTTACTACACAAATCAAACTACTCACACAACAGTCCTCTACAAACACTTCCGTGGTCACCTCTATGGCACTTTCAGGTCTTTACAGTGGTAACAAACATTGAAGGCAAACAACAGACTGAACCATTACCCGTCTCAGCTTCCCACTGGGAAACAGATCGAAAAAACATCAAGAAAAGAGCTTTTATCGTAGCAAAACAGCTCAGATTGGACAACCCAATGGTTCCTTGTTTTTTGGGATAACTATACTGAATGGGGGGGCATCTGAGAAATAACCATTAAAAAACCCAAGAAGTGGAAGTGCTAAGAGGGATATAAGCACAGCTGGAACAAGAAACAGGCTAAAATTAACAGTGAAGCAATAACCCAACTATTCAATTCATCCAAGTTAGAGGCAAGTCTTGGACGTTCTACTGTGAGTCCATTTCATAACCCCGCCCCCACCTCCCCATAAGAAACAAAGCAGGAACATCCAAAGTGACAGAAACCCGGCAGGCCAAAGACGAGGCACATATTCACACACAATCTAGGCCTTTAAGGTCCGTCATGAACAGTTTCTGTAGCGAATCACCAAATCAAGTCAAGGTGTGATTACTTGGTGTCGTTTCTTATCGATTCCTCTTTTCTTTGTACAGAAAATAAAGATCTGAGCTGGAGATGACCTGTAACGCAAAGAGGAACCGTGACAAAAAATAATCCCACTACACCTGACTACACCTGTGTGTTGAGCGCTGACGCTGAGGTCGGTGACTGAACCTCTCAAAGACAAAGCAGAGCTGACAGGCGGTTTTCTGCAGAAAGGTCTGAAAATCCACACAGTTGGTTTTTTCCCATGGGTACGACGTAATTGTCACAATAAAAACCAACCAGTGTACGTGCGTCACTACAGTAGCGTGTTTACAAAACAAGGAACGTTGTAGGAATATTCCCCCCACCACCCACCCCCCTACACAAACACCAAGAAATGCCGATGAGATTTTGTGGAATGTGTTTGTCATTTTCCAAAAAAGCACACAGTGCATGTTAACAAAGCGAGATTGAAAGGAATGCATGTTTACGTGGATTATTGTGTCCACTGTCAGTAGAGCGTGTCGGAATGACAGAAAGCAGTGGGAATGAAAAGAAATGCCAGAAAGCAGGTGCTGATCTGTGCATCTTCAACACAGACAGCGAGAACTGTCATTTGAGTGCTTGGTGAGGACTGTGGCAGTTAAATGTGTTTATGCGTAAAGAATTTATTTCCTCTAGAAGTTGAGAAGTCAATCTTCCGTTCGTAACTATCCAATTAACTTAAATCATATTAATTTCATGGCAAAACTGTAATGAAATCCCTCTCTTCCTAGAGAGACTGCACTGAGCTTCTCTGTTTGCATTTTTAATCTTCCCACAAAGAGAAAGACAGAGAGAGAAAGAAATACTGTCAAGGAGGTGTAAACACAATTTCAGATTTGCCAACATTATAATTTTGGGGGTTTGGTAACATGAAACACTGATACCTGCTTAAAAAAATATTTGGGAATACAATAGTAAATTGGGAATGTTAATATTGGAATTTTCTTGGCAATTTTGCTAAAATGAAAAGGAATATGTAAGAACTTTTTATACAAGTAGACAAAATAAAAAAAAAAAAGACTGCCACAGAATAAAAAGGAGGAAAAAAAAAAAGAAGAGTCCTTTGTCACCAAAAAGCAAGAACATTTTCTGCTAACTTTGCCACACGTCCTTCTTATTCCACCTGTGTTAAACTGAGGATTGGGGGCTGGCTAAGAAAAAGTTCATCTGGAATGTTGCTAGGGATCGTTGCTAGGCAGGCCTCAGACGAAACACTGTCATTGAGATAGGCAGTGACTGGTCCCGCCCACCGTCCAGCCAATGGAACGTCCTGAATTGTAGCGGGGTCGAGTAAAGGGTCCTTAAATGGCAATTTTAGACATTTGCTCTTCAAGTTTGATGATTCGCTTCTCCTGACTGCTGACCAGGTCCTTGAGGGATTTGATTTCTTTCAAGATCTCTTCCAGCTTGGCTTCAGACTTCTGTGGGAAACAAGAGACAAGTTGGGACTTTTTGGCATATTTGAACAGTTCACACACGACTACAGTCACAATTTAAATTAATGCCAAACATAATTCTACGCACAAAAATATCAGCAGAGTGCAAAAAAACACCACCTGTGTCAAGAGTCTCCAGCCATGCTAGCAGCTCTGGGAGACTGCTGTTAGGCTAAATGCTGACATCAACACGCTGATGTTTAGCAGGTATAATCTTTACCATGTTCACGATCATTGTTCAGCATGTTAGCACGCTAACATTTACTAAGTTTTAGATACAGTGGGGAACATGACATCCTGATAGCCACGCCGCTAGCATGGCTAAAAACGCTATCTACAGTCTGGGACTACAGTGTAAATGCCATGTGGCAGGGCCTGGTACTCTGAGGGTTAACATGTTTCACCAGCAGGCTGCACTGGAGCTGTGATTACAGAGCAGAACTGCAGAGAGACGCATGGGCTGGGTCCCAGGCGGGTGGCTGTGTTGTGGGTGAGGTGCAGCACGACGCCCAGCAGCGGCAGGCGCCCACTGCAGCAGCAGACCCCTCAGTTCGTGAGTCAGAGACAAGATCTACAAACCACCTCATGAAGACCGCCAGCGATCTGCCCTGCTTCTTACACACATACATATACACATATCTGTCTGCCTAATACTGCACGCTACATAGAGACGAGGCCAGCAGAGAGAGTCACAGAGATGGAGGTGAGAGTCAGGAGGACAGACTATGATGATGTCCTCTGAGTAGTAAGGATCGGAAATATATCAATATTTACTGTTTATTGTCTAATATCTTAATTATGTGAGGGCAGAGAATCGTAGACAAAACTTAAACAATTCTTAAACAATTATTTGTTTAAATAAAAACTATCTACAACAATTTGTTCCAGAGTCATTTATGAAGATCATCAACTGGAAAAAAGGGACGTTAGGGCTGCTCAATTGTAGCAAAAATCATAATCATGATTATTTTGGTTAATACTGAGATCACGATTATTTAACATGGTTACTCATTGAATTTGGAAACATCATTAATGTAACCACGTTACAGTCAGTTTCTTCTAGAAAGCTGATTTATTAACTGTCATGTGAACGAAAAATCGGAGTTTGGGATTAGAGAAACCCGGTTACCACAGGTAGATTTTACTCCCTGGAGAGCACCAAAATCTCTGCCATGTATACACTTAACCAGGTTTCTAATCAGCTTTTTAAAAGCAAGCATATGCACAATAACAGACTGCAGACAGAGAAGGCACAGTGCCGAGCAGCTGGATGAAAGGAGAGATCATAACACGGAGCGAAGAATCCTCGTATCTAAAATAATAGCATCCAAAGTCTGACTGTAACTAAAACAAAGTAGCCTGTAGATGTCTAAATAAATCAGTTTCCACTGCTGAACATTTGACTGTCCAATTCAGACACATTCGCACAGTGAGAAGAGCTCTGCTATGTCACTCTGCCTCTCACTGCGCTGTCCGGCTGCTCCGACACGATGCACTGGATTTATAACACAAGACAAAACATGAGCATCATTGAGAAACCGAATGTGGCACAATAATCGTTTTATCTCGGTTATCTTATTTTCATAATCGTTGGAAGCCAAAAACGTAATTGAATTTATTTATTTCCCAAATATCACACAGTCTTTATATCATTATCTAAACAGACAGTATGATCCGTATCAGAAGAAAGTTTATTTATTCCAAATAAACAGACTGTCTAATAGTCTGCTCTGAAGATTCTCAGTCGCCCAGATCCTGTTTATCCACGGAGGGTTGAATCGATGACAACTGGACTTGGTTACAACTACAACCAAGTCCAGTTGTCCTCGATTCAGGCCTCCTTGGAAAGTTTGTTTAATGTAATGAGACATTTATTAGACACTCTGGACAACTTAGCCAAAGCAAATACTCACAATCGATGGAGTCGGGGAGGCAGACTTGTTGGCAGGGCTTGAGTTCTCTGTGTTCTTGGTCACCTTGTTGTCCAAAATGTTCTTTTTGACCACCTTGAACTCACGGTTCTTGCCCGGAACGTAGCCGTTCTTGAGGGAGATTAGGATGGGGTCTCCATTCTTGCCCTCAAACCACTCCTCAGCCTCCAGGGCCGGGTCTGGTCCAGCTGTGTCAGGGTACAAGTCGTCCTGGAACAGGTCCGACTGAAAGGGAAAGACAGAGTGACAAGCTGTTAGGAAAACACTGTAACCTGAACATTATATGACAGAACCTCACAGCTGATACAACAAGCTGATTAGAGGTTTAGTGTGCAAAGTGGCCGCTAAGGATGAGGACTTACCTTTCTAGGTACAGTCATCACGATAGGCTCACACTTCCTTTCATGCAGTTTATAGAACCTGGCAAGACACAATTCAAACCGTGTACCCAGAATTCAGTTCCTTATTGGACAACAAAGGGAACAGACTGTCCCGACAGAGATTAGTGATCATGTTCTGCCTCCCAGTGGTAAAGCTGGAAACTACACGGTAGATGTGTTTGATAAAAATAAAAACTCAAAATGCGTTCTGGTGTCAGAGACGAAGATTACCTTGCTATTTCACACTTATTGACATCAAGGCCCCTCTTGGGCATGTAGCCCATGCCCCTCTGAGGCTCCTTGGTGGCGAAGGTGTTGAGGAAGTGAACATACGGAGCCTCATCCGTTATTTCAAAGTAGCGGATGCTGCTGTCACCCTGTAAACCACCAAGGAATAAAGAATAGTTTTGTTTCTGTATTTTTCTATGTGGAGATCACAAATGATTGAGTTCACTGCTGAAGGACTTTGGACTTACTTTTCCACAAAGGTAAACAACGTTGGTGTCTGGGTCATAGAAGGGCAAGAGCACTCCATTGCTGGTGTCCATCTCATTAACAGTCATGGCCTCCTCCATGTTTTGCTGGAAATAAAGTATGAAGATAAATCAGAGAGGCTAGAAAAATGTAAGGCTTAGGAAAAGGTAGCAGCGTGGTTGTCAGGCCAGAATGTTGTACTTTTGATAGCGAGGAATAATGAAACAGATTCCACAGTAATAAAGTTGTATATGGTATTTATTTTTAACATGTGTGAACCATTTCAATTAAAGAACTGTGGTGGAAATTAAGTCTGAAATTGTTCGTTGCCAGACAAATTAAATGTGTGAATGTAACTCTAACCCCATAATCAATGAACTCATGTAGTGCTGTCAGAAAAACATGAAGCATCTTACTATGTTCCAGAGGGCTAGCTGTCTCTCACTCATACGACTGAAACCCGTGGTGAGGACGTTCCCATCGGCCAGGAAAATGGCCCTCATGGGTCGAGCGCCCTCATGTGCCTTCTCCTTCTCCTGTGAAGTAGAGTTAATAGGTGAGCACAAGTCACTGTTTCCTGAAACACATCTATAACCAGGCAGTTTAATAAGGCAGGAAAACGGGCTCAGGTTTTACAGCAAATCTTAAAATGCATTTTCTTGGGCAACTTTTTTATGTAACCATTTGTGTTGTTTCTTAATTCTAAACTAATCTTAAATTCTGGGTCTTTTTCCCCAGAAAGTAATTTGTTAATGTTCTTATATTTGAGTGTGTTAAAATACATATTTCCACTTTATTTCAACTTAATGTTTTCACTTGACCCTTCCACGGTGAGGTCAGACCCAGAAGAATAGATGTAAAGCTGCTATAGCTGTCTTATTCAAGAACACTTTTAAGGGAGCACAGTTGAAAACAGTGCTTACAGCTAAAGCAGTCTCCCCCCTCTTGTGAGCTCAACTACTGTAGATTAGTATTTATTTTTCACATATAGTAGATACAGTTGAACCTAAAAAACATCAATAGAACAAAAAAAGATTTGAAAAGTTCTTACAGCAACAATCTCCTCCTTACGGGGGTCGATGACACGGATGGCCTTGTCCTTGCAGGCAGTGCAGATGAGGCTGCCGTTACGGTTCCAGGACACGTTGTAAATGACATCAGGATGCATGTCCTCCAGGGTGATCATGGCCTCGCCTGTGCCCACGTTCCAGATGATGATCTGGTTGTCACAACCTGGCAACAGAAAGAAGTGTTTCCAGTGATCCAGTGTTTTGTCTTTGAGGCTGCCGTTATCATGATAATATATTATGACTTGAAGATCAGTGTTAGCATTGAATTTCAGCACGTTTTTGAAAGCTCACTCTAGCAGCCTTTTTTTTGTAGTTGTAAGGACACAGAGAGGACTCTCACCGGCACTAAGAAGGACATTGCGTGCTGTTGGGTGCCATGTGATGATGCCAACTCGCTTGGAGTGTCCCTCCAGCACCACTACTGGCTCAGACATGGAAGTGACGAGGCCATTCTCAGGAATCTGCCACACCTATGGAGCACGTTACCATGACAGAAGTGAGATAAGAGAACAGACAAGGAAGCCTACGGGAGACTTTTACCTTTGTGTTTGACAAAATTACAAAGTCTCAAAAAAAATATCCAAAGATTTCATTGTCAACCCAACGGTACGACAGCATTAAAAACAACAAAAAAAACCCACCAACAAACAGCAGTTACCAAGAGGAACCTGAGGGGGGCAGCAGTGACCAAGAACTCAGTAACCAACAACAGCATGTGATTTAGAGACAGAGATGGGATATTCATATAGTGTAGCATGTAGTAAGGTTAGTTATTATCACTACATCTGGTATAATATTGGTCCTTCTCCCAATAAAATAATGTATATGCAGCCTGATGAAAATCCAAACAACTGGAGTTTTGATAATGATAAATTAACTTGGAGGTCAACCGTTGACACCTGCAGTGGTTCTGATTAAAATGATCTAATCTTAAGGCTGGGAGGTAAGAGCCTCATAATCTCAATAAAATGTCACTATTTAGTTGTAGTAGTAGTAGTAGTAGTAGTTATTTAGTGTAGTTAAAAGTTTTTATCAACTAACTATTTATATACTTTTCATTCATACATGGTGGAAAATGCTCTATTTTCTTGAAATACTACTGTGCAACAGGATTTAATTTTGGATAAAATATTTACATTAGAGCAATGTCTCTCTCCACATTTTGGTTGGGAAACATGTCTCCACATGCTGAAGATAGTTATTTTATGGATCAGTTAATGTCCAAAGTTATTTGTCTCAAAGGACATTCTGAAAAAAACCTTCATATCTGTGGACATGTTTTCTTTTTTAGGTGATAAAAAGGTTACTTGTATCTTAGTCTCTGTCAACGATTGTCTCCTACATATATTGTTATCTATTCATAATGATTTTTTGTTTGGTGTCACTTTTAAAAACCAAACCGTGTCCAAACTACAATTGAAGCGTCCCCCTTTTCATTGTTTAGTGCTACTTCTGTGGCATCTGTCTTCATTTATTCAACCACCTTTCTTAGCATGCTTATATTTGCTTGGTTCAGTGTAAAAAGTGAAGCATGTGCTCACATTTTTAAAAGGGAAATCAGTGACACACTGACAACATTAACAGCACTGATTAACCTGCAGTGAGTTGTGCCGACGTGTGCTGTGCGCTTTACGTGACAATTAAAATCCATTCTTTATTGTGAAAACTGGCATCGGCACTTAAACGTCATGTGCGGATATCTCTACCAGTCTGCTGTATACACTGGTTACATCACTCACGCCTACCTAATCTAAACTAAACATTACCAAGAGCTTATTAAGGCTGTGAAATTCTACAGATCAAAGGCTGCAAAGAGAGGAACCCTTGATGATTCCTCTGTGCATGGCTCATATGACTTTTACTTCTGCAAACATGAAATAAATATGGCATTAATACAGATTGAGTTTAACAGGAAGTCAGGACTTTCAGGTGAGGAAGTGATAGCAACATACCTCAACGGGCAGTACACTGGTCTCAGCCTTTCACGGCCCAAATAAGGACATATGAAGGAAAGTACCGCTACAGTCTCAAAAAAGTCAGTGACCTCAGCTCAATAAACAGCTAAGTAATTCCCCAGCTCTGATTTCTACGACACATATTTGAGCCTAATCTAATCCAAAGGGTGACGTCTGCACCCATCCCTGAGTTACAACAGGCCGGTCTTTCGCAATAAAAACATGAAGTTTCTTGTCATTTATTAGCTCACGAATGTGTGTTGCAATTCTTCCTCAATAATTAAGAGGGCCGAGCTCAGGTGTGAAAGGGCGAGGCAAACCTTACCATCACTGTGCAGTCCTCGGAGCCGCTGGCGATGACCTGATCATTGTGGGGGCACCAGTCAATGTCTAACACCGGGCCTGTGTGACCACACACTGTGGGGTAGGCTTTGTCAATGCGTCCCGACTGTAAAGACAAAAGATAAACAACACTGAGTAATGAGATTAGTCTTAGTCTGATACTGCTTAAAGAACACTGTCCATGCTGGAGGAGTGGGCATGTTTTGAAAAGGGACAATTACAGTGTAATCCAAAATCCCACCTGCGGAAATAAGAACAAACACACACACACACACACTCACAAACAATATCTAGGAAAAGACGCTTAAACTGATTAATTCTACAGAGAATCAGAGGTGAACTGAGCGTGATATGGCAGCATTCACTGCACGCCAATCAATACAAACTGAAAAAAATGTGTACAACTCCTTCTTGAATTTAATTCAATAACTGTTTTTATTTTAAATAAAAAATGATTTTAAAAATTTTAATGATTTGCTCAATACATAACACATTGTCACCCACTTTTACCCACAGTTGCGTACACTGTATGAAGATCAAAGTGTGAGGTCAGAAAGGGGAAATTATGACCATAGAGGAAAAACAAACCTAAAAACTGCCTACAGCCAGAAAAATCAGCAGCCATGGTTTATCACCCCTTCCTTCAGCCAAAAAGAGACCAGGGTTTTATCGGTGCTACACAGAGGCAAACTGAGATTAGATTTAGCCTACCCTCTATTGGACCACACACAGTAATTAAGGAAAGTAAAGTGGTGATGTCATTATACAGTAGACGCATGCCAACAGATGCTTAGTTCTCCACAACATCTCCTTACTTAAAAAATGATAACCCTGAATCAAAGTGTGCCCTTTACATAACCAACTTATACAACTCATGGACTAGTTACAGATGAATTTCTGACTGACACACAAAGACACAAAGGTCCTTCAGTTACACTGTGCGTCTTCTTATATCCTCTTAAAACCAGCCTGCAGCTGGGTCTGACCTCTGAACCCTGAGAGCTGGGAGAACCAGGTGTTCTCTACACCGTGAGGTGACTTAGCAAACTCATGCTGTGCCGTGTGGGTGTCTGAGACACACCCTACTGTGCTGTTGACTCCAAGTACCACCGCAGGGCCGGAGAGATGATGTCACTTACTGTGGAAAGAGTCCTGCTGCTGCAGCCCTATTTAAAGCATGATGGCTTCCCTAATACAGAAAAGAAGAGAATCACTTACTGCCCCCAGCTACTCTGCCATTACACTGGGAACAGTGATAATAATGGCTTAAGAAGAGCTACTAAATCTCAGAATTGTATATTAGTAATGAATAACAGATACAGCTTAATCTAAATGTTAATTCAAACAAGATATTAGGCAACCATTACAAGCATGATATACTCAATAGACACACTGTGTGCTCAAACGATTTACAATGACAGTATACATCAAACAAATTTGGTGTTCACAGGAGCAAAATGACATGTTTTTAAACAAAATGATGAACTGCATTTAGGACCAGCTGGTACAGTGTGTGCAGGCTGGACACATGAATTTGAAATTTTCACCATCCCCAACACACAATTGCATGCTACTTCCTCATTGTTTTTAGTGGCCTCTGGACCATGTATTTTTTAAGGTTTATAAAAAAAACAAAACAAAACAAAAAAAGGTACATGCGAGTCATATCTTCAACTTACAACTCTTCCACTTGGTGCTTACTAACAGGTCTTGAGCCCCAGTCAGTATAGGCTACTAGCATTTACTGGCTGTGTTGTATTCAACTGCTGTTTATCAACATACTAAATTAAATTTCATTTGTAATATAGTGGTAGAGTGCACATGCACAAGCAAGAATGAGATGTTACTTTAGTCAGTCAGTGCTGGCTACAAACAGCCGGGCGGCTGGTTTGAGTAAAGTGACAGACTCAAAAGTTCCAAAGAGACCACGCTCACCCCAAATTGAAAATTATGGCTTCTGCAGTCAAATGATTACATGCAACTTCAAGCTTTCAAAACGAAGGAGCTGTCAGAGAGATAAATACAGAACAGAGTAAATAATGGAGCTGTGTCCCTAATAAAGTCTGAATTGAATGGCCTTTTGGACTCTTAGTGCAATGCACTGTCTGCAGCTTACTCAGACTGTCATGGTTGCTTTCTGTTCTTTTAAACAAACAGATCCTGCTCACTTCCGCTGTTTAACTGGAGAAACTTTAACCTAAAGATGCAGTTTGCTTGTTGAACACAAGTTCTGACAGGGTGACTTCTTCAAATAATTATTAATTTTGCTATGATTCAAAGTGAGAAACAAAAACCCAGAGGCAAGCAGAGGAACGGTGGTCTGGGCCTGGGAGGGACAGTTCAGTCCAGAATCATTAATAATAATTATTTTGCTCAGGCACCTCTTTCTGTTGTAGTAGCTAATGTAGTCTAGCAGAGGGCATTTCAAGCTTCCTGTCACTACAGTGCACATCAACATGGTGAGGTTAATATCACCATGTGACAAGATTCATATCTCAGTTCATATTCAGTGAGACTGAACAGATGCTTTATCTACAGTCCTACAATGGCTGGACACCTGTTAAAGTCACAGTAAGACTTAGTGTTACATAATTATTATATATGAAAATATCAGGCCTGTAGCCATGCAGTCACCTGACTGACACAGTTGGGCTGTGACACATACTCTAACTCCAACTTTAGTGATCAAAGTCCAGTGTATGTGAGAATGAACTCTGTGGGCGTGTACGGGTAGTAAGTGAAAAATCACAAGATCTCGTCTAAACCTCACCCTGACTAGTAGACACATCCTGAAACCAACTCTGAAGCTGAGTGTAAAGACAGCAGACTTTGATACCGCTGTCAACAGGGATCTATGAGCCACCATCTGCTAATCAGATAACAGACTAGTGACCTCTCCTCTGGAGCTGAGTCTATTTAAATCTGAGTCTATTTAAAAATACCACTTTCATTTAGTAAATCACAAATCACAGGTAATTTGCATTATCAGGTAGACATGATATCTGTGCATATTCATTTGATCGCTTAGAGATGTACAGCATATGACAGCGTAGTTCACCAGACTATTCCTGCAAATGATTTCCTGCTCGTAGGAACAGGATGTAAAGCAGGAAGGACACAGGCTCATGACCAGGTGTAGCAACAGAAACAGCATAAACAAGTCTGACAAAGAACAAACTGATCACAGAGATAAGATGAGCCCACACTTCAAAGTTATTTGCCATTGTACATTATTCTCTTGGAAAATGCTACTATGTTTTACATTAATTACTTCACAATATTTTAATTATACTGAACAGATCCACAGTATCATGGATCATGTCAAGACAAATTCTGAAATTTGCACATCCACAAAAAAACAATTGTCAAACACTGTCAAACCAGTTCTGTCATGTAAAACAGTTAATATCATTTCAACATCAACTGGTGCTGTACAAGTGCTCATTTATCTTTTCTGTTGTCCGGTACTTCAGGAGCACACCGTGCATTATCCATAAGGGCGGATGTTGTAACATAGACAAACACTTAAACTACTGTGGTTTTGTGTTTACTTGGTTTCTATTTTGCTTAAAAACTGGCACAGACACACAACTGAGGTGGAGAATAGCAACAGATCTCATGGTGCATGTATAAGAAAAAGAAAGTAGACTGTGACCTGGGTGTGTGTGTATATTATATATATATATATATTAATTTATATTATATTATATTGTTATATATTTACTGCAAATGCACATGAACAGAAAAAAACATTTATCTGAACCTCAGGAATCGGAAATGACCACAGACAATGTGGTGCAGTGGCTTTAAAACAGACTGAAGAAGCATGCAAACAGATTTACAGTAAGCATACGGTCAGGTTTTATGCCCGTGCCACACAGATTAAGACCATCTACAGTATGCAGAACCATCAGTGTCGGGACCTCGACGCTCACTCTTCTCAGCACATCTGGCATGCTAACTGCTCCAGTTCAGACATGCTACAAACACTCCTACAGCAGGAGTGTTTGTAGCATGTCTCAACTGGAGACTAGTGTAGAAGACCTACACTAGTCTCAGGAAAATTTCCATCAACACGTTTTAATCACACACATAAAAAAAACTACACTTATGAATAAATTGTAGCTCGAATGGTTGACTAGTAGCAATGAACCATGATGCCCTCGTAACACTTAAACCGAGCCGTGGAGCCCGACCTCCTGATCAACCCCGGCAGGGCAGAGCAGACCATCAGTTCGACCAGGGCGCCAGGCGTTCTTCACATTCCACACCTCGGCCCCAGGCAGCTCTGGTATGGGTATGACTAATGAGAGCAAGAGGGCTGCTAGGGTGTCAAATCTAGCACCCTTTGAGGTGTTAATGTCGTTTGTGTCTGATACATACAATTAGGAATTCCAGGGTCTGAGGGCGAACACAAGTGCCTCAAGCCTGCGTAAACATTTGATTACATGATACACAAGGCAGGAATGCAGTTTGTATGGAGTGAGGTCACTGTAATTGTCAGCTCTGCCAATTAACAGTTTAACTGAAAACAAGCTCACTTCAGGGATCACCTCAGATGAGCAGTGCAGATAAGTTAACTTGTACCAACTTGTTGCATTCTCCCCTCTGTCCCTCTGGAAAAGCAGAGCTTCAGGCACATTTGCAAGTCTAGATTTGTCTTTAAGTGAGATATTTTAACTGAAACATCCACCCATCATCTGTCATGTCCCAATTACAAGCATAATGAGATGTCACTCAGCAGAGACAAGATGATAAATCTGAAGAAATCAGCCTTGTGGCGAGGTCACATACTAGACACTAAACTTTGTTTAAGACAGTACTGGACCATCCTAACCGTTGGCAGGTGAGACATATTTGATTTTTTTTTTAACCGTCTTAACCTGCATCTGCAGTTGAACACTTGTTGGACAACACTCTCTGCTCTGGTAAACAGGAATTTCCCTTTAACAAAGGAAACTAAATATAACATTGACATAAATTTGAGCATTGACAAAGAGAGAATTGACAAGTCAAATGTGCAAAAGAGAAACTAAACTGAAACTTAATTTAACATTTATTTTATGAAATATTGAACTCTAAAATGTGGCTTCAATGTGTTTTCAATAGAGCATGTCTCAAGGTGCGCTAGCGCCACATGATTCAAATTTCACCAACGTAGAAATGAGAATGTAAAGAGGGAAACAAAACTGAACATATTACAACAGCACTGTATCTCAACACCACTTGTTTGTAATAAACTTAAGTTTTACTTGAGGGAGAAACACATTTAAAAATATCTTGATGGGAATAGTAGGCACAACCACTCAGCATCAGGCGTGACTAACATTACTGCGAACCAGTAATTTAGGAAGAATACAAAAATTCTGTGTCATCTTGTCCTCGATCTATTCGGCAGCGAATAGTAATTTGATAGTAAATAACTCCTCACCTGTGCTGAATCAGATGCTGCTCACTAGTGTTGGAAAACATACAATTGTATTATTAAGAGCAGGTAAAACTGATAAAACAACCTTACATTGTATAAACATCATGACTACCAACTACTTAACTATATGAAGTCTGCTAGCAAATGAACAGCAATAAGGACAAGTATGAGTATAAGATAGATATCAGTTCTGACTTGGATTACAGATTCCAGGTACAGTTTCACTTATTGAATCATGTTTCACCACTAATTTCACACCCATTAGTGCTGTGGTTTGGACAATAACTCAGTTTTGACATCAGACTTAAGGTTTACACATTCTATCAAGGTCCAACACCTTGGCTGACAGGTGAATAGTTACGTAGGACAGCCAGTAATATCACACTGGAACACTGCCGAGAAAAATGGGCCCTAACAGACTAAACCAGCCAAGCAAGAAAATCATCTCCAAGGCGACCAGTCTATAGGAAGTGTGCTTAGCAAGACTTGACACGAAGATGTGAGCATAATTTTGACGAGAACAAGGAAAATCAACCGCATCGGCATCAAAAAACACCCACACCAACACCAACGGGCTAAACTCAGCAGTTGAATACCTAACATGTCCATAACTACACTACAGGCATTTATATCCTTTGAGAGGAATGTCTGACGCCTAGAAAACAACCAGTTGCATAGCAACAAGTAAGACTGCAGAAAATAAGAGTGAATCACACAGTGATAGATACAAAGCACAACACTGAAACACACACAAAAAAATGGATGAACAACATTCCCTCAAGGCAAGAGAGGACATTCTTTTCATTCACACAAGAGGCCTGCACACTTCCTTTCCTTGCAGCTCAACATGTGATTCGCACATGCCCACCACTAAAAGGGTCTTCATGCATGCTGTCCAGTGCTGCTCAGAGCTCCATGGAAATTTCCACTTTTACAAGTCTCTTCATCTGTACGGCAGAGACAAACAGCTGAGGCAGTAGTAGCAGCACTCTTGTCATACCCTGAACTTTTTTAGTAAGATTTACAATGTCTGAATAATGGGGGAGAAACAATAGAGCGCAGCACACTGGAAACTTGAGCTATATATAGCTAAGGAGATAAAAAAGATAGATACTTCCACAGAGGTGTACTACGGATATACTGTAGTACAATATAATGCATTTCTGGTACATTGGCTGATGAAACCACCGGTCATAAGATAAAATCCAAATAGCACCTGAGACAAGTCCACTAATTCTGAAAACATTCGAGGTTGGTTGCCAGACAGGAATTGTTTGGGGAAACTGAAATTCTGAGCCACTTGTGTTATTATTATCAAAGTACTTCTGCAGCACAAGATATTTGCTAACAAGGCCTGATATGAAAATATTTGCAGTGTACGCTGTGATACAGCAGCACCTGCGGCCCTAAATGATCATCAACTGGAGAAACAGAAAATAGATGAATGAACAGATATTTTTAGCGGGAACTTATCAGAGGCAGCCCACCCTAAGAGATTTTTCTGTGACTTTGTCTGCCAGATCAGTGCATTCATGCACAAACCGTAGCAGGTTTGTGAATGAAATGCTCTTTTGCAACAAACCATAAATTCTTAAATGATGGAAGAATTTGCCCTGTGGGAAAATGACACTGCATTCATCATCTGTTATTACAAGGTATTATAAAGAGAGGAGATTTACAGATAAACAATCTGGTTTATTTAATTAAGCTATGAGGGATTTCTTTTCCTATGATATGTCTGTACTCGTCTTAAGGGCAAGTTGGAACATATACAAGAAGTCTTTTATTCCCCATGTCATACAGGCACTGAACACAGAGTGACTGCATCAGGGAATACGTGTATTTTATAAGATTTACTCTCTAGTATTATTTATATAACCTATCTGCTGCTACCTGCCCATTAGCACTATTGTATGTTGTATATTTTGTATGTTTTTAATAGTGTGTGTGCTGTGCGCAGTGTATGTAGTTTTGCTGTACTTTGGGAGAAGCCCAAATTTCCACTGAGGACAATAAAAATTAATCAATCAATATTTCAGTGAACAAAGTGTATTCACAGCTCTTTATAGTGTAAATATTCTGTAATCCTGCAGCAGTCGTACTAATTATCACATAAAAATAATTATTTTAATGTAGCATTTGCATACAGTCATTGACTCTGTGACAGAGACAACATCTGACTTCAACCCAGTTCTCTCATCTTGGCCGCTCTTCATATTTCGGCCTATCCCAGAATTCACATGTGTACTGACACTGCATGAAGCAGCCAATGGCAGGGCAGGGAGGAAATGGTCTTGGAAGGCTGTCAGGCAGGGAGCAGATTTGACCATATATGGTAAAATCTGCAGTCAGCAGGACTGAGCGGCAGAAGCGGCAAAGGCAGAGGCAGCTGAGCAGTATAGAGGTCTTGGAACACAAACTGACCAAAGTATGGGGAAAGACCCTGGATATCATGCACGCCAAATGTATTTTTTTATGTAGAGACAGACTTTAGCTTAGTTAGCAGCCAAACTGGTGTATGTGAGACTGAACAGAAATAATGTCACTGTGCACACACCCAGGAATTACTAACAGCAAAGGTTGAGCACTGGATGAATGGTGCATTGAGGGATTGAATCCAAATCAAACACACACACTCCACATCTGATCATCCTTTCTGTACAGAGGCGGCGTTTGAAGCACTAACATGGAACATGCCTTCTACATTAGACAATACACTTTGATGCTGCTATGCCTTTAGTTTAGGTCAGTCTTAAAAAGAAACTGACAAAAGAGGAAACCAGAGATGCGGACAGTTCACAAAGTGACTAACACACAGTCTGCATGGAAAATAAAGATGCTGATGGCTAAAACAGGACAGACAGCGCTGATTTTTTAACAATGTCATGCTTGGATAAATCAAAATTAGGGATTTCTAGTTTAGGGATATACATCACAACAACTGTGGTGATTTACTGAGACTTCCCTTCTATTTCTATGCTGAGCCAGACAGAGAGAGGAATTATCAGGAATGTTTCACTGAGCACTTGCTAGCTGCTGCATTCACTCCCACAGCTTCCTTCATATGGAAATCAGGGAATAAATTAGCAGGCATCCTGCTAAGAAAGAGAAAGGGGGAGATTGAAAGCATGAGGGAAGGGAATGACATGTGTTGAGCTGGACATCTGATGCCCTCTCTATGAATCCCAGTGTTCTGACATTAGGAAGCAACAATACTCATGGCTGTGCTGAGTCACGGTGGCCTGCCGCACCAACCTCACCCTACTGAGTCACACACAAAGAGACGGCTCCATTGGTTGATGACACAAAACGAGACTCAGACCTCAGGTCAGGTCATAGATCCACAACAGCAACCTCTGAACTCCAAGAGATGCTTTTCCATCCATTTCCAGACACAAAATAAAAAAGGAGGGAGTAAAATGCTTTGTGAGGGCTCATAAACCAGTAATTTCATCCACAATATTCTCCCACTGTTATTGCATCACTACAACAAAGACGGTGCACAGTTGCATATGGCTTAATTGTGAAGGGGGAAGGAGCATCATCACACTTCTGCCCCCCCCCCCTCCCCAAGCGAAGTGTGGTAATGACAAAGGGCTGCGCTGGGAGTAAGCGCAGGACAAAGGCCCTGAGCAGCTGGCTGCCCACAGAGACTGGGAGCAACACAGCATAGGCAGATGGGTTAGCCGGACAGATGCACCCTCACATTAGGGACGGGAAAGGGTGGGAAGGTGGGGGCGTTTAGAGGATGTGTGTGTCCTTGCAGTAAAAATGAAATGAGACCCAAGTGTCCTTCAATCAGGCACTTAGCAGAGCTGAGTCTTACAAAAGCACATAAAGTAAAACAGACACTTTGTACAGACGGCATAATAACCAAAGGAAGAGCACTTGATTTGTTGTACAAATGCCTGGCAAATTAGTTTAACCATTTTCTAATTAAGAGGCAACACCGTAATCCTTTTTTATTCATTTTATAAACAGTGATCTCAGGTGCGAGGGGGAACTCTGTAATAATAATCGACCGACTGCAGTGCAGTCTTGTCATACTGTTTGCAAGAACAGCATCGCCCCACTTTTGAGACCTGCGTTGCCAGCTGAGGCTATACTGAGATTGCCAGATGGACCTGCTTTTTCACAAAAACTCATGTGAGGATAACACAGTGATAAATGCCAAAAATAAATGTTAAAAAAAAGGGAATACGCATTAATTTAAGATCTGAAATTCTTGTTGTTGCTAATGTCCCAGCAGCTGACTTTCTCTATTATGCAAAGCTGTGAAACTGGTTTGGTGGTGATAAAAACTGGTCACACTGTCCAAAGTCATAACTTGCATGCACAACATACTGTAATTCATAAATAACATGGTATTCCCCTTTCAGCTCCAGTCTCTCAATGAATGGACTGTTGAAATTAGGAAAAAACACTGTATCTGAGAGATTAGTCTTGTGTCACGCCTGCCAGCTTGTATGTAGGAAGATCTAAAAATCAAGAGAGCTTTTTTTAATCTCTCACTTGAGGAAATTGCCCGAGGTTTGCGCTGCACATAAAGACCTCAGTCTCCCACTACTTTTTAATTCAGAAGTGAAAGTAGACTTTGTTCGGTAGACACACTGTTACTGTACTGGGGCATGGCATGCAGAGGGCAGCTCAGTCAAACACAAGACACAGAGAGGAGGGCAGGAGGAGTGTGAAACCAGTTGAGTTCACAGCCCACCTCCAGTACAAGCTCCGTATTGAATGAGGTGCTGAGAGGTGTAAGCCGTGTGATGACAGGCCTGAGGATCCGGTCGCCTATGCCAGATTCGTCTCAGATGACATGGCAGTGTACTGGCGTGCACTAATTACAGGCACAGGTTAGATCTGTCAACAGTATTGCAGTACTTATGTCACTCACAGAGTCGGGAACCTGCCACTTGGCCACTGGTTGGAGCTGCCAAACAGAAACACAAGCGGCCTGCAATTCACTGCTATCAACCATAATGGCATCCAAGGACTCTCTGGGGACATGCCAGAGCACCCTGCTGGATTCAGAGTAGAATCAGAAT
Organism: Thunnus albacares; assembly: GCF_914725855.1. NCBI lineage: Eukaryota > Metazoa > Chordata > Actinopteri > Scombriformes > Scombridae > Thunnus > Thunnus albacares. The sequence continues at coordinate 20,185,185 of NC_058107.1, read as the reverse complement.
CTATTACACCTTAATTAGCCCAATTATGACAACATGACTAGAACAAAAGAGAGGGATGTATTCACCCAGCAAACTTATTTACAGCCAAACACTCCTCAAATGTGTCTCTTGCCCAACCCAAGAGTAACTCCAGTTGGAGTGGAGCGATTCCTTATATGGAGGTAAGGATCAGAAGACTGTTGGCTCCAGGGCTTTGGAGTAGTTTCTGTTGTACACATAAGGGTGTGTTGACAACCCACTGGTAAACATTAATCCTGCGGTACACTGACACGAAGAGTCAGCAGTCCTGCAGTAAGAGGTTAAGTTTTAAATGCAAATGACTGTTTACTGTACACAAAACATGGGAAATGGTCTGTTGCTCTAAAAGAAAAAAAAAAAATTAAAAAAAAAATCAAAGAGCAATCAAGATTTAAAGTTCAACTGTCTCTACCTTTTATGTGCCATGTTTACATTCATGTTGGTCTAAATATAATCCCTCAGATAGAATGACTTTCATACTCTTACGGCATTACTGATGTGAAGACAAGGTTTTTTACCTCATCTAAAAATATCCAGACGTAATTTGATCTGCTTAAATCATCTGTAACAAAAACATCACATGCATAACACCACAATGCCTTTAAAAGGGTAGCATTACACCATTTCAATGCATCATTTTTTCTCAGAATAAGAAGAAACACGCTACCTTCAAATCGGTTTTCTAATAATGAATGCTTAAAATTTTAGGGAGGTCGGACATCATGCGACAAGATCATTCAGAAAATGGACACCATTAATCGTTCATGTGCGACTGTTAGCTATTATGCTGTGTGACTGTAGCTGGACAGTGTGATCTCAAAAATTAGAGACTGGGTTTCAATTTTCTCCTGTACTAGAGGAAAGGCCCTTCATGTAAATCAAACAACGGTTTTCCCCTTTGGAGCATGAATATGCATAGAGAACATCAGACTATGAGTTATCTTATCTGCAGAGATGACAACAGTCACTGACAGCGCACATTATGTTCACCTGCATCCAGCTAATGACCAAAAGACAACACAAACGTCACAAAAGTACAAGGAAGTACACCAAAGTAAGCCAAATAAACTAGCTGTTTTCATCTTAGAACAAGTGATGAAAAAAATGAACACAAAGCTTTTTAATCAATGCAATTTTAGGCGCTCAGATTGCATTTCTGAACCGGCATAAAGTAAATGCAAACATGCTTTTACAACCAGGTTATCTCCATCTAGTTGTCTTACTGTGACTAATTCTATTCCTACACTCTCAGCTCTCACTGATTAACTCTGTACAAACACACTATACATGTCCAGTGTTAACCCACTCATTAATAACTTTATGATACATCATAAACTTACCTTATGAAGAGGGAGAACGAGGAAAGCTCCACCGCCACTGGCCTCAATAATTATGGCAACAAACTTGGGGTTAACTGCACAGAAGGAGCTGTCCCATGTGACCCTTGACACCCGGATATCATCGTAGCATTGATCATTCTTCACCGCCTGGCCAAAGACGTGACGGAATTTGCTCTGCCGTACAACTCGTCTCATATCTGTACAAAGAGCAGAGGAGGAGGATTGAACATACAGTATGTTTGCAAACTTACTGATAGTCAAATAGCGCTGAAATGAAAACAATGAAAAGGCTTATAATCACACACACACACACACACACACACACTAACAAGAAAACAAACAGAACTGCAATATGAAATAACACATTTATTACACATAGACTACTTGAGCTACTTTGCGAGACTTGAGAACACAAGACATCCCGTCCACAAACTGCAGCAAAGCTGTTGAACAGACTGAGTTCATGTGTGAGCTTTTTTTCCACAAAACATTCCCTTTGCAGATGTTTGACTCTCTTGCTCCAGGAGTGTTTTGTAACAAACCATTACTACTCACTACTCCAAAGGTCTCCCAGGAATTTGGGAGTATTGTGGTGCTAACAATTTCATAGAGGAGTATTACCAACACATTTTGTAGATTAAGAGCAAGTTACAGTGATGGTTCAGCTCCAGTTTCATTCTTTAAGACTTTTCTATATTTTGTTTCACAACTCTTAATTCTTCTGTTAAGTAAGAAGGAGGAAATGAGATAATTTCAAGCCAAAACTTGACTTGACTTATCTATACTCTGCCTGCTTGCTAATCACACAGCAAGCATGTATAGATCCTTCAATCATAAGTTACAAGCAGATATACACCACAGTTCACTAGCAATAAAACTATTAGTGTGTGTGACCCAATTTAAAACTGCATCAATTGTCTCAAAATTCAGGCGGCAACTAACGATTATTTTCAGCCAACCATGAAGCACCATGTCGCTATGTCATCTCTTTACTGGCGCCATCTCAAAAAGACATAAAATCCCCAGCATAATCATAATTTTTTACAAAAATTACCCATCACAATTCCCTAAAGCACAATTTGATGTCGTCTCATGTCTTGTTTTGTCCAACCAGCCTAAGACACCAAAGATATTGTTTATAATGACACAAAACAAAGAAAAGCAGCAAATCCTCACAGTGGAGAGGCTGGAAACAGCGAATGATTTGGCATTTCTACTTAAAAATGTAATTACGCGATTCTCAAAATAATATTTTTTCTGTTGATCTACCAATCGATTAATTGTTTCAGCTCCAAAAGACATTAAACGTGCTTGATAAATGTTTCAAATGACTCAAAACCCTTTTCAAAACCTTGTAGTTTCTTTTCATCCTTTGTTGTGCCAAATATCCAACATTTGAAATGCGAGCACCCTTTATCTGTGCCACACTTTCAAAGAGCCACTTCCAAAGGAAAATAGGACATATCCAATCCAAACAAAAACAGACTTTGTAGCTGGTTCAGCTAAAATCTTCACCTAGACAAGAATCTGCTGGCAGACAAGAGAGCTTTGGAAAACAAGCCCATTCAAAAGCTACAAGTCCCACTGCTCAGCTTACAATAACAGACCACTTCCAAAGATAATGGAAATCTGGCCAGTTTCAGATAAATGACCAAAACCAAAGTCCGAACTAACCTACAACATCAAGACAGACAAAAGCTCCTGAGTGGTCTCGGTTTTGTGAAGCTCATCAAATCCTTTTTTTATTTTTTGACACAGCACATGGTAACAGTTTCCCAGCCTGAATCACCAACATGACCAAAGAACTGCACAGGATGTGGGACATGTTTCAGCAGTGGTTTTCCATTGTGTGTGTGTGTGTGTGTGTGTGTGTGTGTGTGTGTGTGCGTGTGTGTGTGTGTGTGTGTGTGTGTGTGTGTGTGTGTGTGTGAGAAGAAGAATGAGAGCAAGCGAGAAACGCTTGTATGGCATGTTTCCGACAGGACAACACAAGCAGGAAGCTCTTCCTGTAGGGATGTGGGAGTGTCTTAACTCCCTAACTCTTCCGTAAAACACACCAGTCATTACAACTGTTCATTTTTTAGATTTACAAACATAGATGGTGAGCTAAAAGACAAATACAATCTTTGAGAATCTCACAATTTGATCCTGATTTTTGGTGTCACCACAATTGAAAAAGAGGCACAAGTTTTAGGCTCTTACTCCAGTTCACTGTGTGTCAAACCATTCAGTCGTGTCCTTGGCCCACTGAACTGCAATATGAAACATACCTGGCAGCTAACTGGTCTTGATTGTCTGAGCAACAGAAAAAAGGCAGAGAAAAGTGTATAAAAGTATGGAGCTTTTTTTATTTTAAAAAGTTAGCTGCATTAATTTGGAAGCATGTTACAGTCTTGTACCTGTATGAGAATAATAAGTGTAAATATTTAAACTGTCCAACACCACAGTCTTAAATATTTTTTAAAACAGAAGTTAGTCTATGTTGTGAACGACACAACTATTTGTGATTCTTATTGCAATTACATTTCAAGTATGTCAAAAAGGGAAAAGAAGAGTTGTTTGTCCTTACAGTAATGCAATGGTAGTCTGGGGCAACACTCAACAAGGACAACCTTGTTTGTGAGGGTGAGGCTTGTTTGCTTACCTTTAGAGCTATAGATCTGTCTGGTTGGGATAGAAGCTGCATGTGAACAGACACCTAAATCAACTACCTGTCTAGTGGCAGACTTAATAACAGTGTCAGAAAACTTTGTAATGGTGTGAACAGAAACCACTGCTGCTGCTTCTTTCTCTGTTGTTGAAGGTTTTTTATTATCTTGGCAGTGTTTTCATGAGACTTCAAACTCTGTACATTTCTCTCTACACCACATGCTGGTGTGCTTGTGTGTAAACTGATGCAGTGGAGAAAAGCCCTAGGTTATTTGAACAATCTTGTGATTGTCCTGCCAAATGTGTAACTCTACTACAGTTAGTGAAGACAGAAAAGATTGGGACTTTAGCCAGTTTGGACCTGCCACAGTCTTGTTAACCACCACCCAAAAGAATACAAATTTGGCTTCTTGCGACATTAGTGTTGTGGGAATTTATGTAACAAAGTTATTTAGCTACTAAGATTGATTTGGTCCATGTTCTGTCTAAAATATTGGTCAAAGACTAGCAGCTTTCCACAAACTTAAAACACAACACCAGAATGTGACTGTTCAGCTCACTTCCCCCATGTCATACTTATTTTCATAATACAATAGCAAACATAGGATAAAACCCCTTTAAAATAAGATATAGCAGGGAAAATTGTATTATATGGGATTGGAAGATAGTTGAGGTTGGTATACATCTTAAATTGAATCTTTGCAGGCACTCAAGTGCTTGACAGACTAATTGTTGGCCACTGCAAGTGGTCAATTAGTGCTAGTCCCTACTGGTTCTCTAATGGAACCATATGTTCTCTTGGCTGGAGTGAGGACTCTTTCCTAATAAGGAGGGAGTGAAAAAAGGGGGAGCAAAGCAATAACTGACTAAAGAGGACATTGCCAGTTCATCAACAATTTAGCTGGCAGAGCAAAGAAAGGTCTATTATGATCACTCGTCCTCTCAAGTAAGTTGTAGCTGAAAATGTAGATGTGAAAATGCGCCTTTGACAAAGTTCCTCTACGATATTTTAGAGTTACATAATGGCTTGATGCTGAACTCTCTGGACATCCATCAGGAGGTTCAACATCTTACAACTCTTTACAGGAATCTGCATCACTGGAAAATATAACTGCTTTCTTGGCCATGCTGCACTTTATCCTGGGTATTCTGCTGAGTCTTGCTCACAACAGGTGACAATAAATTCAACTTCCAACAGTAGGAGATCAAGTTGTGTCAAAGGTTAAAAAAAAAAAAACTAAAGAGAAAAAAATCCTCTTATGCCACGGGCAAATGCATGCGTCTTCACTTGGCTGCAATATGTGTTTCGTAACACAGACATGCTGCTTAGCAACATTAGGGAAATACCAACCCAACAAAGAAACACAATACAATACTAAAAATACAAACTAACTAAGAACTATGTTTTAAAGGTTACTGTTAATTTCAAAAGTCAAACAACTGTTAAACTTAATCATATCTCCAGGTTTGGAATTTCTCCTCGCCTTGCAAAACCAAACAGACTTTAATGATCTCAGATTTCACTATGAAATCTTAGTCTGGAAAACATCCACTGACAAATCGACTGAGCTGAGCAACTGGGAGCCAGCAAACTATGGGAAGAGGTTTAGATGACAATGATAAAACGCAGAGCTGTTGGAATCTTAACTAAACTGATCAAATACATCATTTTACAAACAGCCACCATGTCTTTCCAGTTTGAGAAGCTAGAGGCAAAACCCAACGTCAATCTATCAAGTGGTGCAACTGTCCAGAACAGTTTGATCACAGAACACTAGTCAATCACCTGTTTGTTGAATAAAGGCTGTTCCAATCAATAACCCATGTAAGCGGTATTGAGCTTTTCCAAATCTCAATAAAGAGCGAGCAGTGAAACTATCCTGCTGCTCTTGGATCTGTTCATCTGCAGCAGAGCAACACATTGTTTTAGGTAGGAGAACTTTATTAGATGTGTTGGTTTATCACCACAATAGTGTGACTAGTTTAGACAAAACAATCACTGCATTCTTGAGGTCAGTCTGGGCCTGCACAAAGATCCCCAGTCACACTATCCAAAGCTCTACAAACAGCAGGAAATGTTTAATATCATATGTTAGTGTTCAGGGCCAGTTGTGTCCCAAAATGATGTTGATTAGCCCTGCTCATATCTGCCAAAGCTGACACAATTTCTACAAATGTTGATTACAACCAAAATAACTTAACAGTCAATGTTCAAAAATTCAGATGTCACCAGATTTATTCATGTTTGTTTATATGACATGATTATAAAGTAATCTCTGTTATACTAGACTTCAGGCACTGGATATGAAACCTTTATGGTGAGGGTTGGGCTGTATCAGTGTACACGCTGTAGGTCAGAGCAAACTGGGTGGGGCTGCAGCTGATTATGCAACACTGGGTCTTGGTGAGTAAGCCTTGTTGTGAGGTGGTGTATTCTGACAATCCTCCTTTAGAGAGATAGCACCATTTCTTAGTCAGTGGGTCCTCACTGAAGGAGATTCAATTGCTATTCCCACTGATACACATGGAAAGATGAGCTAGACAAGCCAAAATGAAATAGGGTCATTTGCAAACCAATCCTTATTCATCTTATAAATTCAGAGACACAGACCTGGAATTTAAACTCAGGACTCAATCATGTTGGACCCTAAAGCTACACATGACGGGACTTGTGTTTTTTTTTGCCTCCCAGGCATACCTTCTTTCAAGGTTTCAAACAAACCTCACCTCTCTCACTGGAAAATGTAGACCTAACCCTGCCATGGGGAAATGCCAAACCTAAAACTCCCTTATTCAGCGGGACCCTTACGTAAGAACATCATTATCCCAACCCTGCACCTGGTGTTGAGTCCGACACAAGCAGGCCTACACAGAAACCAGGGACAGGAGAAAATGTTTCTGCTGGTATGGTGGTAACTATTTGTGCTGGGCACTGATTCGAAGTTGTAGACAATGTAGTTGTGTGAAATTGCTCAAAACTGAAAGCACGTTAAATGCGCTGACAAGCAGCTGTCCTGACACAGATACTGAGCATGATCTGAGTGAAGCAAAAGCGGAAGCTGAACCGAACAGAGGTGTCCAACAGTGCTGGGAGTATGACCGTAAGTGAATCACCTCACCGGAAGTAATGTGATTGTGCACTCTAAATAAAAAGGCATGAAATGTGTCACTGTATGAAACGCTAATTTTAACTATTCAGAGTGTAACAAACCTTCAAGCACCAGTGGATCCAACACTTCATAAAGATTTGAGGCTGGTTGTTGGTGGTTTTAATAAAAGACAAAAGGCATGGTTGCAATATGTTGTCTATGTGACATCAGTTTTCATAAGCACAACAAACTCAAGTAGATATGTTGTACCTCCATTTTATCCTAAATATGCTCAGGCAGTTGAAGAGCATTGGAGAGTTTTGGGTTAGGTTGGGTTTTAAAAGTGGCAAACAGGAACCAGAAGGGCAGCATCATTCTCATCAAAACTAGGCTTTATAAGACAATAATTTTTCTGTTCGACTCTTGCAGCTATCACAGAAATCTAAGGAAGTGAGTAAACATAGTCAACACAGAGTAAAATATGTATAAAGAACAACTGCTAGAGCACTGGTTCATTCAGTGGAGCACACTGTAATGAACAAATTAAAATGAAAACTGTAGAAAAAAAATGAAATTTTTAGGGCTGTAGTCTGCTGGTTGACTGGTCGATTAGTTGGTCGATATGCTCTCGTCCGACTAAATTCTCATTGGTCGAATAATCTCCGAGTTATTTTCAAAAGGAGAAAAGTGCTACATCAATAGCTTTCCAGGAGTAATCCATTATTTCCTGCGGCGAGAGGTACAGACTAACAAATTACCTGTGAAAACGGGGGTGTATTCAAAACACCCCTGTTGTTTTCACAACTTTGAACTCGCCCAACCTAATGGAGACTGCTGGGTCTAACTATACTCAACGTTTATTGAACGTACTGAATGTTTACTGAATCTGTGTTTCTCCATAATGACACAACGAGAACCCCCGACAGACCCCCCCAAAAAAAGTTTAATATTTGATTTTGATTTGAAATCAACAGCGTTTGGGAGTCTCTGAGCAGCACTGTTCCGGTACGTGAGTCAACCTCTGTCATTGCCTGGGAAACTATTGGTAGCATGGCTCCGTTAAGGAGTATGTTTGGGGGGCAGAGAAGTGACGGTGGATGCGAGCGGGGCAGAGGAAAAGGTTAGTAGTAAGTTGTCAGTCTGGCAGTAGATGTACAGTACAGACTACAGTGTGTCAGTTTATAAATACTAAAAAGTCACGTCTGTTGTTTCCCCAAATGCTGGAAAAGTGAAGGGGGTTAGCTCCAAAGTTAGCAACAATGGGTTAGCCTAACCTGAAGACACAAAACAGAGAAATATAGAACAGAGAAATGTGTGGCTGCCGAGTTTACTGTGCACTCAGTCCCATTACAGCAGATTTAACCTTTTTCCACTGGCACTTTTGGCTGTACCGAGTCAAACCATGCCGCATTGATTTGCATTTCCATTACCAGTTTAAATGCGTCGAGTTGCATCAAGTCGCATCTGAGATGAACCATCTCCGAATTCGAGTCAAAGCGCACCCAACCTGCCTCCAAGCAGGTTGTGGTGACGTCAGATGGGTTTCGTTATCATTCAGGGGCAAGCTGGCTAACTTCTGGTTAAGCCCTGCGCTAACTTGAATGTGATAAAATGATTCAATGGGCGGCTCTTCTAGAATTTCAAAATGTTATCGGATCGAAAGGATCAAATTCTGATAGTGAAACGAGTCATTTCCTGGGGGTTGTGACACCAAAAAAAATTATCTGCTGTTTTACAGCCACTCCTTTAAAGTAGTAGTCACAGCCAGCACACTTCCTGGGAGCTTGCGTAAACAGCACTAAAGAGGGCGCTGCTCAAGACAAGCGCGTCATCATCATTTAAAGACACACCTTCAAGCAGGTAGTCCTGTTGTAATGGAAATGAAAATCCCTGCCTCACTGGGCTGACACACTGAGTCAAACTGAGTCAAGCCAAGCCAGCACATGTGTATGGAAAACCCCTTATTGTCTACGCTGTGGTTGGTTGCTTAGTTGCAGAAAATACTACAAAGGAAGAACAGCAATGGCGAAAAGTAAGACGAGAGATTTCTTTTCTTGGACTGACGACGAAGTGGAAGTGTCACGTGATAGGGGTTTGACGAATCAGGGAAGGAGATGTCGTGACTGATAAGACCCAATCAGGAAGCCAACATGGGTGATTGCGTCATCGTTTTCAAAAGTCTCCGTTTCCACCCATCCAGACTAAAATGCAATCCCAGTTTACTCAAACTAAAACGGGGTCGGTAGCATTCTCAAAAGTCTTTGAAAATGGGGTTTGAAAATGCCAGAGTAGCGTAGCTGCTAGGCGTAAACGTAGCAAAAGTTATGCGTTTTAAAACAAAAACATATTAGTGTGGCTGTAACCTCAGATATACACCACAGAGAGATAGAGACAAACCTTGTAGGAATACTGTGCTTCCCAGTGACACTATCCTGAGACTTACAGTTCACTGATCCAACCCTAATTCAAGCAAGAAGACCTCAAGTCGGACAAATCAGATGAAAGGACAGCCATGTACCTTATTGCCTCCTGAGCCAGCAGAGCTGACCTTGATGTGCAGAGACAGAAGGAGGACCCTAGAGCCTGAGGAAATGACCAACAGGATATACGACCAGTGTGACACAATTTTTAGCATCTCTCTCCGCATTCCACCACTCCTCTCACATCTGTTGAGGAAATAGGTCTTCTGGCAAATTGAGTGCAAGACTTCCATTTCAATTGTTAGGGTATATCACTAAATCATTTCTCTGTATCTGGCAGTCTTATCATGTATCAGTGGTGTCAAACAATAATAGACAACCCCACACCTCTAAGAGTAAAGATATGGCATGAAAAGAAAAGTGATAAGGTAAGAATTTAGGTCCTTCATGCTCGCTGTTGCAGCAGACTGGGTTAGGCCATGGAGGGTGTCCCTCACAACTATCGTTCACCATCACAGTACAGACTGCTGCCTTCCATTAAACCGAGGGGAAATGGTTTTGTTCTGACATAAGACTGCAAACCAGCTACAGAGAGGAAACACTAAAAAAAGAGTTACTGAGGGCTCGTGTTTGGCCACTATGCCTGAATGTCTTCCTTCATTCCTGTGTTATTACTGGAAGGACAAACACCTTTTCTGTCACTTGATCCAAGATGCTTTTCAGTAACCGAATACTAAGATCAATGGAGCACTCTGAGGTGACCTTTATCCAGGAAAATCTATTTTTTCTTCCTACTAAAGTATGTGCTCCTGAGACCAAATCAAACAAGTTTTAAACACGTTGCTAAACGTGAGAAATCCACCTTTAAGAAAGAGACTGGACGTCAGAACACGTAAGGTTATGGCATGTCCTCAGTGACAGGTGACATTTAACGTTGTCCATCCCTGCCACGTTTAGTTATGTTCACACATTCCAATTAAAACATGGGCCACCCCATTCTGTCAGTAGCTATTTGTACTCTGGTTTCTCGTTGGCAAGGCTCATGCACAATAATATTATTGCATATTATTGCCCCATCCTGATAATAAAAGACAAAGAGGCACTGAAGAAACACTTGTTTACAAATTTACTGGAAGACAAAACTTCAGTTTTAGCTCCAAGAGACAAGGAGGAGACTTACTAAACTGCTTACCCTCAACACTTGGACAATGAGATCCCCACTATGACATTTAACCTGTCCAAAGATGAAACCCAAAGATAACGGTTTATTTTGGACTATGGGTGACGCAAAACAAGAACTAACAATGTCTGTCAATACAAACCTCACATTGATGGTGAGAGACAAAACTGTCCCCGGTGCTACGTGTTTTCATAGTGCACTCGGTGAGTGAGATGTGACATAACATGAAAATCCCAGCCACAAATCAGGATAAGCTATGCGGGAGAGGAGGGGCAGCAGAATTAGAGTAGAATTATGACAGAGCCAAAACGGTGTCCATAATACAGTTACCCTGTATTCTGTCACCCTTAGCGTAGCTGATTCGACAATCAGCAAATGAAACAAAGCTGTTTTTCCAAGTGGTCTTATCTGCTACATGTTTAGTTTTGCAATTCCTTTGTTGGTCAGTGCTTTTCATCATTATTGTTTTTGTTAACTTCCCTGCAATGTGGCTGCTAGCGTCATCTTGGTAGCCACAGCCCACACTTTTGGTCATGTATAGAAAGTACATCACTACAACAAATTGTAATGCTAATATGCCTACACACACACGGGGTGGCATGTGATTAATGTATACACACTAGTATTGGTATTTTAATTTCAGAAAGTTTCATATTTTAACTTTAGAGATATAACAGCCATTACTGGTCACAGGCTTTTCTTTCCCACACTTTGCTACCCATGCTACCCCTCGCCCCCACTACACACACAGCAGTGATGTCGCCTCAGTGCTCTCTATACACGGGCCGCCTTTTGCCTTTTGTCACCAAGACCGCATGAGACGCCACCTAAATCCCCTTCCTGTAACCAAGGCCACAGACCACCATTGTAATCAGATTCCAGCTACATTCCAGTGCTTTTTGCAACAATGAGATAAGGTGCTGTTTTTTCACCTCTCTCCAAACCCAAGTGACCATGCGGTCTGCGCTCTGCTCAATTTATACAACTGGAACACAATATATTACGCATCAGTGTTTCAAGGAATGCTATTGTATACTTTTATACTTTGTAGAGGAAATGAGATTTGCAGACACAAGAGTAATGGAGCTCAACGTTCAACTCATTGCTAAGTAGCAGAGACAGAACTAACCGCCAGATCCAATCGAACTCTTCCATCGAGGAGGTAAAGGTTATGTACGCAGATCAACAGCATGTACTGTGCCAGACATTCACGGATGAAAAAGATTTCAACACCAGAGGTCCAATGATGAGATTTGGCCAACTTCCTCATTCCAAAACAGGAAAAGCAGACCTTTTTAAATTCAGACATAGGGTTCATAAATGTGTCAGAAACTGTCTGTATGTTTAGTGTGACACAAAGCACGCCTTTAACTGTACTCCAGCAATAAACCCCTCCCAACTCTCTATCACTTTCTGTGCTGGGAGACTTAAAAGACTAAATCCTAAACTTCTTATCCTACTTAAAAGTCAAGGTTTAAGAGAGACGACTTTAAAATCCTATAAAATTACACACAACAGGAAAAGCTCCAGTGTTTTTATGAGTATGAGTGTATGTGTGTGGGGGGGGTATTGCAAATTGAACATAAACCTACTTAGGTTTGTAGAAACACCTTTCCTATAAGATGATCAACACAACAGACCTCACAACAAAAAGGGGGAAAATACCAAAATCTGCCTGTTTCTCAAAAGAACAAGCCAATTTCTAAATATCACAAGCCTCAGAGTGCAAAGCATGTGCACAGTGTCCAAAATTAACTTTTTGACTCACCTGCCAAGTGGACTGGTAGATGACAAAATCCAACAGCCAAGCATATTTTTTACTGGCCAAAATTGTCTGTCTTATTGTGTCATATATACATTTGTTTCAGTACATAACTTCCTTATGTTGACTTAATATCAAAAAGTAGGCAAGAGTGTAAACATGCTCAAAGTAAAATTAACTATATATTGATATTAAGCCAACCAGTAATACCATATTTTACCACTAGGTTTCGCATGTGACTCAGCTGCTCCTGAGTGGAACATAATGAGAGCCCGTGAATGAGATTGTAGCAGCGCCACAGTCAGGACAACTGAGTGACACATTTTGTTTTTATTCTTCACAACAACCATTCAATTTAACTTTTCTTCTTGCACTAGGGTGCTGTGTGTAACAGCTGGAAACACCACAGCTACACACAGCACAGCTCGCCTATGCTATGCTAACGATGCTAGCCATGCTAACTAGCTGCTAGCCGCTGTGCATGCTAGTAAAATGATCCATCACCTCCTTTTGTATCTGTGGGTTGTTTTCAAAACACAAGCCGCTCTCAGACTGCTGGAAGCTGTAAGCACCCCGGCCAGGTTTATCCGGGTTATTGGTGAGATCTGCGCCGTTAGCCCGGGTCAGCCTACCTCCCTCAGCTTGTCTTTGGCGTCCAGCTGGGTGGACAACAGCAGCAGGCCCTGTCAGTGTCAGAGCCTCTGTGTGAGACGCTTAGACATCCCTTAATGAAAAATGCCAGTTCAGTTGGTTCACATAAAATCAACCAGTTTAAGCTCGTACACTGGACCGGACCGGCAAAACCAGAAACTGACCCAACCCTACTGTATAGGGACAAACATGAGTAATTTCCTCCGAATCATCATACCAGATATTTTATTACATGACTATTTTGGTAGAAACATTTACCCGCCAGTGTGGTGGATAGCCTTCCGAGATTTACTTGCCAAGCGGAAAATCTACCCGCATGTGGCGCTTGGTGGGTGTTAATTTCGGACCCTGCATGTGCCTTCCTCTTCCTGATCAGCAACTTCCCCCTCCCCCCAATGAGCAATGCAGGAACCACTGCTCCATTTCAACAGATGTTGTCAGCTGTGGTGGGAAAGACCAATGGAAGAAGTTTGTGCATCTGCTGGAATCGCTCAGCTGCAAAGAACTACTGCTTTAGTTCAACTAAAGAGGAGAAAGGGCATCTGAACTTATGTTTGTATAGTGAGTATAGATTATGCTACTTGTAAATGTAAAAAAATAGACAAGTAACTCTTTTTCCAGACAAACAAGTTGAAGCAGACAATATATTTACCAAAAATGAAGTGTGGCCTATTAAATGACAAAGGATGGGTTGTTTTCTGAATGACTTTTTCTCTCAAAATCTATTGTCCCCTTTGTTATTTATAAATCATAAAAGTCTTTAAAAATGATGTTTACTTCCTTGTGTCCTTAGAAAAAACTACCGGACATCCTGTCCAGGGGAAAAAACATCTGTAGCACAACAAACCCATAATGTAAGTCAACAATCAGTTACATTTTCAAGCTTTTTTTCTGCAAGTTTCTGACAGAGAGTCCTCTTGCAAGTGTGGACTGAGATAGTATCTTGCACAGACAGGACCGGACACAAACTGAGGTATGTCAGACATGTTCAAAGAATGTGATCTTTGAATCCAACTGAGATGCAGAGGCCAAACTGCTGACTGAATATTTAGCTTCTTTCCACAGGATGCTGATTATTCCAGCAGACTGATATGAGAACTAACAGTAACAAGAGCGATAACGAACCTTAAGCTACTTTCTATCTAATGTGCGCATTCCTTAGAGCACAAAACAAAGCCTTAGCTTGAACCACTACTTCTAAACAACTTCAGCAGAAACAGAAACCTAATATTGGGCAATCGTAAAAGATGGCCAGCAGAGAACAGCTGGTCATAGCTTTGAGCTCCATAAACACTGATGAAGTTCATGTGATGGATATATTGGATACTGGATATAAACCCCAGCAATCTTCTTCAAAATGTTAAAAATGCATAGGAGAGTTCACCACAGCCCACACCAGCGTGCCTTGCTGCAGTTAATAGAAGCAAACACTCCCTCACATCTCATGCTTACTTTCCCTCTGCTTCCTGACCTACTTCCTCACTCAGCCCAGCCATAGGAAGGCAGGCTATGCACTTCTAAAGACCTTGTACTGCAGCACAACCACCAGAGGTTGATGCGTCTGGAATGGTTAACAAGCCTAAACACAGCTGTAGTGCTGTTGACTGTCAACCCTCGGGGTCGCTCTGTCAGCCTTCAACTGGCCCTGCATCCCACAGCGAGTCTCAGCGAGGGAAAACTCCTACAACTCCAAAGCTGATTACACACGGTAGATGAGTAACCTAGTTCAAGACAGCGGCCAAATATGCAAATCATGCTGCCCTTTTGGCACACTAACCACGGTCATTACAAATCAAACTGCCCCATTGTAATGAGCAAGTAAATGAGCCAGTGGTGACATACAGACAGAAGGGTCACGGTGAGGACTATTTGGGTCATCACCCAGCTACTAAGGCTCAACTGCAGAGATTATTTTTGACTTAAGTGGAGAGCACCATCAAGTCTTTAATGATCTCTTTACAACCTTCAGTTTTAGATCTATTTCCAATATACTGATTTCCCAGGATAATATTGGTTTTTGAGAATCATATTACCCACAGTGCAAGAGCAGAGCCTAGCCACATTATTAAAAAAGGTAAGGCTAATTTATAACACTTATGACCAGAGCTGAAACAAATAGTCCATTAATTGATATGTCTATTGAAAGAAAGTTAATTGACATTTTAATAATCAATTAATTGTTTGTCATTTAGTCAACCACAAATGTTAAATATTCTCCAGTTTCAGCTTCCCAAATATGAGGATTTGTTGCTTATTTGTTGCTTTATTCTGTTTAATATCATTGTAAATTGAATATCTTTGGGATTGGGACTGACTTTCTTGTAAAACTTCTTATAGATTAAGTGATTAATCATAATCGAGAATCATATTAACCAATAATGAAAAAAATCGTTAGTCCTATAGCCCTAAGTTACTAATGACACAATCCAGGAATTAATTTGTTTACTTGTAAAACCACTCATTAAATGACTCAACTGCAAAATACAAGTATATGGTCGAATGTGGGAGTCTAAAATGAATTATTTAGATAAATCAAATTAGTGAGGCACAAGGGAACAAGGACCATTCACTAATAAATCTTATCTTAACGTTGACTTGAACATAATTAACCCAAACTCTGAAAGCTGTCAACATAATGCTGATGAACTCAGCCTTTTAGATAACAGGAATACACTCAGGTGCACCATATCTTCGGCGTTTCCTCTCATCAACTATAACTAACGTTACTAGTGAAGGTTGAGGTAATATCTGCAGATTCTGGATAATTTCATACCAACATTTCTCCACGTGTTGTGGACATATAGCAGAGCTGATGGAGGACGCGGTGATTTAGACATTTGGGCAGTATTTGTGGTCGCTAGCATGGAAGCGGCGAGCACTTCTACGTTTTCCATTTATCTCCCATACCGGTGTGTTAGTGGGTAAAATACGTTGAATATTACGGATTATTTGACCTGGATCAAATGAGGTAGTTCGGTAATAATAATTGTCTGGAGATAAATGCTGGATATTTTATGTTTTGAGTCTATTGTTTCGTATTTTTACGCCCGTATTAACGCCAGTTCAGGATGCCAGGGGCCAGGGCGCGGTTAGTCTGCCTGCACCTCCGTCTTATGTGGATCTATCGTTTCGGAGATAAGTTTTCCTGCCGCACTATGGTTAGCTACCCCACCCCGCTCAATAACGTACAACAGCTCATTTTCATGTCGTGGATAGTGGACGAAACACCCCTCCGACACCAGAAGGAATGAAAAAAACAACCTTTAAAAGCAGCTATTCCCTCGCTTATCGATTAGAAACTCCCTTTTTGGCTTTATCAGTAGTATTAACTGCCGTTGAATGCTAGTGTTAGCTTAAAAAACACAGTTCACAGTCTACAGACTATACCGATTCATTTTAGCTAGCGCATGCACTTTTCTGTCAGGATGGCTGTAAGGTGGACAAATGGAAAACCGTTGCAAACAATTCAAAGGCGGGAAAAACCACCCGATATGTTTTAAATAAACCACATAATCCATAACCTACCTCCTGAGAGGAAAATGAAAGTCTTCCCGAAAGCCGAATGATATAACACAGCCCAACGCGTGTCCCAGTTGATTCCTCCCTCTGCCGGAGCCGCTGCTGTGCTGCTGACACAAGTCGCTCTGTAGGCTCTTTCCCCACTCCGCCGCTAGTCCCGCCCCCTTCTTTGGCTTGGCGAGCAGCGTGTGGACGAGTGGATTTTGACGGACAGCTCGAGCAGCCAATCAGCGTGAATTCTGGGATAACAGGGAGCCTTCTTTCTTCAGGTTCCCAGTAACCGAAAATCACCATCAATTGTGTTTTCATGGTGGCTTTGTAGCAGTAGTTGTGTTATTGTTTTGCTCATATTTTAGTTTAAAATAGAAATTGGGCAATACATTTCACTCACTATCTGAACAGGCTGTATATATTGTACATAACCACCTACTATATGTATGTATAAAGTAAAGTCATTTTTTTTTTACAGTTTAATATTTATCTCATCAGTCCTTGCACTCTTCACTTCTTTGCAGTATTTGCATATTATTTACAGTTCACAGAAACGGGTTTACCTGTATAAAGTCATTCCTTGTGTATATTTCTGAAGATTGTTGTGTTATTGTGTGTAAGCACACTGAGAGCCACTAAACCAGAGTCGAATTCCTTGTATGTGCAAACATACTTGGCCAATAAAGATGATTCTGTTTCTGATTCTGTGCATCTATTGTTATCTCACCATACCACATGATTCAGAAAAGCATAATTTTACCATTTATTTATCAATTCATAGGACTTATGTTGTTCTTTTTGGAAGGATGGACAAGTACATCCTATCTCTCATCTGACAGCATGAGGAGCAAAATATATATATATATATATCAAGAGGACCCATAATATTCAAAAAAAAAAAAAAAAAAAACAGGGTGAGGCAACAATAATTGGAGGAGTAGGGAGAGAGAGCATATATGGGCTGTGTGTGTGTGTGCCTACATGTGTAAGTAAGTGGGAATACAATTATGGATACTAAACATAAGGATATAAACACAAGTCTATGCTAAGGCTGAATGGCTCTGTGTGCAGAGGTAATTCCTCAGTCTGCTTGGACTTTTTTTTTATGCAGGCTGCTTCTAATGTCCATGAATATTAAATATAATGTAGAGTTTATGATCGGTGGTAAACCAATAGCACATGCTTATACACATATTAGTGTTCTAGATATCATTTTACAATATTAAAATATATATTTATCAGTTCTCCTGAAGAACACAATGTACCACAAGTGTATTTGAGGACCACAAGATGGCGTTATTTCACAAATCCAGAGTGATGCAAACTCCTGGCAGAAGAAAACAGCTGTGCTCCATCATCCAATCTATTTTTTTTTCTTCACTGTTTTTTCAATAACAAGTGATTCGCTGATTCATTTACCTGCTATCCTGTTGTCCCCAGTTTGTCCTTCACTTCCTGCAATTTCTATTTATTTGATGATGCAGTATATGTATTGCAGCTGGGTAGATTTTAATGTCCTTACCTCTTCTCATGGACGGCTTCCTCTCGACGGCCTTGTCTGGGGATTTCTGAGCTGAGTCGAAAGCCGCCTTCATCTGTGCCACCTTCACAGACTGACCCTGCTCGTCAGACTTGACTTCAGGAGGCTTTGAGCGATCCTGGTGCTGCAGCTTTTCATGCAGTTGGATGGTCTCCCTTATGAGTTCTGAGACAGGCCTAGATTTGGGGGTGTTCGGGGATTTATCTCTCTTTGATACGCTGTCATCTCTCTCTTTGCCAGGTTTCTTATCAGGTTGCTCTTTTGTCATATTTTCTGTGTTAAACGTCATGTGAAGATCCTGCTTCATGCCGGCTGTCATCTGGTGGCTTTCTTCTGAGGTAACTGTCCCGGCTGCAACAGAAACTGAGCTGGCATCCACATCCAGTGCAGCAGTGTCCTCAGTGGAGTCTTTCACCTTCTTTTTAATGTTTGTCTGAATATCTGATTTCTCAGAGCCACAAAATTGTGGATCAGTTTTGCCCTCACAGGCACCTTTTATCTGTAAAGGTGGCCTTACTGAATTACTGCCTGTCTTATCACCAGTAAGAAAATGGCATGAGTCTGCAATTTGCCCATCACTTTTAGTGGGTGGAGGCACAGTGGATGGCGCAGACTCCTCTGATATCACACCACTCACTCCACATGACATTCTTTCATGTGGAGCAGCTGATGGTAAGTTGTCTGAGGACAGGTTTTTAGAGGGGTCTATACTTGGCATTATCTCCATCTCTTCACTGACTGAAGCATCTGTTGAGTTCCTCTCTGAACTCTGACAGTCAGTTACGCAATAATGTGATTTTGTGGGAGAGCTCTCACACATAGTATTTCCAGTCATTCCAGGAAGAAAACAAAGTACATCTGAGGCCATGCTGCTAGCAGTGACCGCGGGTTTCATATCCAGGTCCTTGCTGTGGTGATCTTTTGTTGATTTTGCTTTTGAAGCTGAAGACGAGGGTGAAATCCCCTTCGTGTGACATTCTGACTTATCAGTTTCATCAGCGGATATCTCTGTCACTGCATTGTCAAGGATCCTCTTTGCATTCACCTCCACAGGAACATCTGTGGTGTCTATTTTAACCTCTTTTATTTTTGAGAGAGCGGGGGTTGCCTCTTTTTTATTTCTCCTCAGCAGCTTCTCCAAAATGGAACTGGGTTCAACTGGTAAAACTGTATCTGATGCTGAATCTGTGGGCTTTTCATTTGACTCCCTTTGTTCATCAGCGTCATTGACCTTTGGTGTGAGTGTTTCCTCTTTTGTATCACTTTCTCTTCCCTCTTTTGGAGGTCTACAGTGAATGGTATCACTCATGTCTAATAGAGCCTCTTTCTGCAGACTGTTTTTCAAAGGATGTTGGGATTGAGCTGTGGGCGGTTCCTTCCTCTCACTCAAGCGGCCCGCTGTTCCTGCACAGAGCTTAATATCTTCATTCCCAACTTCAGCCATCATAGCCTCGTTCTGATCATGTTGAACAAAGTGCAAAAACTCACTTCCTGCTCCCTGGATGAGATCATCATTAGTTGCTGCATGAGCTCCACATCTGCTGATCTTCCCCATCACAGAGCTCTCGTCGGTGTTGTCAGAAGAGTTTGCATCCACAGAGAAGTTTTCATCTTGAATCTCCTCATGTGGGACCGTTCCCTTGTCCTGATACTCCATCTTGATCTTTGAGGATGTCCTAAGCGCCTCCCCAGTCGTCCTCCACTCCGTCTTGACTTGATTGAGCAGCTTGTACGCCCTGGCTCTTTCCTCAATCCTCGCACAGCTCTTTTGGTTCTTGCCTGTCTCCTGTGGAACCAGTGGAGCAGTCCTGCCTCCTTCTCCTCCTCCTCCTCCCTCTTTTCCTGCCGCCCCTCCCTGTCTCACCTCCCTCGCAGGGAAAGGACTCACCCACGAATTTATGTGCTTCTCACTAGAAGGTGTTGCTGGCTCCTGGCCGAGGCTCTCGTCCAGATCCTGAGCGTCTGGCTCCCCTGAATTTTCCCCGGTGTTACCAACCTCTTCCTCACAGGAGCTTCCTCCCTCCATGACATCACCTGCATGACTGCCTGCACTCCCAGAGTCAGGGCACGGCCCTGTCTCCTCCAATCCTTCACCGAGGGCCTGATCTCCCCCTTCCAATTTGTCCTGGTTCTGTCCCATACTGGTCTGAGGAGAAAGACATGGTGTTAACCTCACAACAAAAGACCAATCCCCTCTCACCACACTCAAATCATGCCACGTGTTAAGAATGCCAGCCTACAAGTATTTTGTTTTGCCTGTGGACCATGACTGATCTCTGCTCTACCACAGCCTCTGTTTTTCTCAGCATCCTCACTAATATTCCCTGTTTGAATAATACACTAACAACTGGAGACAAGTGAAGCAGAAGAGGAGAAAGAGGAGCAGACACCTAGGATTAACACCACAGTCTACATATAACAAATGGTTCTAGTCTTGGGAAGGGACCACATAGCAAACAATTCCTGGTCACACAGGAGCCATTTTTGTGAAAGTAGCAAATCTGAGTATCTTATGACTTTAACTGCAATGAAATACCCTCTGTTGGGTTATTCATGCACTTGCAATGTCAACAGTAGCTCAACTTTAAGACAAATTACAGTCACAAGATTTTGCAACAATCCCACTTGTGAATTTTAAACTGTTTTGGATTGATGAGCCATGATGGACTATCACTGCAACATTATTTGTCTTGCACATTGTAGCTATGTGAACTTTTGTACACAGAATAATTTTCCCAGTAAGCACCTGTGCAAATTTAAGTACTAATATGTAATGTAATATGTAGTGATCAATGTTTTGGAATAATCAACATCTCAGCAGATATGTACAACAGGGACATTGTAGTCAGACTAATTGACTTATCCCTCTGTTAGTCTTATGACAGTCTGTCAGCAAGTCTTTTTCCCACCCTTTTCGCCCACATATTTTAAAAGACATTTTTTTAAAGACACTGTATTTTGTTACACTTGTCAGAATTTTTGCATCGCAGTTAATTGATTAGGTAGCAGTCAGTCCAGTCTTTTCATTTTCCCGCATGTTACAAACAGTAAACAAGGATGACATGATTTCAGCATTTCAAAAATGTTGTTAATGAGTATTCCGTTCAATGATTAAAGAATGAATTTGCAGAGCTCTGCATCATATGAATCTTGGATATTTTTTGTATTTAAGTAGGCCTTTCTGAGCAGAATTATGCAATGCTGTCGACTGCAGTTACTGATCTTATTATAATTATGTCGATGATTACTGTCCATGTATTAGTTATAACAGCGGCAGGAGGAGGAATGATAGCAGCTGTTGTTGTCAAAAAAACTAAATAAAACAAAGCCTAAATGTTGCAGAGACAAATTTCTCCCTGAGACTGTCTTTTATTGTCTAATGAGTTCTCACCCATTAAACTGCAGTAGTAAGCAGAGAAAATGGTGAAGCACAATGGACAATGACCTGATGACCCCCCCTCCCTCCTCCTCCTCCTCTGTGTGACAACATATGACTGCTGTTGTCTTATCATCTGACGGGCCAGCTCACTGGCCAAACACATGGCCAGGGGAGCTCATGTTATCAGACTACAATGGTGGCATAGCTGTGTGGAGGAGATACAAAAATGTTTGTCATACTGTGATATCGAGAGATAAAGCGCAAGACCAGAAATACATCATAAAAGACCACACACAAGACAAAAAGATCAATAAAACAAGTTGTAAAACTGCCTTTTCTCACTTCTCAGATCATGTAGACTCATCAGGTTAAAGACATTGCGGAGCTCAGTGGAATTTGCATTCATTGATTATCCTCAAACATCAATCACCACTCTACTCTATCAGTCAATTTGGGGAACCCCTTCCCTTAAGGTAGTCCATCCCTGTTAACAACCGGTCTATTATCCTGTCTCATCCTCCCCGAATGCCCAAAGCCGATCACTTGATCACCATGTGCTCTGCTGCCTCAACATACTCAGACATACAGGAATTCAAACCAATACACAGGAATCTCTCGCAAGTTTCAGCATCTGGGAAAAAGAAAACGTATCTTTTCTATCAGCTGTGACTAGAACAACACAACAAGCTGGGCACAGACCCACTTCAAGACAGATCTCTACTCAATGCAGAGTGACTGATATATTATTGATCTCCTATCATGTACAGGTCTGTCGCGGTTGACACTTACCAGTTAGGCGTCGTAGCTGAGTCGATCACTCTCTCTCCCAGGACCGACAGAGTGCTCTTTGTTGGTTGTTTGGTGATGTTCAGTCCTCCCTGAGATGCACAGGCAATGGGAGCCTTATATTACATCCATGTGATGTCACAGCACATTTGACTAATACAATCAGGGGAGACTCATACTTGCGGTTTTGAGAAACCTTGGGGTAAGAAAATCTTTAATATCTCAATCTACATGTTCGTTTGTGTGAATTCAGGCACACAGAGAGTGTGATCCTGTACTGTGTATTTTTTTGATACTATATATAAGTGCTAACTTTTTCACCTTTTTGTCCAAGAATCAGACAGGGGATAAGGCTGTCCAGGTCAGATTCTTAGTCCTCAGCCTCATAGGTGTGAAAATTAGGCATGCCCACTTTTTTTCCCCCCGCAGTTTTCCTTACCCAACACTGTTTGCATACCGGTGTCATGGGCTGCATAGTTCGTGCACTCCAGGAACCTAGTTGAGATAAGTAGGAGATGGTAAAAGATTGCTTGTGTCTGGGAGAGATGGTGAGTAATTGTAGCCACCCTGGTAAAGTCCAGGAGTGTGGGAAGTTATCTGCAAAATAGCTTAGACCCTTTTCTTTTGTTTCTCTTGGTCTCTATGGTAACCAGTCGAAAACAGGATACATACTCAGATAATAAAACAAAAGTGGAGGAATGGAAGCCAAGAATTCACCGGCAGAAGAAGGGGAAGAGGGGCCGGCCCACACCCAGTGACTGTAGGCCGAAGGCTGCTGTGTTGACAGACGGCCAGCCAGTGTTTTTGTGTTCGAAAAGTGTTACAGTTGTTACACTGTGCGTCTCGTCTAGACAACAGCCTCTGATTTGAAATCATCATTAATAAAAAACAGGTTGCACAAGTTCGTTGTCACGCTAAGGATGAGTGTAGAGAGTTTGTTGTTCGATCTCTCTGTCATTTAAGTGTTCGCAAGTTTTGTGTCTTACACTTCATGTTTTCCATTTCACATTTCTGGAAACTCCAGTGTCAAGTTTCATGTACAGTACATGCACACGCAAAAAAAAAAAACCCAAAACCCAGATGCTAAAATGTTCTATTCTGCTGTCACTTCATACACAAACACCGCCTAATTAACATCTTTGCTGCTTCAGTGCCCCACCACATGCAACACACTACACAGGCCTACCATTCATAATACAGACACGCACAGTTATATAGGCCGGGAGGAACAAGAGCGTGTTACTTAAGTAATTCATTGATGTCATGCAAACAGGGACGGGAAGCCAAACGTTATATAACCTGGCTGTTAGAAAACTGCTCTCCTGCCAAAGCATACAGATGGGGGCACGATGATGTAATTTCAGTATACACACACACACACACACCAGTGCAAGTCAAGTCACTGCACAGATATTTGGTTATGTACATGATATGATAGTTTAGCCATTAAAGCCAGTATCTGTAGCACACTGGGTTGATGATCAAGTATATAGTCCCCCTTCTGTCTGTGCTCTCATATCCCAACTCACAGCTGGCAGCAGCATACTATTAGTTTTGAATTAACTTGTTGAGAAAAAGTCATAAAAAACAAGATTCACGGTATATTATGTAAAAGAAATGTTTATTTCCATAATTAACACATACAGTACATTATTTTGACCAACATAAAAAGTGCAATATGCATTCAAACTACAGCAATGTACAGTACAAAAGTTACTGCATACTTAAATATAAAAAGAAAATGGTTACAAAACTGTAACCTATTGTGATCGCAGCTTTAAAACTCATTGATGATATGAGCGTAAAAGCTTAACAGCTATGAGCCTCGATGACTCCACTGAGTCTCGTCCGTTTCTCCCAAAGGTGCAAAAAGATGTGACAGCATTTAAATACGAACATGATTGACATGATGATTCACATGTTTTGTACAGCTTCAATGGTGTTTCCAATTTGTTGAGACAGCCAAAGAACTTTGGTCTTTTCACATTTCAAGAAGCACGAATGAGTTTAAAATGTTGGCAACCCTCAAGGATGAGCTAATTTAAAGTAAGGAAGGTTTGGATGTCATATCTTTTTTTGTGTTTATATCTTGTCAAAAATGTCCAGAGAGCTCTGTATGTGGGATAAAAACCTCACATATATTGTATGATTTGACTGCTGTAAATCATTTCCTGTCACACTAGGCATTTCCATTATGATTTCAAGCCATGCAGCGTGACTCCTCACTCTGCTCTCCCAGGATCATTGTGGGGAATTATGAGGTCAATAACATTACTCTAATGTTATTTTGGAAGATAGCTTGTTGTGTACCAGTATTCACACAATAAAAAAAGCAGTGCAAAGGAACAACAAACAAACAAATGTTTCTGTTTTGTTTGTTGAAAACAGTGAGCATGCCTCTGGCAAAACAAAGTCACGACCTTCTCTCTTCACTTTCATCCCATTCACTCACTCAGACTCACATATAGTTACATATTAATTTGTCAACATACACCTCTGGATTAAAATGAGTTCAAAAGTGATTTCCTCACTTTGTCTCGATGTCAGCAAATGAACTGAATTAAACTCTAGCCCGGTGTTCATCTGACAAGGAGCTCCATGAATGCAACATGAGGTAACAATTAATTTTACAACCCTCTAGCATCTAAAACATAAACTGTGTGGTAAACAACTCTACATTTATTAACACTTTACTTTCTGTCAAGCTCCATTGAGTGACCCAAGTTCATCAATGCAGGCCACCACTTTGTACCAGACAGGTAAAAATAATCTAAGTGCCAATGGATACAATACCATCATTTGGTACATATATCAGGTACTAACAGCTGTGGAGTTAAAGGTTATCGAGCTTCTTGTACCGTCTCATCCTGCAGTCTAACACACAGCTCTGTGCCTCTGGTCTCATACGTAAGGCACTTGTTTGTCCATGAATCAAACCAAGTTAGAGGTGAACTGATGGCTTTACACACTTGTCAGATACAGCAATATGACTTTCATCACTGTGAACAGCAGTTTGAGAAACAATGTGGCGAAGGAGTGTATGCTCCTTATAATGACAGTTGGCATTGTTCAGTTTTTTTTTTTCATTTGTCTCCTTAGACTCGACTCTCTCATGCTTCCAAAATCTGTACAACCCTCTACAGCTCCACAGGGTGAGAGATGAGGGGGTACGTGGAGTGCATATAACCTCCACTTGATGTGTCAGCTTCTGGGCTCACCTGGTAGTGCTCTCTCTGGAGTGTGCAGGTCCTTGCAGAGCCGGGGCTGAGCAGAGGTGGTGGACTCCCACTCCAGGCCATGGTCTGGCTCTGGGGACAGCGAGAGGAGCAGTAGTGTTCCTGCGTCTGAGGAGCAGGCTGAGCACAGGTCCTCAGAGGACAAATTGAGGCTGCCCAACTTAGCCAGCGAGTTGGACCGCTTGAGCCTCGAGGGCACGGTTAGGCCTGCCAGACGCATGCGGGTCTCAATCTCCTGCGCCCTCTGACGGACGAGGCCAGGTTTCCCCCTCACGCTGCGCAGACTGTCACTGCTGGAGCTGCGAGTCAAGGTGGAGCCGTGAGGCGAGGAGGTCGGTGTGAGCAAGCCAGACCCCACCACCCCCAACAAGGCTTCATTGGTCAGTGGCACCACCAGTGGCTCTAACCGAACTTGGCATGGTGTAGAAGATGTGAAGCCAGAGAACTCTTCCTCCTCCTCGGTGTGAGAGGGGCTTTTCTTAGAATTGTGGCATTCGTGCAAAGGTTTCAGTGAGTGCAGGCTCTCCTGAGACAAACCTGAAAGTTTCTCTAGTCTCTCGGCACGGCGGCGCACCAGACCAGACCTCCGCAACTGCAAAAGGGTCTCCTGTTGCTGACCAAGGTAGCAGGCCATCCCAGGCGCCTCTTCCTCCAAATCCATTGTCATCAGCTCAGGGACAGCCTCTAAAGAGGCTGCAGACTGACTTTTCTCACTCTCTGTGTTTACTTCTAATAAATCACCACTGTCCTTTGCATCCTCTAGGTGCGGTGAGTCTCCTGGCTGCCCCTCTCTGTCGATTAGAGCTGCAGGAGGGGAGGCAGTACAGTTGGCACAGTCACACAGAGGGCCACAGGGGCGCAACAGTCCCACTGAAGGCTGGAGGCCTTCAGAAGAGGTATGGGATGGTGGGAATGAAACAGTTGGGACTTCAACAGGACTGGGGTTAAGGCAAAGCTTTGAAACCATGGTTGGAGAGACTTCTTTCTGCTTGGACTTGGAATCCCAAGAAGGTGGAAGAGGGATAGATGAAGCTTTTTCCTAAATAACCAGAAAAAAGAAAAATAAATGTCAGAAGGAGAGTGATCATTTCTACACACTAGATTCATGAAGTGCGCAGAATGGTAACAGTTTAATTCCAAAATTTAGGTTAATCATATTTTGTGTAACCCACTTCGGCATTGATTTAAGTTTATAATGTAACTCAAACTCACATAGAGATTAACTGGTGTGCTCAAATGGTTGTTGTTGTTGTTGGAATTTTCATTCAGGGTCGCCAGGTCCATCCCGTTACCCTCCGTATCCCCTTCTACCTCCACATCTTGCGTTTCCTCTCCTCCACCTCCTTCCCCACCCCCTCCATCATCTGGCTGCATGAGTACCTCCATCTCTGCCTCCTCCTTTTGCACCTCCTCTTCATCCTCCTCCTCCACTGTGCTAAACTCCAGCCGCAGACGTAGCTCCTCCAGGGGCTCCGGGCCACGGCTGCTCGTCTGAGCAGCAGTACCCTCTGCTGTAGGCCCAAAAGGGGGCAGCGGCAGACCTTCTCGCCCATCAAATGCTTCGTCGTCCAGCAGGGCGTCCCGCTCCACGTCCTCGATTTCTATGAAGACCTTTTCCATGCCCAGGAGGGGAGGGCCGCGCACAGGCGTTGAGGGCTCACTGTCCAGCGCTGAGTCAGAGAGCCGGCGGAAATAATAGTTGTTGTAGGCGGGATCAATTTCGAGTGAAACAGTCCTACATGGGGAAGGGCATGCTGCACCTTTATCAGACAACACCTCCTCACAGCAGGGAGACATCCCCGGCTCTGGGGTGAGGTGGCCTCCCTCCTCTCCCCCACAACACTGGGACAACCCCTGCTGCCCTTCTGCCATCTCACAGTCTCCATCTGGATGCCACAGCTTGTTGTGACGCTGTTTACTGGAAATATACAAATACAGTGTGCGGAAGGAGAGAAAGAAGTCAATAACAAGTCGACTGAGGAAAGACAACTAGTAAATAAAACTGTGCACACACATCAAGCGAGGGACTGTACCTGGCATCTAGGATTCCCTCGTACTCTGCCAGCTGTCTCATGAAACCTGGGTTAGGTCGTGTGATGCTCCTCTTTTGCTTGACAAAGTTGTAAGCCTTCTCTAGTGACCAGCCAAACTCCTTCATGGCGTAAGCAATGACGGTGGAGGCAGACCGACTGACGCCCATCTTGCAGTGAACTAGACACTTGGAGTGGTTCTTTCTGTGGGGGAGAATTATATATATATATATAATTATTATTATTATTATTTAATTATGTATACATATACATCTTATTAATACATAAAGCCCTTTTCAACCAAGTAAGTCCAGAAACTATGGAGTCACAGGAACTTTACTCTGAAACTAGGAAATAAAAGTCTCTTTTGCTCATTCCTGTTTTCACCACATCTGAAAAACTGTGAAGATTAAACAAATTGGATCTGAAAATTGATTAAACTGATTGATTAAAAAAACGACTGCGCCATCTAAGAAACACAGTACGACAACAACACTGCGTTTTTGTTTTTTGTGTTTAGTCGTAGTTCTTTGTATTTACTGTTGATGTTAATGAATTAATGCAAGCAAAAATGCAGAGGTGAAAATGGAGACTGATAACTCAGATGAATAAAATCGGCAAATTGAGATTTGTTTTTGTCTCTTTGCTCTCTCACTGCCATTCTCTCTCTCACTTTTTCACTCGTTAGCTCTCTTGATCACACCACAATCTCATTCGCTTGTGCACTAAGCTCATTTGCGCACACTGTCCTGTTTTATCTCTGGCTTTTTTTATACTAGTTGGGAATCCGATACCATAACTTAGTGTCCCTTGTCCTAGTACTGACACTGTTGGATCCCAAAGCTTTCCTTATTGTAAGTTGTAGCAGTCACAAGTTTTGCATTTGACCAAAAAAAACAC
Organism: Thunnus albacares; assembly: GCF_914725855.1. NCBI lineage: Eukaryota > Metazoa > Chordata > Actinopteri > Scombriformes > Scombridae > Thunnus > Thunnus albacares. The sequence continues at coordinate 20,156,695 of NC_058107.1, read as the reverse complement.
CCCAATAGGTTTAACCAATCAGAAAGTAGCGACTCCAGGGACGTTTGTGGCACCAGGAACTGTGGCTTGGGACAAACTAAATTTAGTCGCTAAAAACGCAGAAGTTCCTAAGATCCTGAAATGGTTCCTGCAGTGGAAACAGGCTAATCATAAAAAAACTGGTGACAATCCACTATTTCTTGACTTTAAATCTCACTCTGGAATTTATAAAGACTTATTAGTAGTATTATATTTCAATTATTATTCAAGTTACGAAATCAAAGACTGAGTGAAAAGTGAAAAAATACTGGAACACCCATGAGTACAGTTATAGAAATGTAGTAGAAAACATGCTGAAAAGTTATTGAGATTAATCCTCCAATGTGTTCTTTGTGTTCTCTGTCAAACTTTGACCCTTAAATACTTTATAGATGTGTGAAATGAGATTTTCATAATTTGACATTTCACAATCGCAGGCGATTCTCCCGTGAGGATGAATTGTTTTTTTTAATCTGATAAATACATGAACCACATGTTTTCTGTTCCATTCAGGACTCACTTTGCTTTAACAATGAAGTTGTACGTGTCATTCCAGTGAGCCAGCAGGTCAGTGGCCTCTTCATCGTAGACGCGTATGTTGTGATAACTGAATGTGCCTGGAAAGAAGTTGTCTATCTCCCGGGTAACGTTGAGGATATAGCCCACTCTGGGGAGAAAAGATAATGTTAATTCATCAACAACATTCTTTCTTGCTCAAATCACAATGAAAATATGGTTATCGTTGCTCCTCCACAATATAAAATATATCACCCTGACTCTTGCAGCTCCTCCAAATTAGATGCATTCCACTCAGAGCCCTACAAACAAAGGAGAGAAAACAGTTTAGACGGAGTGTGTTTTTAATTCTCTATCAGACTGTTCATTCTCCAAAAATAATTATACCATAACAACGATTACTCAAACACCAGCCTTCCTTTGGGAGAGAGGGGAGAGGGAATGGTCCTATCTATGTTATTCACAGGAAACGACAGATGTGACAGATGTTTTTTGTAAATGTAAGAGACGGTATCAGTTGTCCCACCAGGTAGACGTGGTCAAAGATGAGAGTGGCTTTGTCCATCTGGCCCAGGATCAGCAGCATCTCATTGTCGATGAACTCTTTGTACTCCTTCAGGTTGCAGTTCATGTGCTGCTCCAACTCTGTACGGATCTGACAAAAAAAAAAAAGAGTTCTGGCATTAGATTATAAGTATCAGGAATTGTAAACGTGGTTACACAGATTTGTTTGGTTATTGTATTTTAAGCAAATAAAAAAGTAGACCACAAGAAAAGAACAAAACAAAACAGTAGTTTACTTCATTGTGCCTCATATTTACCTGTTTGCAGGTGACATTCTCAAGATCCTGGCACGTCATGATGCTTCTGAGTTTGGCTTTAATAAGGCACTCTGTCCTCTCTCTTTCTGAAGGCCTGCCAGAGATGAAGTCTCATTAAATTTCCGACATGTAGGCAGCAAATGACAGCTATTCGTTCAATGTCACACACTTTCAACAGTAAGTTTGGAAGCAATTAGTATAGTCTGTACATTAAAAATCAGATTTGAGTTTCTGTTCACTGACTTGTCGACAAACATGGTGGGCGAATCTGGCCTTGTTGTCTCCAAATCCTTCATGGCGTTCCACTCGTTGATGCAGCTCTGATCTGAAGCAATGCAGCTCTCGTAGTAGCCCATCCAGGTGAGAGCCATACCTCCGGGGAAGTAGTTGTACCTGCGTGACACCTCACATGCCTTGTGCAGCACCTGGATAGCTGACCTAGATTGTGGTGGTGGTGGAAAAATAAAGGTCAGAGTTATAGATGATTGAAGGAAGTACATTAATAAAAATATTAAATGACTGTGCTGTTTTTAATCTATTAAAAGCTCTATACGCTTCTCTGCATGTGCCCTTTAATACCAGCAGGTGGCAGAACGAGGCAGTACTGCGTCACCTGCCTCTCTGCAGCTGAGTGCCACATGTGTTCATCACATGCAATCAGGGGATTTATTACGCTGTGTCATGAAACTGTAGACAGCCACTGTGGCTCCAGAGGCTGTTTATTACTCACCACATAGCCTGCACTGACACAGGTTTGAAGACATGAGTCCGACCCGCTGTGTTCACAGTAAAGCCCCTGAGGAGCAAGCAAAACAGATGGTCATTCCCTGAGATGGAGCATCATGTGTGTGTGTGTGTTATGTTCATCTGTAGAGTCATGTGTAGGTGCAGTGTGGGGTAAAAGGTTAAGAAATATTAGTGGGTTAAATATATCAGCAGTGCTCTCTATCCTTACAACAGGGGGTCACACTGACAGAGGAAACTCACCCATCTCCATCCAGATGGATTTTTGTATCACTCCACAGAGGTAGCACCATGCCGATCGAACAGCTTTTGCTGGCAGAGGAGAATGAGAATTCAAAACCAGGCGAATACAGGATGTTTACTTTTCTTTAAAATGTCTCAAGTGCAATGTTATTAAAAAAAACTTTGTAATTGTAATCTTAACAATTATCGGGCAAACCAAGAAATAATAGAATTACATCTAAAATAATTGTTGTTTGTAGGAACGACATAATGTCTTGAGCAGTTTTACAAAAAATAAAAGAGTTTTTAAGTTCAGAACTGTCAACACTAATAGAACAAAGCTCATCAGCAGAAAAAAAACCCTCAAAGTAACCATCTGACTGTACACAGCATCTGTGTGCTGTTCACTGTGTGTATAGCAACTCTAGTTTATGTTTGTGGCATTGTTTACATTCATAAAAACAGATAAATGTCAACTCATACCACAAAGTAAATAAATAATTATAATCAATTACAAATGGCCCGTATCTTTTTGTTTATGTCTGTCTGTCTGGCAAGCAGTGATCATAAAACTCCACACACAGCAGTATTATTCCTACCAGTCTTTGTTGGTAAAGTCGATTCCCAGTAGGATGTTCTCCTCTGTGTCCTGTCGCCCACTGGTGTACAACACCACCATGTACCGCACACGATCTGACCATGCACTCTCCAGCCGCACCGCCTGCACAGGGGGCAGTCAGATTACGTTTAATTCAAAGCCATATTTCCTGTTTATTCATGTCCAGAGTAAGTAACACCTACGTAAGAGCTGCCAAGCCAAATTACATTTGATTACTGTGATATTTAAGGAAGAGCTTCTATGATTAGATTACTTTTGACACATAAGTAATCAAATTAAAGTATGTTAAATATAAGATTTACAACTTGTGGATTGAAACATAATTTTGTTGTTCATTTTGACCCTGACCCTCCTGCAAAAATCTGTGTCCAACAGCAGTATCCCAGCTGGATGTGCTAAGAAAACTGGATTACAAACTTGATGTCATAGGGTAACTGAGCCCTCAGGACGTGAGAGCACAGAGGCGGTAAACATAAAATGAAAAAACTCCGCTTCGCACTACCACAGACACACACCATGGAAACTTTTGGTAATGCTCTCCTGAGTGTGTTCAAGTCTGCTCTCATGAGCTAATAATTGCAGTGAGCAAATAAGCGTCTTAAGTACACAATAAAATGCATTCTGGAGGTTTTGCTACGCCAGGTTGTTAGTCACCAGCGTGTATGTGCATGTTTATGTTTTGATGTATGCACATATGTTGTCTCTCACCAGTTTGATTCTGTCCTCCGAGCGAAGAATGTTTATCATCACCTGCAGGTGCTGAGGTAAGTCGCCTGTTGAGGAAGATCATAAAGAAAATTGATCCTTGATGAGTGGCGGCTGATTATGAATCGACCTCGACATTCAGCTGATAAATGTTTGACTTGAAAGAGACGATCTGAAGATGATTAAGTCTGTTTTACACGATGAGTGAAGAACATAATGCATGCTGGGGCACAATGAGCTCATATGATGTATGACTTTGCTCCAGTATGTGAAGTAACAGTGCTCCCTAGTGTTTAACACTAAAGCTTACTCCTGGAAATAACAACAGAACCTGTGCAGCAATTTTTTTTAAATCAGTCAACATGTGATTGAAGAGAAATTAACTGATTTCACAACAGCAAATCAGTCACAAAACCACAATTCAAGAGCTGGTCTTTGTCCATCTTTCATTACTGAGTGCTCGTCGTGCCAGGTCTGAGCTGAGATAAATCAGTGAAGCTCAAAAATAAAACAGGGTGTGGAGATGAGCAGGACCAACAGCAATATGAGGTAGCTGTTGATGGAGAGCGTGTTTGTGACATGTCGCAACAGGTAGACAAATCATGTCATACTGACAGGTTTTAATTACAGCTACTAGCATAAAACAGAGAGTGCTCGACTCTCTGCCTGGTCACGTACAGTCATCTTTGTATCTTATGACTTATAGCTTCATGTCTCTTCAGTCAAATCATAATTAAAAAAAAAAATTCTGATAAACAATAAACAAATCCTTTTGAAGTTCTGGTGCCAACAACCACTTGTTTTCCTCAAATATAATGCTAAGCTAAAATTACAGACTAAAATTAGCTTGCAAAAGAAATTATGATTGAAGGCGTGAAAAAACAAACACATCTTGTTCTAAGAAAACATGATTTGATACTTAAGATGATGTTTCACACATAAACAAAAATACTGAGCACAATTGAAACTTTTTTGGGAGGGGAATGCTTATGGGCAGCTGATTGTCACTCATATCATGTTCCCAAATGTGCACATTCACAGATGGTCTTTCAAAATGTTAAAGTGGGTTCTGACAAAACTTGTCAAGACTTTGTTATGCTCAAAGTATATTATCTTCACAAGAGCCCTAGAGGTTTGGCAAACTGGTTAACAATATCTTTAATTGGCACATATATGTATTAACTGTCACAAAAATGGTAAAAATGTATAAAATAAGGAGAAATTGAAAAAATTGTCCTTTGAGATAAAAAATAAAAGCATTATTCAGCATCAGTATGGTAAAGTTTTAAACTACTGCAGTACTGACAAAGCTGAAGACTTCAAACACATTTCCCGTTATGTTGAGAAATGCAGTGGTTAGCTATCAGTTGTTGGCCCAATAACCCTTCTTTTGCCACTATGATCTATGAGTGGGCTGTGAAAATCTGATATAACCCTTTAAAGTGGGTTTTCAATGGTTTCGATGGACAAACTGTTTGAAAAGCCAAGTGAGTTCATGGCCTCAGTTCACTTGCTCTGTGGCAGCCAAGTTGGCATCTGTTCTGAATAATAACAGCTGCAACCAACTAGAGTCTTACACAGAAACATAAATACATCTACAGACAATCATGTATCATGTGCTCATGCTGATGTGAAAGGTTCAAACCAGTTCAACAGATAGCCTTGACTGACACCACTGATTTTACTTCTATGCCCTGAAACAGCTTTAGAGATAGTGCTTTTTGGGAATTTGTAATACATATGTTTGTATTTTTTTATAAAAACTTTGCTGATGGACCAAAAGATATTTGAATTCTGTGAGCAGCGACTACTTTTAGCTGGAATACCTTCATCAAGCACTTAGCATAAGTCACATCACTGTCTCTTTTCTTCCAGAAGGCCATGGTTACTGGGAAATCACACAACTGTTTCCTCGGCCAAAAGTTTTCGAGAACAAAGCAGGACCAGCAAATATGTGGGCTACCTGACAAAGTGGCTGGTAGAGTGGACGCAACCACGACTTGCCAAATGGCTTGGCGTGACTTTGGCTGTTGGCTGGTACTGATTTCCCATCAGGCCAGGTCCTCCTTGTGTCTTTAAAACTAGGCTATTAATCGTGGCTTTCAGTGTTGACATTTTAAAAACAGCCTTTGATTGAAGACACCAGCCAGTTCATCGCTCAAACCAACTTGTTATGTGACTTCAGATTTGAATTAATACAATAAATGTGGAGTGTCTCTATTCATTTTCTATCCAGATAAGTCACCAGGGGAAAGTTGGCATGTAGGGAAATAAAAGTCCTTACATACCCATAAAGACACTGATAGAGTTAACACTGAAAGTCAGCAGCACTGTCCTCTATAACTGTAGTGTAGCATCGATGTTGCAGTTAATTTACATGTTGCCAAAAGCTGTTTCACCCTCAAACTCAATTTCAATTTAACAATTAAGCTTGAACGTTAGAAAGTCATAATTCACATACAATGATTTAATCTGTCAGTGTTTCATCAATGGTGTGTTTCTTCGGTAAAATTCATCAAATGAACAAAAAGTCATTCAGGTATGCTGAGAATACATTTACCAACTCAGTAAATGTTGCATAGTGAGAAAAACAGAGACACTGAAGGTAATACAAACATTAAGGCCGTCTTTTAATTGTCGACAGAAGTTTTGCCCACGGTGTCACCATACGCTGGATTTAAGCACTAATCTGCCTAAGCTATATGTCTGGAACATGCTTATCAACGAAGCAGCCTCCATCCTCCTCACCTCTGCTACACACATCTGCTGCAGAACATTAACTCATCAGACAAACCTGCAACATAACCTGGACTGACTAACAGCTCGACAGTCTGACGAGCAGATTGATGAGACCAAAACAACAGTTTGGATAGATGTGGATAATCAGGTGAACTCCTGTTGAACTCTGTGTGTGTGTGTTGTGGCCTTGTGGTTCTCACCTGCATGTTTGTGGTGAGGATGTGCTTTCTGGCCCTGGTGACTGCTCCCCTGCTGCAGGAAGAGAGCAGCACCCTTCACCATGAAGAAGCTCTCACTCAGGCTGCAAAACAAATGGGAGACATGAGTTATAATCACTGGAACATAAGACGCTACACATCAGACGCCACGCTGCAGAGCAACAGCTCAGCCCTTTGGCTACATATTGTCCAAGCTTGTTTATTAGATAGTGAGGCTGAGAAGTGGGACACAAGATAAATGAAATACTCAGCTTTAACAGGTCGGTTCAGTTCAGTAGACGCAGGAAACGAGATGAGCATAAATCACGGTTGTCTGTTGCCGGTGAATTACCACAACAGCTGAGTGGAAAAGCCCAGCTGCCACGTTACAGAGACAGACCTCAGGTCTGCAGCAGCCATGAATCAAGCTTTGATCCTGAATGCTTATCTGTCTTTTTTCTGCTGCATGGGCTGCATGCAGATTTGACTTATCAGCTCTCTGCTAGCTTGGCCTAATGCAACACAGCCCTAAATAAGTGACCAAACTGCAGTTACAAACATTTACAAAATGACTGAAAAGCTGCGGTTATAGTAACAGTTCACACCTGCCTGTAAAAAAAAAACAAAAAAACTGACTTTCTCAGGTTAGGCTTTGGAGCTGTCAACAGATGACATAAGTGAGGAACTGCAATAAAAAAGAGCTGAGGTGTTTCCTCCAGGCTGACTTCAATCATTCCATTTCACTGGAAAACAATGTGACCACATTCATAAATCATAAATCTACCTGGCAGCAGGGTGGAACACATACACACATACTGTGTGTGCAGTCTGGCAAACGAGGACATCATTAGGAAAATATAGAACTGACGAGTGACGGGAACAGGATCCACAATCCATACAGGTACTTAAGACAGACCTGTCTGTAAACACAGATACAAAACTGCTGCACTTATACTGTCAGTATTACTGCTGAATGTCAGCTTAAAAGAGCAACACTGGCATCAGCCTGATATTATTTTATGATTAAAATAAAGTGTTAATAAATTATCACCTAAACTGACATCAATGACTACAAATTTGTGCATCACATTTTTATGTCCAGCCAGCGTCACAGACCTACAATGACCCTGACCAGCTCTAAAACCGCTCAATCAGCTCTCTCTGATTAGACTTTCAAAACCCACGTACAGAAGAGCAGGCCTGGGCCAAACAGATGATTTTCTGGGAACAATGGCCATCGTTTTGTGCACCTCACAATAAATTCCCTCCGCCCCCAGCGCCACAGAAAAAAAGTTCCACAGTGACAAAGCATGGGGGTGGACACTTCTCAGCAAGCGCTTTTGTCTCACTTTGGTGGATTTTAGTTTCAGTCTGTTCACTGTTTGAGATTTATGAGGCTGTCAGGAGGGTGTACTGTCAAAGAATGATGGATAATATGAGGCAATGGCAAGAGCAAAAAGAAGGTTACAGCTCCATTACTGCTCAGTACTGTGAACAAATCCCTGCTGCTCATTCTTCCCATTTCAACTTAAAGTCCACAGGACCTAGACTGTGACACCTGATAACTTCCCAGAAAAAAAAAACAAACTTTAAAATTGCAGACTAGTGAAACCTGAGGATGTGTGTAAATCAAGAGCTGTCCTACTGTTTCAGAGGCCCTACTCAGACGTCCTAATTAAACAGCCTTAGCTCTACTGTCTCTTGCCCTGCGGCACCCTGCTATCAGCCTCTCCACAAACACTAGAGCTAAAAATACATCTAGTATCAAAGCAAACAAAGACTATGACAAAAAAAGCTTGCCAGATAGCGTCAATGATTCCACATGATTACATCCTAGAGTGCCTAAACCCCATTTACTGTAGAAGACACTGAACGCCAACACATCAGATCATATACACAAGAAATACAGCTACTACAGTGATTTATGCTCCTCTGAATAACAGCTGCCAGTAAATGATAGCTTATTTTCAGAGAAGTGAAAATCAGCTGGTATATTCAGTAATTGATTCAGCATGCTGGCCTAAAATGAAATGATCCAGACAACATTCATACAAATATTGAACTAATGAATTAAACCTTAAAGCAATGCAGAGAATCCAAACTTGTTTTGAAACTATTTAAAACATAATCACACATCCTATTACACGGCCCAAACCTGAATAAAGTTTTGAATATTCCTTGATGTCAAACATCATCAGTGAAGAACTTAACTCACATGCGGTTTATCTCACTCTGGGTCAACACGGCGTTCTCCACAAAATAAGGTAGCATCTTCATCATGGCCTCCTGAATGGGTTTTACAACCAGATGCATCCTGTTGAAAGAAGCGAACCCAGGCCTCTCCCGCACAATCTAACTCCTCTTCATCAGCCTCCAGAAACAGTGATGGAGCAAAGTGCAAAAAGAAGAGCGTCTGTGGTTTCAGGTTTCTGCTTTTGAGTGACAGACTGACTGACAGTCTGCTCTCATCTGTGCTGCTCAGTGGAGAGGTGCCGTCTGTTTGGATGCCACTCCCTCTGTTTCCTCCTCCCTCATCCGAGCGTCTGTGTGTGCGCGTGCGAGTCAGACTCCTGCCTGGAGGGACGTACTGCAGTCTCCACTCCCTGCCTTAGGCTCACGCAACTGTGCTTGTCTGCTCCCTCTCACACTCTTCTACAGTACAAGTTACACCGTAAAAAAAAAAAGACATAAATAGTAAATCACTCTTGTATTTGTTGTTGGAAAGAACAACAATCACGAGCAAATATCCAGAATGTTGCAAAGGGCGATGAATCTGGTACAACTCAAGAGATGGATTTCCCCTTCCTTGAGCATGAATGCTGAGATTCTGTACTTTCCTCTTCCATCAGGTCTGACTCAGTGAAAAATTAACAACAGGTTTCCACTTATCCAGTGCAAAACATGTCCACTTTTAGGATCGTGTACTCTGCTGTCCAACAGAAATCCATTCACTGAGAGAGCTGTGGAGAAGTGGAACCACTTGTTCAACTGGAGGGGGAAAAAAAAAAAAAAAAAAAAAGCAGACAAAGGCGTTGTGGCCAAAACTTCCAAATGGGATGTCTTGATGTGCATGCCACCTTCTGGGTCAACAGAATCCAAGGTAGTGCCTCCAGGGAGCTTAACACATGGGCCAAGCATGGATGGAAAGGGCAGTGAGAACTGGCTATCTCCCAAAACTCCCAAATCTCATTATGCCCGGGTTTATAAGGGAGGGATTATCTTGTCTCTCTCCTTCAAGTGGCCAGCGCTGGCTGTCACTCACTGTCATGTACCGCAAACGAACCACAATGTTTTAGATTGTTTGCAATGGTTAAGGAAAAACAATTATGTCTAATGGATCCGCAAAAACAGTCACTGTTCCTTGTAGATGCAAAAAAGGAAGAAACAAAGAGCTTTAAAATACATTTACGAAATTCCAGTCCAAAAGAACCATTGAAATTGAGCCTGAAGATTAGTCTCTGTTTGGGGCTAATAGAACGTAGGCTGTAACCTTCTTTCTCACTTTCTCTCTCACACTGAGCACGCAAACTCCCCCCCGCACAGACATACACACGCACAATGAAGTGGCACGACTCTGCTAATCTGGAAGGATTTGCTGACAGACATTTACAATAGCTTTGCGACACAGATAATAAGATAGCCCTCCTATTCTTTCTTGACAATAGGGCAAACGTCTGTAACACATGCTCGCTAGCAGATACTGTACTCTACAAGCTGCATGCTCAGTCATGTTCCAGGTGGAAACTTGGGACAGCTCTATGTGTCAGGTGCATCTAGAAGTGAAGGGACTAGGTCAGACTCGGGTACGGTCTCCACTCATGAGGCCAAGCTTTAGGAGCAGCAGGCAGAGTTGATGGCACGTCACAGAGTTAAGGTATAGTTTGTTGTTGCAGCAGTGGCCAGATGGACCTGAACGGGGCCAAACAAGACCAGATGTCCTCTAAGCCACTGCTCTGAATCACCAGTTGTACCGGTATGTGGAAAAGGTGCAGGATTACACACAAGACTCAATACAAAGAGGCTACGTAGAAGCAGTAACCAGGCTGGTGTATTCATGGTCTCAAGAGTGTTTTGCACACACCGGCACAATGATGGGGGAGGAAAAAAAAAAAAAAAAAGGCTCCTCTTGGGGCAGTCAGTTGCATAATGCTGGCATTTTCTCACTGACACCACTGAAAGGGGTAGAGAGAGAGCAATGGCACAGGGAGGAAAAACCTCCTCAGGTGTCAGGGGGAGACATGGAGGGCCTGCGCATGAAAGTAATGACATCATCATGTTACTGAGGAAAGATTAAACTAGAAGAAAGATCTTCTGCTACAGTTCATCTGCCTACATTTCTTCTTCTATCCACACACGTTCTACATTCAAATCCAGAGGAGTATGTTGACATATTACGGTATTTAAATAAACAGTCTTAACAAATGAGCTACTTGAGTGAGAAAGTATTGTGATGAGTTTTAATGACTTCACATTAGAAGGAGGCCTTTTTCTGCTGTTTTTGGAGCTCATGATCTGTTGATCCTTCATCTTACTCTCTGTATTGAATCCCTCTTCTTCATTCCACACCGTGTCTACATGCTTAAACACACATTTTTGTCAAATCTGCTTCTTGCTCAACTCTGCAGTGTACAAGGTGGTAAGATGAAATCGTTCCTTGGTTCAGTGCCACCGACACCTGCATGATGTTTAGTTTGGCCTCCATCAAACCCTTGTCATCATTATCAAGGTCAGCCGAGAACACCAAGTATTCCCACTTGGCAGCCGTTTAGCTGTCCATCAACAGCTGGAGCTATCAACGGTGGTGTACTAGTTCAGAACACTCTGATCTGAAGAGAAATATGTCTGTCAAATGAAAGACAACTTAATAGGGCTGTCAAAAATGACATTTGATTATTCCTTCGCCAAAAACACATAGGTTTGAACCATTCGGACATAATGCACAAAAATAGATATTTTATGTCCATAAGAGGGACAAACCAATACAACGCAAGACATAACTACTTGTACAGGTATATTTATTTTAATTTACTTCAACATGAACATGTCTTTTAAAAGATCTACACAGCTACACAATACAGAATAGACAAATAAAATAATATCCTATACTGTAAAACTTAATTTAAAGATCGTAGACCTCTCTTTCTGCGTAGTGGTTGGTGCTAAAGTGAGAATTGAGGACATGCTGTCTCTCAGAGCAAGATCAAATGAATGATTCGTAATTGATATGTTATAGTGTAGGCCAGAACATCTCTACAGCACAACAATATTTAATTTAAAATGGTATTTTGACACACATTTCACCTTTAACAAATATTGCACCTCCTGTGATTTTAAAATTGTAGTCGGCCATATTGCGATTTCGATAAAATTTCAATTAATTTTTCAGCCCTAAAGGTGACGCTGTGTGACTGTGTGTTCAGTGCAGTGGCCAACGTGAGAACTCACAAGGCAGACAGCTGCGGTAGTGCTGCTTTTTTTTTTTTCTCCCACAATCAAATGTCTGGCTCTTTCCTACAATTCAATTGTATAATTGAACTTATAATATTCATTGACAGCCCTACAACTTAATATACCATAATATTATAAAATGTGAACTGAGTGGGAATTTAGTTGCATAACGTGGCTTACCAGACCCTCAAAAATGGAAGTAATCTTGAGGCAAGACAGGGCTTGCATCACACATAGGCTAGATCATTCTCACATACATACATAGCTCAGGGACTTTACGAAGACTATTGCATAACTGATAGAAACTAGAAAGATGCGTTCATTCATCTTCGGGGTCAGAAGAGTTTTGCTTCTTCAAAAATTCCTCTAGATTATCCAAAACTGTTTTCAGCATCAAAGACATTAAAAAAACAAAAACAAATCACAAACTCAAAACAAGAATGCACATTTACGTTAGAAAAGGGGATTTTGTCGATATGAATGACATATACAGAACCTCACTGTCATGACAGTGAGGCTATGACTAACGTTACTGTTTTGTTTCTTACCAAATAAACTACTCATTACATATCTGAACTGAAAAGTGAATCTCTCCAGTAAACAACCTCATTGTCGTTACAGTAGGCTCTCCTTACTTTGAAATGGCCCCAGGGATTCACAAATGATTATAATTATTCTTTAGGAAAATGACATTATCAAGTTTAAACATGACTGAGTCACTCTGTCACAATTTGAAAAGCACTAATCTCTTATCCGTAAATAACAAAACCATCAACAGAAGTGCTGCAACTATTTGAAGAAGAAAGTAATCTATTATTTAATAAGTGATGTCTTCAAATAAATGACTCATCCTTGGTCTTGTGTCACCACTGTAGAACATAAAATGATGCATTTTAGACTGAATCACTGTTGTGCACTGACTGAAAGTGATGGTACTGCTTCCCAAAAATAACGATGGCAGGAGAACAAGAAAATATTGTCAATTATTTGATTTATTCTTGTAGATGCAAAAATGAACATTTTGAGATGTATTTTTGTGGAGGCGCGACGACCAGCGCAAGCAGTGCTCCAACTGTTTGGTATTTTCCTGACTTTGAGAGTTGCTTTTTGTGTCTGTTCGGTATTCTGGTGACCAGCACAGAGTGCACAGTGCACAGGTTAGAGGAGAGGCACAGACAGTTGAGAGGTTCATTCAAATGAAGCAGTGCAAAGACAGCTGTTGTATTTTGGTTGCAATTTGGTCCCTGATGTTGCCCTGAGAACAGACGTCTCAGAACCACATCAAAACATTTCCTTAAGAAAAGCTTTCCGTTTGTTGAGCTGTCGTTATCAGTTTCAGGGCTATATGAACAGTGATGTGACTGGCTGAGAGAGTATTTAAAAATCACCACATACACTGATCTATAGTCACCTTCACCCAGCACTTTTGCACGTTGTGCTGCTGCACTTACATGAACCAAAAGAGCAGATGTGCATAGAGACGCACAGACAGTCCGTGTGTTTAAGACCTTACATCTTGCGCTTGATGTTGCACTTGTGCGGTTAAAATAGGGCCTTTCATGTCTCAGCTCAACCACAAGTGAAACAATGACTGTCTTACCAGAGCTTGCATAGTGGAAGAGGTTCACTGTGTGAACACTTTGCTGCTTAGTGTCACCACAACAACCAAGTATCAAAATTACAATCAACTTTCTGTTAACCCATGCAATACATGCAAGTTGTGTAAAAGCTAAATACAAAAAGCTGCAAAGAAGTGACTCAAGTGACTCAACTGATGATACATGTATCAGGAACATGTTCAATCTAAGTGCTGATAAAAATACAGACACATTTGTCAACATATTACTTGAGAAACTACTGAGAATAACATGGTTTTACAGTTGGCTATTATGAATTGATGACTCTGCCAACAAGACAGACAGGCAGATGTTTTATTACTCTGACGCTCAGTTGTTGATGCCAGCTAGTCTGCCGACACTCCAGATCTCAGTAAATGACTCAAAGACCGTTGCAGTCAATCAGTCAACAACACCTGTTCATAAAATTTGACCTGCTTTGCCATGTATTATGCAACAAAAGCACTAAGCTAAACTTAAAGTAAACTTACCTTTGATTTATTCGCCGTTCATCTTCACTCCCAAAATCCTGCAATACAGATATAGGGGAAAAATGAATACCACACCAAAACAGATTTGATGGCGTTATTAACAAAGACTCCCAGCCTGCCACTCAAACAGAGCCTACAGGCTTGTCTGTATTATTCCAATCATAAGCTTTAATTAATAAAATGTCAAATATGGTACTGTGAGCAAATACCAGTGTAGTCAGTACAAAATGCAGGGGTGTTATGTTATTTAATGGCATCAATGCCACCTGAAGAGAAGTAAGAAATAAGCATATTAAAACAAACATGGCCTGCAACCAATTAGATGACGAGCCAATTATGATTATGCCGTATTGGGGAGCTGGTGACAAGGCTGAGTGACAATTTTGACAAGTTCAGCTGCTCAGCCTGCTCACACTGCAGCATTCAAAGCCAAAAGCATTGCTCCAGCTTGATCAAAGTCCTGCAACTTATCCTGCTTAAAGCCCACCACACTCAGCAACATCAGGATGAAATTCAGATTGAACAGTTTGGGAGGATAGTGCAGCAAGCCAGTGTTTCATCTAGTTCAACAGGGTTGCTATGTCTTGTGGTTTTGCACCAAAATACAGCTGCTAATCTTGATGCTTTTTATGGAGAGACTGTGAACCATCTCTAAAACTGGGGTTTACCAAAACTCACCCAGTCCTCTTGGACCAGTTTAATGTAGAACAACATTTGTTTGCTTTGTTGTTCACTGTCGAGCTTGCTACTGACTGATTTTTCACAAAAAGTAAAGTAATTTATTTGGAACAAATATCCAATTCTGACTAGAATAATGCTACACATACAGGATCACACAGAAGGCATAAGATGGGAGGAACAAATAAGGCATGTAAATGATAAAACGCTATCTCACGCCACTGAAATAAGCATTGAAAAATCATATAGCTGCCAACGTAGAACAGCTGCGAGAAAAGTATATTCAGCAGGAAAAAAACAGAGGAAAAAAAGGCTATGGCATATAGAAAACGCAGGAGTACCATTAATTAATAACCAATTATTCTGCAAAGAGAGCAACATACACTTCATAATTGACTCTCCATAACTGAGTTATGTGAAACAGTCTTACATATTACCTACATCTCAGCATCTATTTACATCCCTGTTTACCTCAGTTCTCTTTCTCTGCGCTTCCTACAGTAGTACTCCACCACCCCACCCGCCCCTCATGAGTAGATGACATCATAGCTGCAGCAGCTTCCTGACAGCTTTATCTGTCCAACGCATAGACTTTATATACAGTCTACGGTTCAACCTTAACCAGGCTGCTGGACTACACCAACCGGTCCAGGGACGAAACCCAATCAAATTAACAAACCAATTCCTTAAAAAGGAGCAATCTATTTGCAATAAGGAAGTATGTTACAACATGCATGCTTTTGAACACCTTCATCCATTGAAACAAGGTGTATGTTGCCTGACTTTGTTTTGATTAAACCCAGCTATAGCTCAAACACTGATGGTTGTATATTAATGCAGCTTTTGATGTCAAACCTGTTTTCTCTGATGTGGTCATGCAGAGCAGGATAAGGTGAGCTACTGTAGTATAACTAGAGTTGGTAGTTAGCGCCCCCATCCGACAGTGAAGACGAGGAAAATGACTGTACTTGAAAATAGCAAAAGGAAGTTCTTCATCATCTTTGAATGATCATGTATCTGAAGCAACGACAGTCACTTCTTCTTGCTCTGTGGGTCCAGAAACCGCACAGCTCAAACTCTTTAAAGCTGTAGTGAGGCATCAGGAAGAATTTAGGGAGATAAATCTTTTACACATAATGAGTGTTTACCTAACTGGAAATCCCTACTTCCCCATCCTGCCTTTGAACAAACAGAACAACACTGTGATATGGAAATATCCTGTTTGTTGTCTGCTAATGAGAATATAGCTAGCTAAGCCAAGCAACCGCAATAAAACATCGACATCTTATTATTTCTACATATATTCTTAACGCTCAGTAATGTGCATTTAGCAGTGGTTGGACTGCAGCTTCGTCAGGCTGTTAATTAATGTCGTTTGGACCTTGAGCCAGGCAAACTGTTTGATAAAAATGTTAAAGATAAAACGTTATTTTCAATGTCAGCCAGTCACATCATAAACAGCTAACGTTAGCTGCAGCTTATATCATTCATAAGGCACTTGCCAAACTAGAGCTGGAGTTATTTCTTTATTAATAGCCCCAACTAAACTAACAGGTGTGAGGATTTTTTTGAATTATTTAAGAGCTCTACTAGCATATGTGGTGACCAGCAATATCTGCTTATTATTATAAGTAACGAAGACGCTGCTAGCTACCGTCGGCTAACGACCTAGCACAACACGTTAACTAACGGTTGCTAATTTAGCTTCAATCAGCGGGCCTTATTCTCCGGCTACATCTCTCCCACCTCTCCCTCATCTTTTACACGAACACCACCTCAACCACACCAGAAAGGCGTTTCTGTTCGTCCGGGACCAAACTCACCTCCCCTGCGGTCGTGGTAGTTGTGCTGGCAGTGGATGCGGCACTCGGGGTCGGGGACCGCTGCAGAGTAACCAACGCCATGGCTGGAAGCTGAGGATGCACCGGCCGGCCGCTGTGGCCTGGAGAGCTGCTAGCTGCTGCTGCTGCTGCTGCTGCCGGGCTAACGACACATACAACTGATGGATGGACGGATGGATGGAGGGAGAGGAGCCGTGATATCCTGCAGGCAGCGCTGTCTGTGCAGGAGGTGGTGCCTCCAAGGCCCCGGTCATCCCGGTGGAACTTTGCTCTGGGTTATTATATAGTAATAAAATAATAACAACAATAATGAAGCAAGGAAAATGTATTGCATACCACCTGTACACAAGGCAATTCAGATATATACACAAGAAACTCAAGGAGGTAGCTATAAAAAGACATTATATAAGTAGGATTTAAGAAATAAATACACTGCAAAAACTCCCCTACTTGAAACGGTACAAAATATTTTTTGAAATGGTGAAATTTTATTAAGCAAGCATTATCAAGCAAGAAAAAATGCCAAAGGGGTAAGCAAAAATGACTTAGGTTTTCTTGAAACTAGCATAAAATCTATCTATCATCCAACATGATCTAACCTTAAAACTAGCTTTAAAAAAGACTTGGATTTAAGCCTGTTTGGTTTCATATAAGAAATGAACTAATTCAAGTTAAAGAAGCTTGAAACTAGATTATTTGCCTTTAAAGTCACCTCAGTTTATGAGGTTATGAGTTGTGAAATGCTACCTTTTAGATTGGCTCACTTTAGGAATTAAAATGTTCAAACACTTTAGTTGCGGTCTGATTTTTGAAATTAGGAAAGCAATTTTGTTTTCTCATAATAGAGATGTGAGATATTGCGTAATAACTTTTCAGACTTGTTTCTTGTCAGCTCTATCTGAAAAACAGCCTGAATACTTTACTAAGAAAAATGAAGACCAGTTACCTTGAAACAAGTCCAATAACCTACCATGTGTTTGACAGGAGTATTTGTCTTTAATAAGAAAAAAAAAATCAGGTTTAATCATCCTAAAATAAGATATTATAACTTTCTTGAATTTCCTTTTTTGCAGTGTTTAGAGGAAAGACAAACTAAAATAAAACATTAAAATAGAAGAATAAAAAAATAAAGCGCAGTTACAGTGCAGTCAGAGATATGAATAAATAACCTCAATTTTGATTTACTAGAATGCAGGGACAAACAGAGAGGTTCATGCCAATTATAACAATAAGAAGAACAACAATACTATAATAACAATATAATAATAACTAGAACATTTTGGAACAAACATACAGTGTGACTGCTGATTGGTGTGTGTTGCTGCTTTTTTATTTTGGATGTTACAAAGTGGATGTGTGATGGAGCACTGCATTTTTGTCAGTATACTGTATGTGATAGTGGCAGTCAGACTTGTACTTTGTGCACTAGGGATGACAGTAGTCTATTTGTATCTGTGATAGTCCTATTGCAGACAGCCTGTAATATGAGTGCTAGTTGCACCAATAATAGCATCGTAACAGTAGTTACAGAGGTTCATTGGCCACTACTACAGGCATCATAATGTTAATAGTAATACCTGTCCTGATGGCATAGGACAAAGTGGCTGACATGAAGAGGACCATATGAGAGGAGCCATCATGGACATTAGACAACACTGGAACATTGAAATAGGAACCAGGATACATTAATGTTCTCAGTAACACGTGTGTGGTTGTGGCTTGTAAGGGCCTCATATACTTCATATAGCAGAAAGGGGGAGAGAGAAAGAGATAGAGAGAGGGAGGGCATAAAGACTGCAATGAGTACTGTGTCCTTTTTCATGGCAGCCGTGTTTATATGCCTTGACGTAATCAGAATCAGACTATCTTTATTGGTCAAGTATGTTTACACATAAGGACTTTGACTCTAGTCTCTACTCTCTCTAGTGGCTCTCAATGAATGTTCTTACACATAACAATGTTCAGGATGATACACATGGACATGCAGCCAAAACAAGGACAACAAAGCTGAACAAAGATCATTAAAAATAAGAATATTAATGTTATGTACAAGTAAGTAGGTGAAAAAATAGATACATATATTAAGAAACAAGAAATGGAAAACAACATATAACAGTGTCTACAGATCAAACTGTAGACACTGTTGTCAATTGTAAACAGGATACAAAGTAATGCAATAGTGTGTAAGAGTGCAGGGAGTGCTGAAATAAATATTGAATGTAGCTGCAACAATTAGTCAATTAATTGATTAGTTGCCAACTATTAAATTAATCACCAACTATTTTGATCATTGATTAACTGTTTTGAGTCATCTTTAAGTCAATTTTCTGGTTTCTTTAGTCTTTTATGACAGTAAACTCAATCTCTTTGAGTTGTGAACTTTTTTTTTTTTTTTTTTTGAGGAAGTCTTGGGTTTTGGGAAACAGTGATCATCATTTTTCACAATTATCTGACATTTTATGGACCAAATGTCTAATTGATTAATTGATAATGAAAATGTTTGTTAGTTGCAGCAAAAATTGAATAGATTATGTAATAAGTTACTTTATATACTGTACATACAGTCGATATAAACATAGATGTAATAATATTATTAATAATGATTACAAAACTTACTGTCTTTTCTTTGTTTGACTAAGTTACAGTAATGTAATATACATAGAAAAATATGCATGTGGAAAAATATCTTGAATTTGTTGCTGTGTAGTGAAGCATCAAGCTAAAAAAATAAAGTCTTATGTGTTACTTCATGCATTTGTTACAGTAAAACTTGTGAAAAACACAATAACTGGTTACAAATCACATAATCCACTTAACTCCGTAATGTAAAAATGTAGGCCTACTAATATTCACACAAGAATTTCAATGTGAATAAAGGTTACAAAAACTGAGCATGTCTAGGAATATGTAGTGAAAAGAGGTAGGTAGGTAGATAGATAGATAGATAGATAGATAGATAGATAGATAGATAGATAGATATTTACGTGTTCCACGCTTACTACTGCACAGCGTCGTGTCTCCGCCCCTCGCCCATGTGACAGCTACACCACTGAGTTTGGTCTGTATTTGTGACAGACTTCATCTCCTGCAGCAGTGAACGACTACTCATCCGAAGGTAAAGCAACATTTTCTGAAACTCACTCAGATTCAGTTTTCAGTTTTAATCTGTAGCAACACTTGCGTAAGTCTGAAGTTTTCCACGTTAATTAGTTTGCTTTGAAGTGCTGCTCAACTTGATGCATATTTTACCGACATGTTGCTCACTCTGTTACATAATATAGGCCAGTGGTTCTCAAAGGGGTCTTGAGGGGGCTCCAGGGGGTCCTCAGTAAAAAGGGGAATCATTTATTTTCACTATAACTCCATGCATAAGTAACACAATGACAGAATATATGACTGTTTTGGTCATGGGTTTCATACACTTTCTATAATGAAACATATAAAAGCAAAAAATCTCATCAGATGGGAAAAAGTTTGAGAACCACTGATATAGGCTACTACACTCATATTATAATGTGTCTAGATTACAAAAGTTTTACTCAGTTTTAGTGAAGGATCCACTCAACCCTGCAATCTATCAAACATAGTGATCAGTACAGATTAATATTCATTTTGATGTTTTTTTTATTCTTTTTTCTATTCAATAAATCTATTGCACATTACAGTAATAACAATAATGTATTATTTTAAGTAATATATTGTTTAATAATAGGCTATGGAAACAATAATAGAATAATAACTTTCTAATCACATCCAATCTTATGTAATAGAATACAATGTGCATACACTAGAGATCCAGATGATCATGTCAAGAAGATGTTAGTCTGTTTCCATACAGGATGCATTTATAGGTGAGTAATGTCTGAATTAACATGAATTAAGTGTTGTGTCATGTAAATTCAGACATGCGGGTGGCAGTGATTGGAGCTGGAGTCATCGGCCTGTCCACCGCTCAGAGCATATATGAGCAGTATCACTCCATTGTCAGCCCACTGACTATTGAGGTGTACGCAGACTGTTTCACTCCACTGACCACCAGTGATGGAGCTGCTGGCTTCTGGCAGCCGTACCTTTATGACAAGGGCAACATCCAGGAGACGTAAGTGTTTTCTCTTTCACTCCCTCTGTATGTATAAAAAGTGACCATCGTTTTAATGTTGTCTTCTGCTCACCTTTAGAAAATGGAATAAAGAGACATTTGACTACTTGCTGAGCTGCCTCAGTTCACCAGAGTCCATAAAGATGGGAGTATTCCTCCAGTCTGGTTACAACCTCTGCACTGAACCAGCACCGGTGAGCAAAGCTTTGTTCTTGGAAAATGCACAATGGATTTGACCTGTAAGATAAGATTTTACCTTGTTTCCGACGACTTTTATAACCGAGAGCAAAGGTACTGTGCAATGAAAATTGTAGATAAATGGATGATGGTTATGATGTAACCTTGAGATAAGTCATTCATATATATCACATACCAGTGGACTATATACCATAAACACACTCCATTAGTATTCAGCCTGAGTGAAAGTAGAGCTTTGTTCAGATGCACAAAGATGGCCGCCTGCAATGCTTAGAAAACAATTACAGTGAGGCCACATTATGGGTAAAACTCAGACTCAGGGGTTAATTGGGATTCTGTATCCTGACTGCAAACTAACACAGGCATGTTGAGGACATGATAGACATGATCTCTTACTAAGTCAGTTGTTTTTGACTGCAGGATCCATCATTTAAAGATATTGTCCTGGGCTTCAGGCAGCTCACAGAGCGAGAGCTGCAGATGTTTCCTGGATACAAGTAGGTTCTTGCTAAAAGTTTGAAGACGAAAAACGTATCTTGATAAAAGTCTTTTCCTTCATCTCCAAAGCTTTCTTCAAGTAACTGGCTAAATGTTTAATATGTGAATAACCAACTTAGTTCTTGTGCATTATTCATGTTTTTAAGAAACTCTCTGTTTTGATCTTACTTAACAGTATAGTGGTTGTTCTCAATACAAGATAAAAAACATGAATGATTGAATGGATGATTCTGTCACCAGCTGTTACTCTAACACACGTATCTCTTCTTCTATGTCTAACACTTTAGTTATGGATGGTTCAACACTGCACTCATGGTGGAAGGTAAAACATACTTACCTTGGCTGATGGATTGGTGAGTGATTAACTTCTCTTTTGAGTGACTTTCCATGGCAGAGTAGTTGTCAGCATTTTTTTTTCACCAGAACTTAACAAATCCTGAGTTGAACTTTGAACTATTGTATCACTTGCTTGCAACATAATTCATTACTGAATAAAAAGATGAAAGGAAACAAAAACAACACCTGACTGTGTGTTATTTAAATTTTTGTGGCTTTTAAATTCCTAATTTTCCTCACAAAGATCAATAGAGTTTTATCTTATCTTCAACACATGGTTTCTATTTAGCATGTAATGTCTCAATCTGTGTCTGAAATAGTTCATTTTAGAGTGTGTTTGCAATTTTGTAGCATTGTTCATTGTCATCCCATAGTGCATTGTGGAAAGTAGCACGTAGTCAATGGTCACTAATTGAGAGCTATAACTACCATCATGAATTGTGCAGATGTGGGAAAAAGACAGCTGCTAGACAAAAGGAATGACCTGATTAGTGTCTGCAACTGTTTTTGTTGATTTTACCGTCACTACCGACACACTATACAGTCCACTGCATAGAGGTGTGAAAGTGTAACTTCAGACACAGCTTTAGACCCAGATTAAAATTCTACCTCACTAGTATCCACACTGGTTTAGAAAGCTTGAGTTCAAGTTTAACAAAAATGAAAATAAGTTCATTTTTTTAGCTGTGGTTTTCTGGTGTTGGTAATGTACATCTGGTTCTGTGTTATCTCCAGGTTGCAAAAAAGGGGTGTGAAATTTTATCACAGGAAAATTCACTCCTTCAAGGAGGTTAGTGAGGGCTTTTTTTTAAATATTGTAGTTGCATTTATATTGTTAGCTGTTCATAGCTAGTCTTTAATAATGAATCATCCACAAAAAATTGCAAATTTTAACTTACCTTAGGAAAGCTACAGAAGTGCCAAATGTTATCACTTGTCATGTTTGCTATCTCTTATCATGCCTCCCTGTTTTTAGTTGGCAGAAAGTGGGGCAGACGTGATAATAAACTGTACTGGGATAAGATCAGGAGAGCTCCAGCCAGACCCGGAGCTCAAACCGGGCCGGGGCCAGATAGTGAAGGTGAGAAAGTGAGAACAGTTCAAGTGTCTGTTTGTTGTTTATATAACCAACTATAAAGACACCAAGGGAATAACTGTCTGCTCTTGTTACTCCCCTGTTTTACAGGTGGATGCTCCATGGTTGAAGCACTGGATTCTTACCCACGATTTTAAGACAGGAGTCTACAATTCACCGTACATCATCCCAGGGTAGCGCTAGTAACACAATGCACTGTTGAATACTGCTGGAGTTTACTATTGTAGTGTTTATAGTGATGGCTAGTAGTACTTGTGTACTTTTAGATTTATCTTAAACACTATGCATGTTTCTAATCCACCAGCTCTAAACATGGCCTTATATATAATTTAGCTAAATTATGTTTTTAACATCACATTCACTCCAGCAGTGGTTGCAGAGGTTTCGCTGTGTTGTCCAGCTACAGTGTCATGATGTTGCTTTTAGTGTTTCTGAAGCCTGAAAGCCAGAGTTGCTGAACTTTGTCTGCAGGAGTCGTCTTGTGACAGTCGGTGGGGTGTTCCAGATAGGAAACTGGAGTGAACAGAACAATTCCACTGATCATAAAAAAATCTGGGAAAACGCTTGCCAGCTCGAGCCTAGTCTCAAGGTGAAATGATATAAAAAGACTTTCTGACTCTACAGTAATAAATTATTTAGAATATCTTCTCTAGTGCTCAAGTATAGGCTTAGGGTTATTTAAAATGTGATATATTTAGAATATACATTCAGTCCTTAAACATGTTACTGATTCTAACGAAATCAAGATTCTGTGAAGTAATACCAGCACTAGTAGTTTAGTATGTTATACTTCTGTTTGTTTCTGCATCAATTTTCTTAACATTTCAGAAAAATGTTTCTAACCTCAGCATGCCAGGATAGTAGAGGACTGGGCCGGCCTCAGGCCTGTTCGCAGCAAAGTCAGACTGGAGAGGGAGACCATACCGTCCGGAGCAACTGCAATAGAGGTAATCCATAACAACTGATCAGTACTCCACATATGAATATTGATCCTTAGTTTCTGATATATCATGGCTCTAATTCAGGTGATACACAACTATGGTCACGGAGGTTTCGGACTCACCATTCACCGAGGCTGCGCCCAGGAAGCGGCGAGGCTCTTCGGTCAGATCATGGAAGAAAAAGGGAAAGGGCCAAAAGCTCGCTTGTAGACTTGTGTTTAGCAGTAGAGGCTCATTTTTAAAATTTTAATCAAAGTGCCTTGTATCCAAAACACATGTGTTGTGTCTGTAATTAACACTTAAAGCAAACTGATATTCAGTATCATGTATCTTTGGAGTAATTACATCACTTCAACAGTGTAATGTATATGTAACATGAAAGAGGAGATACATGTTCTTGTCCATTCACATGTGATGAAATACGCTTAAAATCTGTACAAGGTAATTTTAAAAAGAAATAAAACATATAGAGTGTATATATCTTTGAAAATGTTCTCAGTAAATGTAAAAAAACAGAGAAACTTACTGATAATGATTATACCTGATAAATAATAAATAATAACATGAATCCGCTGCTCTTTTTGAAGATCATTTACTACAGTATCATACACATTTACATTCAGTGCATTGACAAGAATCTGTGCACACAGACACTTAATGCAGCACTATATCTCAAACACTGGCAGGTAGGAGTCAGCTTGCTGGACCTGTGCTAGTTAATCTCTCTCTTTTTTTTTTTTTTTTAAATAAAACTTTGCTCAGTGTGTTTACTCATTGAATCAGACTAGGCAAAGTCCATCTCCACATCACCTTTGTTACAAACAAAAGCAAAGACAACAACTAAACCAGGTAATGATACATTATTTACAGAAAGACAGAATGTAACATCCTGATAAATGGTCGATGTGTTGCATGTCTATATGTGTTGTTAACGTAGAGTGGTAGATGCAGAATAGTTTATAGATCCTACCACCATATACCCATGTTAATGTCAATTTTTTAAATCATTGAATTCTAACTATCTAGGTTGAATAAGTTTTGGGTGATGATTTGATGAAAATACTCTTATTTGAATCTCCTAATACTTCAAATTGCATAATGTTTTCCAATGTAATGCAGGATTTGTGGACTTCTTCCACCTTGTGCTATAAATATGAGATACTGTGGACAGCACATTGATGCTCTGATGAAGGCAGATTTGTCTGCTCGTTGTAAATAAAATTACCACAAAATGATCAAGACATACGTTGACCTTTGTTTATTACTACGGGAATAATACTGGCCTCATTTCTTCAGGGAACAACAAATATACTACTGGGCCTCACATAAAAACAGAAAACACTTAAACACAGGAAGAAGGAATGCCAGCAAGTCACTGACTTACTGTACAGTTTTTCCTTTTATAACAACTCGCGCCTTGACGGTCTTTGATTTAATTTAATGATCTGTTGATGTGGATCTCCTCTTCACTCCAGCAATGCACTTCTTATAAAACTGAGTTTGTAATCTGTGTGTCTTAACAGGCAATTTGTGTGCACAAGATAATTCTCTTTCTCATCTACACACCTAAAGCAGCTGTTTCATAAGGTAAAGAGCAGGTCTCGCAATGACAGAATAGGTAGTTTAAGGCTTTCTGAAAAGTAGTTAGTTGTTTGAAGCTATTTTAACACTTAATAAAGAGGGTGACCCTTTATTCTCCTTTGCGTCTCTTGCTTTAGAAAAGCAGGATTCAAATACTTCACTTAAAGTATTTAAATTCTCACTTGTTCAAGAAGGTTTCACTTGTCTCCCACCATTCGTTTACTCAATCTTGCACTCATGTAGGCAATTTTGTCTTCCCAATCACCCAGCGTGAGGTTAAACAGTGGCAAAATTGTGACAGCAATGGTGATCGAAGACAATAATTACAGTGACATGTAAAAAATATTGTGCTGCCTGGCCTCTGAAGCCACTGTGGTGCCTAAACTGAAGGGTCATAGGATGGGACTGGAGATGGACACGGAAAGCTGATCTAGCTTTTTTTGGCCTCTCCTTGCCTCTTTTCACCACTGCGGTCACCTCTTGGTTGTACTCCAGCCGGCAAGTCCTCAGCCCTGGGAACCGGAGCTGGAGTTAGGGATTCGCCCTGAGCTTTGGGAGGAGGCCCGGCCCATCATCTCCTGGCCCCACTCACGATGGCTGGACTCCTGCAGGGCCCGACCCGTTGTCTCAATTGGCAGTGCACAGGAGGCAATGGCAGCAAGGAGGCAGCAGCAGCAGTACACGGACAGAGCCAGGTATACAGAGGACTCCAACATAACCTGCAGGATAAAGTGGAAGGACGAACAAATGTTATCACTTTGCCACTTTCTCACTTTGTACAGTATTTAAAAGGAGAAAACTGCTAAATGGGTGTTACCTGTGCAACAAAAGGTGTAATGAGGGCACCGACTCTGGCCATTCCACTGCTTGTTCCCAGACCTAAAGCCCTGGTCGCGGTTGGATACACCTGCACAGTATCAGAAAATATAGAGGAGGCCCTATCTTCTGTTGCATTTCACACAATACAAGCAAAACTTATATCTGTTTTTCTATACTTTACCTCTGGAGTGTACACGTAGGCGGCCTGGAATCCTCCTGCGATGAAAGCTCTGGCGATGAATATCAACACGGTCATGGATACTCTGGAACAGATGAACCCAAAGCAGTAACAATGGATAAATGGCGGATCCGCAATGGGTTTGAAAAAAAAAAGAACATTTTAACATTCTCATGAGGGTCCACTTTACCTCCCGACACAACCGTAGAGTGGGATGATGCACATAGAGAAGACCAAGAAACACAGCGCCATGGTCTTCCTCCTTCCCAATCGATCAATAGCCCACAGTGTCACCAGCAGTCCTATAGAACATAAATCAGTGACCTTACTCAAACAGCATGTTTGTAAGATATAAAACACTGATTTTCCCTTATGTCTATGTCTTATGTCTGTAACTTATGACGTTAATGATGGTGCTGCTCTGTACGGGTTTGACTTTAAGTCTCTTATGTCATAAGTTACACCTTGCCAAAGTGTCTTACTGGTCTGTCCTTGAAATACACTGAAGTAATGTAGTAACATGTAATTATTGACCCTTTTCAGTATAACATAGCAATCGTTGCAGCAACTAATAGCATTCATCAGGAAATGATCACATAATTACTTGTATAAAGAACCTATAGTGAGTACAAAGACATACATACACACAGTATAGTAATTAACACTTGATAAACCAAAAATGATATAAACAGTAGTATTTTAATGCACCTTTTACTGCATAATATCAGAGAATTAAACCAGATATTAACCTTGTGCCAATATTTAATAATCTAGTAAATATAATTCATGTGCAGTGAAAATGCTGCCATAAGTAACTATTATCATTTAATTGAAAATGTGTATAGACTAATAGAGAAAAAAATTAACAAATTTGTACCTGGGAATTCAGATAAGGTCGTCCACAACAGATCTTTATAGTCATCAGAGTTCAGATATTTACACTCCAAGCTGCATCGGAGCTCCATCTTATTACCTTTGGACACTAGAGGGAGATATAGAACAACAAATAAACAGGATAGTACACACCCAGCATTGTCTCAGTCTGCTCACTCTGTGCTGTCTCTTGTGTTGCTTTTGCAAAAACAAACTGTGTAACCAAATCTGTGCATAAGGAAAGATATTAAATGTGTAGACCTTTTTTCACATTACATATTTTGATTTGTAGAAGTAAGAAGTAAGTCGTAAGTCACAGAGGTGTGACTAATAGCATTAACAGTGGCTCAGTTCCCAATTTCAGTTTCCATTAAGTGTGCCAGTAAAATATTGTTAATGTTAATTAATTTTTTCACTGACTTAGAAGTATGATTTATTTAATATTTATTCATTCCAAATGCATAGTTTACTTACACTAGCTCCCATTTCTTCATTTTAGAAATGTAGACTACATTAATCTCTTCTGTTCTGGGTATATATGTATATATGTATATATGTATGTATGCATGAATGTATGTATGTGTGTGTGTATATATATATATATATATATATATATATATATGTGTGTGTGTGTGTGTGTGTGTGTGTGTGTGTGTGTGTGTATATATATATATATATATATATATATACACACACACACACACACATATAGTCACAGAACTACAATCTCTCTTTTATCTTTGAACCAACATTAAAAGGTGTGTGTGCCCTTGAGTGTATGAGAGCTTCTGTCGTTTTGTTTGAGCAGTGACTCACTTCCACATGCACCCCCTTCCTGAAACAGCTCTGTGGTGAGCAGCACCAATCCATAGTAGGAGAAGGCATTTGCAAACCTGAGGAGACAGAGACCCAGCTGATGAATATGACTGTGCAACAAGACAATGTAAAGTTTTGGAGAATAAGAAAAGAAAGTCAGTGAGTAATGGGATGAGGATGTGACTGGTACTCACCAAATAAACCACAGCAGAATTGTGGTCCAGCGAAGGTGGGATGAAAACAAGTCTCGAATCTTCCCACGATCCTCCTGATTGAAAAAAACAGACATAAAAAAACATAATATTAGGTCATACATGAATTATAAGTTATCTACAGAAACATCCTCTTACCTGTCTAGCAGCAATAAGTTTTCCCAGTGGCATGGGTGCTTTGTTCTCTGTGGCAATGCGCTTCAATGTGGCCAGAGCTTTTTCCTGATTTCCTGTCAGCACGTCATATCGAGCACTCTCTGGTAGCCACTGCTCCCCAAAGAGAAGAGACACGTCAGATGATAATGCTGCTTGCTTATTGTATATGATGTAAAGATAGCCTACTCATAACCTCATACTTACAAAACATAGGATGGCAAAGATGAAGAGAGGAATTGTAGAGAGGCCGAGCAGCCAACGCCAGCCCAGAGAGGGCATCACCAGGATTGCTAAGAGGACCTCAAACACAGTGCCCAACGCCCAAAATATCTGTGAGGCAACAGCAGTGAAAACAAGAGAAAAACAGGTTTGATTGCACGTTTTGTAATTTCTTGGTGACATAATCACTATGGCTAGATGGGTTCAGGGTAATCCATACCTCGATCAGCAAAATACACGTGGCTCTAGACTTCATAGGTAGAAATTCAGCATACAGTGTCACCCTTACAAAGAGAGACACTTCACTGTTAATTCAAACTCAAATGATTAATTACAGAGCTGCTTTTAGAGCAACCAATGAGGATTACTCACGACTGTGGTGCTCCTCCAATGCCAAAGCCCACCAGTGCACGGAGGAAGAGGATCCAGCCATAAATAGGTGCAAAAGCACTCATCAGGCCGTAGAACATGGTCCACAACACGCTCATTTTCAGACCCTGCATATGATCAAAACACAACCAGCTGCTAAACAAGTCATGTTGACCTGATACGTCTGTTCAGAAGAATAATTTGATTTCTCCTCACATGCTCTACATCCCCATATGACATCATAAATTGGACACCACTATTGTATGATATTAATCACTTTCTTCCATTTAGAGGTCCAAAAGCAACACTTCCAACACCTACAAACTCAATTCAATGTTTATCTTACAGAAAACAGAGGATTTATTAGAACTTACTGTCTTTCTTCCGTACTTGTCAGATATGTTTCCCCAAAGGGAAGAGCTGAGCATCATTCCAATAAACACCGCCTGCATTCGTGGAAAAAAATGTGAATGAATGTTGCATTTCTGCAACAATTCTAATGCACAACACTAAAATGTACAGCTTTTTTTTTACACAAGTCATCTTCTCTTGTACAGTGAATATTGTATTAAATACATCTAAATTAAGTGATCAATAATCAAAATCAATAAAAATAGGTATGGCTCAGGGTCTTTTTTTATATTACACTTAGAAACATAACTTTGGTTTTGTTTTGATGCTTCAACACAATCTAATGACATTAAAAACCATTAGGGGCTCAATTGTTTTCCATACAATTGTCACTAGTCTATACAAGCACTTATTTCAGAACAATTCCGAAGCGCTTAATCAATAACTATCAGGACAGTAATACAGCACTGCAAGCCGAGAGTACTTTATTGACATTAGAGAGCCATTACCGATGTAAGCAGTGCCACCTCGAGGCTTGGTAGTCTCCATTCACAGTGTAGCTGTGGGGCTAAGATGCTGAGGATCATCATCTCCATCGCATCAGCCATCTGAGCAAACAGGAAACCAAGAGGCACACAATAATTTAGTATTCAGTACACATAAAGATGTAGTACCTGGAGCGACGTAGTTTTAGTAAAGAGCAGTTCTCACCCAGGACAGACCAGTGAGGATGGAGAGTTTCCACTGAAATGTCCCAAAGCCTATGGCCTCTACGGCATCTTCTACCACGAATGTGTCTGAGGGAATGAGAAATGTAAGAATCTTTGAAGCCAAAGACAACTGAAATCATTTTACATTGCGAGGAGAGAAAACTGAGTATGAGTTTGGTAGGAATGTGTAGAGACAGGAAACCAAAGAAGCCCTGCCGTACTCTACCATCAGTTGGATTTGCAAACTCTCGAGGTACCGGAGCTCCATCTGCAAGTGCCACAGACTCCTGATCAGTCTGTTGCTCTGGAATCCTAACAACCTGCTCTCGATTCTCGCCATCATCCTCAGAGCGTGTGCTCTCACCTGTGCGACGGAAGCGGACAACACTACAAAAAAAAAAAAGAAGTAAAATATGATTTTCAAAAAAATCCCAAGAAGAAGCAAATATCCACAATATGGCTGGTCATAAGAGTTTCAGAGGTCTAGTGTCAAAGCCAAGCTGAGATTTGGAGGCTGTTGCCTAGGTGATACAAGCTTTTTATGGCTGTGATTTGTGAAAGGGTGGTTAAATCATCCAATGGGCGAACCATGTCAGGCCAGATAATGCACTCTACTGCTTGGCAAGCTTATAAAGGCTGAATACCCACAGATATACATGTTCACTACAGATAGAAGGTGTAATCTTCTCCCACATGTAGATAATAGATGGTTCGCTGAGGGTGAAACACTATAAGAGAACTTGAACTTGAGTGCCAGTGATGTTCTAATCACTGTAATTACATAACATAGCCTACTTGTGGTGGGAAGCATCAGTGCTGCAGATGAGTTGGTGAGATGTCCAGAAATGGGTATCTTGTAGTGTCCGCCGCTATGATATTCATTTTAAAGCTCTTATTAATGTTAAATACATATATTTTAATATATAATTATCCAGCAGTACAGCAAAAAAAAAAAAATCCCTGTTAGTCCATCCAATTCTTCTCTTTTGTCCCAACTGGAATAGATTTGTTATAATCTGTATGGTTTGACTGATAAACTATTTCATCTGGAAAAAGACTCTAAATATTATGTTACTGTTTGTCTTTGAGGAGCAATCCTAATGAAGGCCAGGCTAGACTAGTATGGGCCAGCCTTTAGCTTAATGTATGTACAGCAGGGTAGAAATAAATCACATTAGGTACTGAGACATGACAGCAAACACAATAACAAGTTAAGATGGAGAACTTGTCATCTGGCAATCCACAACAAACCCGCTTCTTATGAATAAATTAAAGCAAACTGGTCTCCTTGTTAAAATGCTACGACTGTAAACAAACCGCACCACCTTCAAAATGCTATATGGGTTGTTTTTTTACGCCTTAAACTATGAACATCTCTAAATAATCTAGCTGGATAGATATAGCTTGTAATTAAATGACTGTGCTGCTTTTTTTAGAGAATGCATGCTATTTGTGGTACAGCGAGCTGAGCAAACAAACACGGTGGGAAGAGGGAGCTGTCAGAGGGCGACGCGTCGGCCAAACATGCTGCCGAGGTTGAAGACGGACTCAATAAAAGCATACAAACGTGCACATGGTCATCTACTCACGGCAGCTGTCTCAGTTGGAACAGATCATCGTCCATTTTTGGTGTTTATTGGCTCGCTTTGTGTTTGGCCTCATCTCCGTTTACATTATCACGACGAGCAGCAGCGATTTCAGCACCGAGGAGAGCGACCCGCTCCGGGTGTCCGCTGACAGCCAATGAGAGGCCGAGTCACACAGCACGACACACACACACACACACACACACGCACGCGCGCACGCACAGAGAGCAGATAGGATGAGCTCAGGAGGATCTGACTGCTGATTACTGTGGCCAACAACACATGGCTTATCACCACCACACAGAGTCTGAGTGCCAGAGCTGATGAGGGGTGGGACATTATTGCAGTAATAAGTTGTCCTCACAGCTGGACTCAGATGATGCAAATATGCTTTAATCTGACCTTTAGAATAGTAATATTATTTATGAACACCTCAGATCACATTCTGCTTGCGCTGTAAATTATCTATGGCCTGATTTTAGATGATCAATTCAGTTTGTATGGTTTTTTTCTTAGAGAAAAATGATTATGCAAAAACTGTTATGCACGTTTTATTAGGATGTTTACTACTACTACTACTACTACTACTACTAAAAATAATAATAATTAATTCTATTCCTATTTTACAGCAAAACATGTGCTTATAAACAGAAACATCCATGCATACATACATACATACATACATACACACATACATACTGTACAAATATGTTGTGTTCATTTAAGAAAATGCTTGACTGAAAGGGAAGGTCTTGGTACTTTAGTTTTGGTTTTGTAATAATGTACTGTTGTTTGTACTGCAGTTTTTGCAGTGAATCTCAAAGGGCTACACTATTAAAACATATAAGATGAAGAGTTGAGATGAAAAGAACCTTCCTGAATAAAAAGCTTTTTGAGCCGGTGCTGCCCTCA
Organism: Thunnus albacares; assembly: GCF_914725855.1. Classification (NCBI taxonomy): domain Eukaryota; kingdom Metazoa; phylum Chordata; class Actinopteri; order Scombriformes; family Scombridae; genus Thunnus; species Thunnus albacares. The sequence continues at coordinate 20,124,090 of NC_058107.1, read as the reverse complement.
GATGGTTAGGAAGGCTGCTCCACAAGGAAAGACAAGTTTCAAACACAGAGGAAATGTGTTTTACACAGCGAGGATATTGCCTAAGAGCAGCATTTAAAACACAAGAAAATAATGAAGATCAAGTAAAATACAAATAAACAAACAAATACCAGATATAAGGTATAAGGATGGATTCTGAAATTAAGCAACTGGGAATCAAAATTTACAGTATTGTTGTCTATAAAACAGCTTTTTTCTTTGTCTGTTAATAGTCTATAAATTGACCACAGTTAATATTATGCTCGACTTTTTCCACAATTTGTCAAATAACCTACAAAAATGCATATTTTTAGGGGCTTTGGAGCACATTTGTTTATCTAATTTAGACAAATTCAGTTCGACAAAAATAAGGTTTTGACTGTTTTTGTTAATAGAAGCTTCAAATGTGACTTGTTTGGATCCATTAAATTTCCATATATGTACGTGGCATTTAGCTAATAATATCATTATGTATCTTAAAGTCCATCTCCACTCAAAATAATGTTTTCTTCTTGTTCCTGCAGTTGGATGTTTGAGCTTCACTGTGCAGAATGATGTATGTGCAGAGTTTGACACTTGAAGGCTGTTTTCACTTTCATCTGCTGAAATTAGAAAGTTTCTCTGTGCTCATTGAAAATCAAATTTTAAAGGGTGGGCCTGCGAGCATGTTTTGTAACATTTCAACTGTTTGGAAGCCAATCCTGGTTCAATATTCAATTTACACAAGTGTGATGTGAAAACTTGAAGCCTTCAGTGCACAAACACTAAGAATGGACTTTACAGTCAACAAGGAGACATATTGTGTCCAGCAGTTCAACTTTTAAAACGAACAATATTTACATATTCATAGATTCTGGATTTTTAACGAGGGAGGAGTGGATGTAATTTTAAGGATTTTAACAAGATAATTGATCTTTATTGGTGGAAAAACCATACCAGACACAAATTATTATTCAAATAGAGTTTTTTATATACATCTTAAACATGTCTGGAGGGGATCTTTAAGAACTGTGAAAATTAGGAATCCAAAGAAATCACCACAATTTGTACAAGATTTCTTGTATGAGAACAAATAAAAAAAATCAGTGTTTCAAAATATCGCTGACAAAAAAACAATTTTCATCAATATCCTGTTAATGTTTTAACTTTGTCTTATATTTGCTCGAGAAGGTTGCACTCCAGTTGAAGATAAATCACGACTTCAGAAATGTGCGCAACTGACAATTTGTTGGTCGGAGCTTTAACCTTGAACACACCGGTGCGCCGCTCCGCGAATCCGTCGTGAAACATGCCATCAAAGACAGAAGTTCCGCAATGAAAGCAGGATGTTGTGGTGCAGACCAGAGAGCTCTGATAAGCTTGTTGGGGAGTTTCTTGGCACTGGACCCGTAGTCAGGTAAAAACAACAACTAAAGCTTATTTGTAGTTCACTTGGCCAGCGGTGAAACGGGTCATGACGTTGGACTCAAAGAAGTGTAAACATGCGCAGACGAGACAGTTAAACACGGAGTCCGGTTTAACGTTACAGCTTAAAAAACCTGCGAGGATACTGAACAATGAGACATGTCGAGTATATTTCATGATAACAGCTCGGATATTTCTGTATGGAGGCGACATAGTGCGCCGTGGGAACCGTAACCTCGGTGTTGTCGGTAAGTTAGCTCAGATGCTAACGCTAGCTCCTCCGTGGTCTCCTATCATCGGTCAGGTGGACGCGGCTGCTTAGATAATGTCACACAGAAGCTGCAAAATAACGCAACTAACCAAATTATTAACATTTAAAACTAGCGAAGTGGGACCAAGCAAACCAGGCTGAGGTGGAAAGAGGCTTTACTTGATCTGAAGTCACCTCTGGTCCTGTCTTTAATACAGATAAACGGCTCAAAGGTTAATTGATCACATTATTAATGCATTTAGTTTACAGCACGTCACCAGTTTTCATGGGAGAAGGTTTGCAGGCGCGACAAATAGAAAATAAATCCTGCCGTCATGAAGGTGATGTTCAGTTTCTGTTGAAATAGTTTTTGAGAGGTGTTGAGTCAACTCTGTGTTCATTTAGAAACTTGTAGTTTGTGGTGCTGTTGAATTGAAGTGTTTGTAATATTTAGTCTAATGTCACTGATATAAAATGTGAACATAACACACAGACCATGACTGGGTGCACGTGCTCATGTTGTCTTTGCTACACAGACTTGAGTTGAGAGAAAGAACCATGGTATGAAGTGTTTTATATATAATAAATAATAATAATAATAATAATAATAATAATAATAATAATAATAATAATGATGCATTTAATTTGTACTGCACTCTTCATTTGCAGTGAATATCAAAGTGCTACCATGTTAAAAACATATAAAGATAATAACATGAGTTAAGATGAACAAGACTCCCTAAATAAAAAGGATTTTAGGCCTGTTTTAAAAGAGTCTAGAGTCTGTGATGCCCTCAGATGGTTAGGAAAGCTGTTGGCAGATCTGAGGATGCGGGTGGAGGTTTGCGGTGTGATCAGTTCCTGTAGGTAGGGAGGCACGTGTCCGTTGATGGATTTGTATGTGAGTAGCAGGACTTTGTAGTCAATCCTGAAGGAAACAGGGAGTTAGTGCAATGAAGACAGTATTGGTGTCACATGTTTGTGTTTTCGCACTCTTGTCAGGATCCTGGCAGCGCTGTTCTGAATGTATTGGAGCTTCTGATGCTTCTGCCAGGGATCCCTGTGAAGAGCGCATTGCAGTAGTCCAGTCTTTACGAGATAAAAGCATGGACAAGTTTCTCTGCATCTGACAGGGTTAGAGAGGGGCAGCGTTTGGATAAACTTTTGAGATGGTAGAAATAGATTTTACATAGATGATCAAAAGTCAGCTGAGGGTCAAACCTAGGAGAAAAGGGGATGTCTTGGCTGTCAAAGGTGTGATGAGGTAAGGGGGATGACTGAATCTGGCAATATATTGATATAATATCGATATATTGCCCAGCCCTAGTGTGGAGTGCCAACAAGGAGTTGGGGTTTGGCTAACGGACACTTAAATGGAGCCAGAAAGCAATGTCTTAATCTCTCAGAGGCTACTGGGAGCTGCCACACAGGATGAACTCTGCTGTCTTTGCAACCTTTTGTTGTACAAGTCAGACTTTTAACCCCAGTTAGTACAGTTGTCTGTTTGTCAGTGAGAGAACAGTAAAAAACAGATTAAATAAAATGTAAGAATTGAAGTTGTCAACATTTGCCAGATCCCTCAAACAAAAAGACACGTCTCACTTTTACATTATCAACAGGAATGATATACAGTATGACTGTACATTCACCTATTACCTTCATACCTTTCTCCCTCTCCACTCTTTTTCTACCTGCCTTTTCTCTCTCTTCTCAATTCAAGGTCTGGCGCTTTAATTAACATAATGTTCTCTTTGCAGGAACAAGATGATAAAAAACTGGGGTGTCATTGGTGGGATAGCTGCTGCCATTGCAGCAGGAGTATATGTTTTGTGGGGCCCGATTACAGAAAGAAAGAAGAGAAAAAGAGGTGAGAATCAGTATAACAATTTATTACACAGATTATATGTTGGTTTATAAAAACAGCAGCTTAATAATGACCTGTGTTTCCTGCAGGTATGGTTCCTGGTCTGTTGAACCTGGGCAACACCTGCTTCCTGAACTCTTTGCTTCAGGGCTTGGCAGCATGTCCGTCCTTCATCAGGTGGCTGGAGAAGTTTTCAGGTTCACCTCCGATCCAGTCATGTAAAGACAACCAGCTGTCCAACACACTGCTTCAGCTTCTCAAAGGTAAAGAAAACAGTCAGTGACGTGAGTCAATAGAGCCCAGTGGACCCTCAGTGTTCATCCATATTTTTGACATGAATATTATTCTCTTAAATGCACTGACAGCTCTGTCCAGTGATGAGCCTGGGGAGGATGATGTACTGGATGCTGGATGCCTGCTAGATGTTCTCAGACTCTACCGGTGGCACATCAGTTCGTTTGAAGAGCAGGTTGGTCAATAGTGCTGTTGAGTGGTAATTTGTATGTCTACATATAATGCATGGTGCAGTGTTTATATAAATCTCAACATTTGTCTATTTGTGTTGTGTTTTTCTCTTCTTAGGATGCCCATGAACTTTTTCATGTCCTTACATCCTCTCTAGAGGAAGAGAGGGATCGTCAACCCAAAGTCACACACCTGTTTGACATGCAGTCGCTCGAGGCAAGTTATCATCTCCCTACTTGCATTGGCACTAAACCTGCACACAAACCTGTATTGCAAGTCAGTGTCTCCAGTATGAACTGCAGAACAGTTTTCTTAAAATAAATGTTAAGATCTGAAGGAAGAACTAAAACATGCACATAGAACCATGATGAAAATGACCTTGTCACCCAGTAGGTACTGCAGTGCACTTGTTTGATTGTAACATGTCTGCCTGTGTTGATAATGGATAACAGAGTAATAGTAGGGAGAAACACTGATCGGACAACCAAATATATAAAATGTTTGTAATGTGTAAATGTATGATAACACTCATCAGGAATAACAATAAAATAAAAAGTGAATGTAAGTTAAGTAAAAATTGTTTGAGAAGAAATGGACTGTATATGTTTTCTGGAGGGAAATTTGCGCACAATTTCACACGAATTCTGCTTCATGCACCTCTCAGTATGTGACCGAAATAACAATTACTGTAATCCTGCTTATTCTGTTTGTGTGTGTTTTTATACCAGAGTCTACCTGATCAAGATGAGAAAACTATGACTTGCAGAAGTCGAGGTAAGGAGACAAAGACATCAGGATCATTATAATATCAGGCAACAGAGAAGTACGATTGCCAAGATTATTTTTCCTTTTGCAGCTCCTCTTCATCCAATACCGAGTCCATGGAAGTTTCAGCATCCTTTTCATGGTCGTTTAACGAGCAACATGTCATGCAAGCGCTGTGAGCAACAAGTGAGTTTGATTTAGCCAAGTGAACAGCAAAAGAGTTTGTGGAGTTTTTTTTGATGTTTTTTTAATGGCAATTCATGCTTTCGCTTTGCTGTTTTCCAGAGTCCAGTACGGTATGATTCCTTTGAGAGCCTTTCACTGTCCATCCCTTTACCTCAGTGGGTAAGCAGAATTGTCAATATCATTACTTCTAAGAGTGCTTGAAGTACAGTAGTCATAGTATCCCACCTTAATATACGTTTTGTTGTACTGTTTAATCTGATGGGTGTTTGTCCTCAGGGTCGACCAATTTCTCTAGATCAGTGTCTACAACATTTCATCTCCTCAGAAACCATCAAAGAAGTGGAGTGTGAAAACTGCACTAAGGTACATCATCATCATTATAATTTTTCTTAAATTTTTAATTTACTGAAAACCACAGACAAACAACCATCATGACAAACTAAAGGCAGAGTAACTAATTTTCTGACAATTTGTCCTCAGCTTCATCAAGGGACCACAGCCAATGGGCAGGTTCTGGAAAGCCAGAGGACAACATTTGTTAAACAGCTTAAACTGGGAAAGGTAATTGTCATTTATATTTATCATGTTACTCGTATCTAAATGTTTGTACATTAAGATGATAATCACCAATCAGTAAAATCTGTACATTGATTGCTAAATCTATTTTGCCACCCAAATTAAGTGGACAAAAATCAGTAAAATCAAAGAAAACATTTCAATCATGAATAACAGATGTTGTAAACTGGACTGTTGTGGTCATTCAACATAATTGTCTCTTTCCTCCTTCTGTTAGCTCCCCCAGTGTCTCTGCATCCATTTACAAAGACTGACATGGTCCAGTGAAGGAACCCCCATCAAAAGACAGGAGCATGTGCAGTTTACAGAGTATCTATCAATGGACCGTTACAAACACAACGCTTCCACCCAGAGGAGTCAACGGATCAAATGTGCTCCAAAGCCCCTAAAAGCAGAAAAATCAGACGACGCCATGGAAAAGCACACTGCTAATGGCACCGGTACGCTGGATCCGTCAACTCTGTAATAATATCATCAGCAAGTTTGTATTTCCTCATGATGTATTTTAATTTACAGATGCAGAACATCATAACAACAACAAGCCTTTTTCCAATGGGAGCTGTTCATCTGTCTTTCTCCGATCCCCTGGTCTGAACCCACAGCTCGGCCTCACATATGACAGGTAAACTTCCTGTTACAACCGCAGGTTGTCAAGGTGCCACAATACAAGAAGTCAGGCATATTAAGCCGTTCAGTGTTATGGTAGGAATCACAGATTAAATCATTATACACAATACAATGGCAGTATGTTGCCCATGAGAACAATATCACAGAATCATCACAATATCTGTGCAACTGTCGAGGAACGCAAAACTTAAATGGTCAAGTTCAAAAAGCAGAACAGTTAATGTTAAAATAAAGAGATGAGACAGTGTTGTCTTATTAGACATGAGTATGGAAATTACGTAAATCACAAAATCAAGGCTTCAGTCACCAGATCTCAACCCACTTAAACTTCTATGAAAGATTTTAGTCCAACCTGTTAGACGCAGCTTTCTACCACATCGTGAAAACATCTGTAAACATCGTCTGATCTGAGTCTCTTTCCTCTCAGCTCCGCAGAGTACCTTTTCCAGCTCACGGCTGTGCTGGTTCACCACGGTGACATGCACTCAGGACATTTCGTAACGTACCGACGCAGCCCTCCCTCACCTCGCAGTTCTTCACCCATCAGCTCCCAGTGGCTTTGGGTGTCCGACGATTCGGTACGTAAAGCTAGCCTGCACGAGGTGCTGTCTTCCAACGCTTACATGCTCTTCTACGAAAGAGTCCGAAGACTGAACCTCACTCTGCGGTCAGAGGAGTAACCGGGAGCTCACAATCCAACAGCCTGACTGTTCGTCTGCCTTTCCAGTCACACTGTCACAGCTGTATGTGCCAGTTACAACGTGGTGGATCATGACTTTATGACACTGAGACCAGAGGGGAAAGTCATCCTAGAGACAGGTACAGTAGAGGTTATATTGCATCATGGATCACAGCAACACGGTGAAGGTCGTGCTGTGATTAGCTGATAGGAAATCCACAAATGGACAGTTTGCTGCTCTGACACAGAGCAGGAGGCTCTTAATCCCAAAGACTACGGACATGCAGGATTTTTTTTAGTCAAATGTTGTTGATCGAGTAAGCTACTTTCTTTTGACAGGTGTGTGAAAGTGTCTGTCATGTAACATTTTGGCTTCCTACGGACAAAAAAACAGGAAAACCTGACGATATAGTGCATTCCAAGCTAATAGCCCTGCAATAACTTGTACATGTGTGAAGCTTTTAATGTTCAGTTTTGTTGAGGCTGTAAGAAGAAATTCTGTGGCATTTTCATGCTGTAGTGTTTGAATGCAGTGTACTTAAAGGTGTTCCTGTTATTTTAACCTATTTTGTCCATCGCCTGTACTTCACAGACACAGACAGATAATAGTTGATTAGGACTTCTTGGAGATGTTACTTAGCAGTTGTTACACATTATGAAAAATCAAATAGTTAGAATTTTCCTCAATTCTGGTTCTCTGTTGTCTAATGGAATCTAATTTGCCTAATAATTCCTAGCAGTGTATGTAAACTGTATTGAAAATGAGGTTTCAATTGACATTGTTCATAAGCTGATGAATTTGATATTTTTTTATGTTTCCAATAATCCTTCTTACACTGTCGAGATTTGCATAGCTGCACAGTTGAGGTTAAAGTGCCATGTTGTCTTTAATGCTCGAGATTTATGGACATGAGATAAAATATGATGCATCAGAGCCATTTGGTATGGTGTCAAGATTTCTGCAAGATGGTTTAACAGATCAAATATGTGAAAGCCAGAGTATGACTGCAGGTTTTTGGGCAAGTTATCCTCAATATTTTTAATTCTGTGGAACTGATAACTGCCATGTTGCTCCTACCAAACCAGATGAGTCAAATTGAGAAAGGGCCTGGTGCAAAACCCCTTATTGATTTTGCAATTTGCACTATTGTATATTCATGTCAGATTGTGTGTATTTGTGTGCAATCTGTAAAGGTGATTGTTTTCAGGTATTAAAAGATAAAACAAATGCGCTCTTCAGAGTTTTTTTTTTTTTTTTAAAGGAAGACAGCTATATGCTAATTTTGAGGTAGCAGGTAAGTGGACTTGTGGTTAGAGACCATCCATCCATAATCCTGTCAACTCATGATCCACACATGTAATAATAACAGTGATACTTGGTGCTGGTATATCTAACATTTTGCAAACCATTGATTTCGGTATATTGATGATGAATTGCAAGATTTGTATCACAGCACCTTCTTGTTCCGTGATGTAAATGTCTTCTGATCAAAGTCTTTCACTTTTCCAGTAAACAACATAATTTCTCTGAGTTAAAGCAATATTTTTTCCAGAATATCAAGTAAAATACATAATATAAAAGAGTAAATTCACGGTCTTTAGTCACATCCTCGGGTTTAGTGTCATTGTTGACCTTTTCCACTACACCTTTAATCCATCCAAAGTGAAGGGTGACAAACATTACAGCCAAAAAGATGATCTACTGATCATAATTTTTGAAGAAAAATAAATCTTGTCATTTTTTTATACATCTGTGAGTCTTCTTTGGAACAGCACACAGTGTTTCTTTCCACCATGTGGTAAATTTGCAATGACTCCATCATGGTACATAAATAGCTCATTCCAGAGCAACACATACAGCCAAAAGTAGCCTTCATGGTCTTCAGCCAATGAAGTCCAGGCATACCTTAAATTCATTTAATTTTATTCTTTCTTCAGAATTCACACAAACTGCAACACAAAACTTTATCTGATGAAAGTTTACTTGAAGTGGACCTTTAACCTTGAGTTAGTCAGAACTTTTTGGGCATTTTAAACCACTGATTCACTGTAAAATGTGCTTTTTCTCCAGAGTCCCAGTTTACTGTCCTTACTTATTTCACCTTGTGCTGTCATTTAGTCACTCAGTCTGGGTTTTCTACATTAACAAACATTTTATATTTGTCCATCTGACCAGAGACCTTTGACCAGTAAAGTCTTCCATTCAGCTTAAATTGGTGCCAACATGGTCAAAAGTTTCTTGGCTCCATTGGCCAGGTTTATAATCTCCACCTGGCTATGCTAGCTCATTTCTTGCTCTTCAGTAGGATGCGTCTGAAGGTGAGGTTGATGCGAGGCAGGAGGACCTTCTTGCGAACAGGAAGGCTGTGGTACCAGAAAGTGTTGGTCGGTGGGTTCATGAGGAGCAGGCTTCCAGGAGCGAGCTCCAGCTTCACAGGTTCGATCTGTCGGCGGCTCTGTTTCCCCCGAGCATCCCTGTGCCGGAAGATGAAGTCTCGTGCCGCCCCGAGAGAAACGGAGGCGATGGGACAGAGGGGGTCCAGCTCCTTCTCGTCATCACGATGCTCACCCATGTGATCCTGCCCATCTTTGTACCTGGTGGAGAGAAGAACACTTTCAGCAGGGAGTCTAACGTCAAACTGAACTCCGCAGCTTAAATTCAGCCATTTCTCACCTGTTGATCAAGACAAAGTTGAATGTCTGTCCTGTTGTTTTTATGACAGCATCCCGAATGTATTCCAAGGTTGGAGTCCACGGGCAGGCTAAACGTGTCACCCCAGAATAAGTGTAGTTTAGACCTTCATCTCCATATGATGCCTGCTTCCTCGGTATATTGTACACCTTTCCAAACACCTGGACCTTCGCTTCTTCTCCTGGAACAAAAATAGCCAGGATCACTCAACTACACTGCTGCTGCTGGTCATAACTTTACAGAAAAGAAAAGGACTTGTACCTGTTGCGTACACCACTTCCTCTTCCAGCAGTTTAAAAAGGCAGTCTGCTTCCTTCTTAGAGAAGAGCAAAGCGTAGTCACAGTCCAGCCCCTCTGCCTCTATTTTTTGCCAGGGAACAGGATTAGAGAACTCTGCTGAAACTGCATCCTCATCTTCCTCAGCATCCTCTTCCTGCTTCATCCTCTCATCTCTCTTCAGTTTAATCTTCTTCCTTGGACTTCTTGTTGTGGCATCATCAGTGCAAGATCGTTTATTCACAAATGTTTCCATTGCAGAAAGTAACCTGTTGTCTGCGCCGCTCTGAAGAGTTTAATTTTGGGGATTTTTAGACCTGGATACAAAAGAGAAACAAACATTAACATAGATTTTGACATTTACATAAATGGAAAAAATTATTCTTAAATTTTGTCTGATTTAAGTAGACTGGTTTATTATATTTCTCCTAATATTTCAATTTTCAAAGTTGAAATATGTTCTGTTTAGCTGTTTTGATCTAAAGACTTATTAGAGTTTGGTCAATGGGTTGCTACAGTTATTTGATTTTCAGTTAATGTGCTGAACATTTTCTTATTTCGTTGATTAATCATTTAGTCTATAACATGTTAGAGAATATTGAAAATGCACACAGGCAACATATTCCCTGAGCCCAAAGTGACACATTAAAACTGCTTGTTCTGTACAACCAACAGTTCAAAATGCAAAAATTAATCATTTTACTATCATATTAGACAGAGGAAATCAACATATTCTCACGTTTGAAAATCTGGCACCAACATATTTTAGGCATTTTTGGCTTGAAAAATGATTAATTGGTTAGCAAAGTAGTTTACAACTAGTTTTAATTCAACAAAGCGGTGTAAACAACAAAGACCATGACAATAAAACATCATACAGTTTTGAAAAAATGTCTTATTTCTACAATAAAATGTCTTCCAGATGAATGCTAGGTGCTGCAGTGTAGAAAACACCTAGATGCAGAGTGTCTTGAACGGCTCTCAGCTCATTATCATAACTTGCTTTCGTCACTTTGTTTCGGCGCGAAATAGTTTAATATCGGTGAGTTTTGGTGTTCAGAGGAGCCCACCGCTGCTCTGCTCTCACATTAGCAACTTAGTGAACTTAATTAGTGAACGGACGCTGATAACGCCAAGGTGTTTTTCAACAAAATGATTGGACAGAAAACTATTAACTCGTTTTTTTCGCCTGTCTCGAAAAAGAGGATTTCTGCGGATTTAAATGAAACGGAGAATGATGCCAAAGACTCGGTGAGCTCATTTCTTTAAGACAGTTTCAGCTAATATTAGTCACATGTCTAGTTAATTAAAACACATGGTTGTATATACTTAAATACAACTCACAGTGTGCTTGTAAGAGAATTTAAACGCTGAGGTTTCGGTCATTTCCCGCGACACAGTCAGCGTAATCCAAGCTGCGTTCACAGCCACCACGGTGTTCTTGATTGTTGTAAAAAGTGCTGTGCACAGCTACCACAACATGACAATGTTTGTACTGCACTGTCGACGATTTCTGAAACCATTTTATCCGGTTGCTCGCTTCTTACCTGTTGTGTATGTTGCTCAATACACTAAAATTTTGCAGAAGAAGCCGAAGTCCTCGGCGGCGGAGCCAGAGCTGTCCAGGCCGTCTTCCGCTCCTCTGTCCCCGGAGCAGCTGGACAGGATCGCCCGTAACAAGAAAGCCGCGCTTGAGAAACTCGCTTCCGCTCAGACGCCTACTGGGTTCGGGGAGAGCTGGAGGAGAGGACTGTCCGCTGAGTTTGGAAAGCCGTATTTCAAACAGGTGAGAGGACGAGTCGTCGAACTGCACATGGTGTCGCTCCTGTTTGTTTTGAATTGTTTAACGACTTGACATCTTTTCCACAGCTGATGAGTTTTGTCTCTGGCGAGAGGAAAAGCCACACAGTGTACCCACCTGAAGAACATGTCTTCACATGGACACAGATGTGTGACGTCAAAGATGTGAGTTTCAACAACATTGACTTCAAACTGTAAAATATTCTGGTCAGCTGTATGGTTACAGTTTTATCATATAAAGGCAAAAATGGCCGCAAGCAGCTGTATTAGATCTGCAAGATTTGACAAATTATAACCACTGAATCTGATTCTTTTCTCACTGTTGCCTCAAAACCCTTCATCCTGACAAACTCATGCACTAAACAGACAACAATCCTACACTCTCTGGCAAGAGTTAAAGGATTTAATTTAAAAGTTTCAGTAAACTGGAAAAATATCAGCTACAAGGTTTCTACCTTCAGTCTAAAGATGACAGTTCAGACTCTTAAGAGCTTTCCATTATATTACCATTAAATGGCACTAGGACTGCAATTACATCACTTATTTTCATTATTGATTAATCTGCAGATTATTTTCTTGATTAACTGGCCCTTAAAATGTCAGAAAATTGTGAGAATTTTCCATCACAACTTTCTGCAACTCAAGGTGACGTCTTGTTTTCTGCGACCAACACTTAAATCTAAAGATAGTTTGTTTACTATTACATGAGAAAAGCAGCACATTCTCATAATTGAGAAGCTGTAACCAGAGTAAGTTTTGGCATTTTATCTCGGAAAATTAATTTTTGATTACCAATAAAAAAGGCTGATCATTTTCAGTCAGACAACTAATTGGTTAATTGTCTCAGCTGTAATTGTCACAGTTGCCTCACAGTAATATCCTTTTCTGTCTCCACCTGCAGGTCAAAGTGGTGATTCTTGGCCAGGATCCGTATCACGGTCCTAAGCAAGCACATGGATTGTGCTTCAGTGTTAAAAGACCAGTACATCCTCCACCAAGGTAAACCTAACGTGTCGGCAAGCTGCTTAACTCTGGACTAGTCTTCTTCTAAATTCCAAATCAGGCAGTACTGATTAATCTGTGTTTTATATACTTATCACTTCCTGGTTTCCAGTTTGGAGAACATGTACAAAGAACTGGTCTCGGACATCGAAGGTTTTCAGCACCCTGGACACGGAGACCTAACCGGATGGGCCAAACAAGGTACTTTTTCAAAAGCAGTCTGTGTGAAACACAAAAGAGCTGTCGGGCATCAACAAATCTGCCATCTTCATCTGTGACCTTGTTCATCAGGTGTGTTATTGCTCAACGCTGTGTTGACGGTCCGAGCGCACCAGGCCAACTCCCACAAAGACAAAGGCTGGGAGACCTTCACTGACGCTGTGGTGCAATGGCTCAGCAACAGCCGCGAAGGCCTCGTCTTCATGCTGTGGGGATCATATGCTCAGAAGAAAGGAGCTGCAATTGATAGGGTGAGTTTACACAGTTTTAAGAAAAACAAACACTTTGAACCAATTCTTTTTATGTTTTTAATGAATCTAAGTTTCTGTGCTCTCGGTTTGTAGAAACGCCACCACGTCCTGCAGGCTGTGCATCCTTCTCCCTTGTCTGCTCATCGTGGGTTCTTTGGGTGCAGGCATTTCTCAAAGGCCAATGAGCTGCTGAAGAAATCTGGAAAGTCTCCTGTGAACTGGAAGGCACTTTAAGTTGTTATGAATGTCAGCTTTTCTAACGTATGTTGATTAACTACAGACCAAAACCTACTAATAAGCTTTTCCCAGTTTCCTGTTTCAGCAACAATATGCACAGAGTTTTCTTTATAGAAGAGTTTGTGCTTTACGTTGAATGTTCTTGAAAGGCTTTTCCTCAAACTGTTAGGATATATATTAGTATCATCTGCATTTCTTGTCAGTTTCAACATTGTAAATATGTTTGTGTACACTGTTGGCTTTTTTTTCTTTTAGAACTTTTTTTAAAAACCTTTTTTACTGAAACGTTGGCTACATTAAAGTGGTTCTAAAAAGTGGATGTTGTAGTTTAATGTCTCAATACTTATAAAGTTTGCTCAGTGCAGTCTGATCTAATAAAAGTTCACTTTCTCAGACACAAATAATACAGTAGGTGCTGTCAGTGCTTCACAGCAGAATCTCGGGGCTTTTTGCAGTTTTTGTGAATAAACGAAACAATGAAAAAAGTTAATAGAAAAGGTACTTAAGGTACTGTTGAAGTAGAGGGATAAAAACATAAACTTGTGTGATTAGTAACATTAATATTGTTTGCATTCCATTAAGTAACCTGTTATTGAACATGCTGCCTCACTGCCACATCTAAATCAAGTGAGGTGGTGATTAATGTTTTAATTAGTTTCACCTGTGTTTTTTGTGCATGACAAGTTGATATGTTTGCCATTTCTGCCAGGTCTATGGTGTTATTAGAAGTCAATGTGCTGTGCATTCATTAACAAGCCAAAAACAAATACACTTTTTGGTATGTGATGACACTTTCAGGTCTGTCTCACAGTTGCTGATCAAGCTGATATACTTATTATATATAGATATTATATATCTATTATATCATAGATATAGAAATAGACTGCTTGCTGAATTCAATGTTTTCAGTACCAACTTGGTACAACAGATATAAGTATCTGTGTTGCATGTTGCAAGTAATGTTCAGTGTTGATGAAAACCAGTATGTTTTACCTAATGTGATGAAGTTGATACATCTATGTATAGGCCCACTGAATAAAAGCAAGTAAATAGAAATAAGCATTAAAGGACCCTGCACACCTGTACAGGTGTTATTCTGGTTGATAAGACACATTTGTGGGTGTATATAGAGACCCTTAATTATAGGGTTTTTGGGTGTTTAGTAGCTGACATTTATTTTCATGTTTCTCTGTCTACTCTGCAAATCAGTTTCCTCTCGGCCATAATTAAAAACTTATTTAGACCCTATGATACAATTTCTAGTAGGAACATTGAGTCCTCAATAAATAGAAACAGATTGAAACAACAGCAAGGCTACAATAACGATATGCAAACGATTTTTTAAAAGTATAAATATATAAATAAAAATAAAATATCTTTACACTACAAGAGTCAATGTATTGAGATCCAATTAGATTTCAATACATACCTAAACATTGTACCGTAAATCATTTATATATATTGAGACCCTACCAATGAATCATACAGATGACCCATGTGGTGGCAAAAATAATTAAATAAATAAATAAAAACACAAACACTAGTAAACTGCGACATTTGATTGATTTGACATTGATTTGACAGTTTTGCATTGGCTGGTGTGTTTCCCTCTCCTACATTCATTGTGCATTTTATCACTTACATTACTACTCGACATGTCAGCATTTCATACCAGAATAGATAGATAAAAGATAAATAAATTAACTTCAATGAGCAAATGTCCATGATTGGCTGGCTTTGGTCTTGACGTCGACGTCAGGGCGTGGCTCCACCACGGACGCAGTGACGTCGGCGGAAGCCTGGCAGAGTTCCTATTCAACTTCGACCCTCATCTGTTTTTGTATCAGTGATGTTTGTGCTGTTAAAGAAGTAACAATGCCTGTTGCGAGTTTACCAGTTCGTGACGCGCCTTTTCATTTCCGGTTACTGCAGCAGTATCTGCTTCTCCTGAAGAAATATCCAATTCTTACCAAGTCTGTAACGAGGTCTGTAGCTTTGTCACTGCCTTCGTTTGGTCTGTTGATGCTCTGCAGCCTGGTGCTTTATTTGCTACTGTCGTGTTTCCTTAGTTTGACAGTTAATAGACAAGATTTTTCAATTACTGAAAAAGCCAAACAATTGCAGCTAATTCAATTAAGTCACTGTTTGCCGTATTTTTTAATGCCATGTGGTTATTTGTGGATAGTTCTTGCTCGTTGACTTCAAAGTGTTTCTTTGATCACTTTGTTTGCACTGACCACACACTGGCCTCTTGTCTCAGCTGTTTGGCTTTAGCCAATCAGCATCTGCCTGCAGAACCTCCCCTATTAAATGACCCTGACACATTAAATAGTTATTATAAATGACACTATGTTTTTATTTTAGCAGAGAACCATAAAATGAATCTACCTGTTGCATGTTATGATACAGTTGTGTTTGTGTGTCCTTGATATTTTCAGTGGCATCCTCTCGGCTTTAGGAAATCTTCTGTCTCAGATTGTAGAGGCAAGAAAAAAGGCCAGAAATGGAGGCTTGGCCAGTGAGATTGATGCAGCTGGAGCGGCACGCTATGCCATTTATGGGTGAGACTCTATACAGAAACTGTAAAACATATCAACTGTGGTGCAACATAATTACTTCATTGATAGCAAAGAGAGAACATGTGTTCCCTGTTATAATCTGTGTATCTTAAAACTGACCTCCCGCCTACACATGAGCTGTTTGCCGCACATTCAAAAAGTCATGTTTTCTTTTTTGGTGGTTTATGTTATACCTTGTTGTCTATTTTAGGTTAATAATTACAGGACCGGTGAGCCATTACTTTTACCAGCTGATGGAGGTGTGGATGCCCAGCACAGACCCATACTGTATAGTCAAACGTCTGCTATTGGATCGGCTTTTTTTTGCCCCTGGCTTTCTGCTGCTTTTCTACTTTGTTATGAACATCCTGGAGGTGGGTCATCTCAGACACTTAGCTTCCTAATCACCTCAATTAAAGGGGCAATCAAGTCAAAAGTCACAATTTGGTATTACACCTCTGTAAAGTTTGGAGAGATTTTTAAAGAAGGAATAGTCAAATTGCTGAACTTAAAATCATTTTCCATTATGTCCTCCCTGTCTGGTTAATGTCCATATCTTTCAAACCCTATCCCAGTTTGTAACACTTGTTTTCTCTTATAACTTGTGTACTTCCCATGACTAGTAAACAGATTTTTGAGTGTCCCTTTAAATATGATTTACTGCCACTCATGTAATGTTTTAACCTGAAACATTTTTATATTTACAAAAGATGTTGTACAAAATTGCACATGTAATGTAAATATAAATATAAAGTCATTCTAATCTGTTCTCAGGCTAAAGGGTGGGAAGACTTTGAAAAGAAGATGAGAAGAAGTTACTGGACTGCTTTGAAGATGAACTGGAAAGTTTGGACTCCCTTCCAGTTCATCAATATCAACTTTGTGCCTGTTCAGGTATGAATTTCACCGGCATGATGTCATCAAACACATGAGTCAGATACTCACACCTCTTGTAATCTTCTTTTTTCTGCATGTGTTTCTTTGTCTGTTTTTGCTTTCAGTTCCGTGTGCTGTTTGCCAACATGATCGCCTTATTCTGGTACGCCTACCTTGCATCGGTGAGGAAATGAAGCCTCCCAAGATTTCTTCACGGGAAACGAATCTGGAGGAAAAGTCTTCTTCACTGTGTTCATCTCTCTGGCTTGTGAATGCCGGAGAACTGAGATACTGTAAACTGTTCCTAATCTGGACAATAATTTTCACATACGGTAGCTCCTCTGATTAACGTCAAACAAACCTGTTCACTAAGTTTTAATATGCTGCTTTGATATTTTGGATACATGACTGTTTTAATAACAGAACTGAATAAATGTAGTTTATAATTAACTTTTTTTTACAGAACACTGTCAAAATCTGGTGTAACAGTGAACCTTGAATTATTTTACTGAGACTCTTTTAAATGTTGGAATAATGTAAAATGTATACAGTATATTCACTACTAAAGTCTTCTAGTGGTTTGTGGTCTGGCAATAAACAGGACACACATCCAACAAGAGGGTGGAGGAAGGTACGTACAGTGGTAGATCAGTACTCAGATCCTCTACTTAAGTAAAAGTACCAATACAGAAATGCAAAAATACTCCATTAAAAGTAAAAATCCTACATGAAACATCTTATTTAAGTAAAAGTACAAATGCATTAACAGCAAAATATAGTTAAAGTATTAACGTAAAGGTAGTGGTCTGGTCCCTGTAACTGATATATTATTACATATAACATGACATATGTGGTCTTAATTCAGGGTGACAGACAGACATCAGTCATTCACAACAGGTGCAGATTCCAACAACATTTTGAGAAAAACTCTTTACAGAAACTGTCTCTGTGGGTGACTTGTTGGTGCTGCAGGAGCTCTGTGATTTCCCAGCAGCCTTCAGTCTGGTGGATGAGCGCGGCTGGTATCATCTGCACAGGGCGGCGGTTCAACATCTGGTCCTGCTCCTGGTCACAGTGTTGTACAGTGGATAAGAGGTCCAAACTTTTACTTCATAGTCAAGAGGTGAAAAAAACAGAGCAGCTGCTGTTAATGATGCAGGTTTAAATTTGACCCTTAAAAAGTCATTTCAGTTTATCTCCGCCTGCGGCTCAGTGCAGATCTAGAAGAAAAGAGAGTGACTGAGGGAGGGAGGACTGTTGTGGAAAGATAAAGACTCTTCAGTCTAGATCTCCGTGTGCCACAAACAGTCTCATTTTATTGAAGCCTCAAGGGAAGAAGGAAACGCACAGCTCTACACAACAAGACTCGCTTTCAATTCTCCCAACTCTGGGTTGGCAGTTGTATCAATTTATGCCCTTTGATTAGAGATTCCCTGACGTCACCGGTTACTCCTTACTCATACATCAGAGATAAGATGGGGATTACCTTGAAACTAAGAAGATTCATTGTCTCACACAGGACCCCGGAAGACACATGTATTTCAAGCTTGACCTTTCTTCTCCTAAAAGGGCTACATTGTAAATTGTACTTGAGTTTCATTCAGGTTACTTACTTGAACTTGTGAAAAAAATTAAACAAGATCAATCAATAACCTTATATATTTTTGGCTCACATTCCTTCCCTTTGACACTATGTGCCAACAGTCTACCTGAGAAATGTCACTCTGGTCATTGTGTGTACAATTTACACACTAATCAGTGAAGATGCCTAAAACATTAATAGTGACTGAAGATTAAATGCTGGTGGCATCTTCATCATCCTCACTATCATTCATTGATGGAAGAAGTATTCAGATCCTAGCATGCTATCCTAGAAGTACCAATACAGCAACGTAAAAATACTCCACTACAAGTAAAAGTCCTGCATGAAATCCTACATAAAGTAACCTTTCACTTGTCTAGGCACAAAAGTCACTTGTCTGGGTAAAAATGACAAATATTTACTTTTTTCATTTTGTTTGCAAATGCAGAATTCAGACAAACAAACAGTTTAAAGCATCCAAACAGTGCCAACATGTAAATGATTCAATTTATGAATTTTTTTGAAGCCATTACTTCTCTGTTAATGGTCTTTTCATTTGATCTTGAATTGCGAAGCACTTTGTGAAATCTGTTAGGTAAATAAATATAAATATATTTAAATATTAACAATATAGCCTCATCGACGATAGATGGACTAATCAGTCTCTATCTTAAAAGTAAATCTTGATTCTCACACTGTCTCTCTGGTCCTTAATACAGATCAATGTTTGTAATATAACAAAATATCAAAACTGACTCATGGGGAATTAATTTGCTCAAACTTAAAGCCAAATCAAGACAACAGTTTGACTTAAAGATAAATCAGCATTTTATGTTTCCTAATAACTGAAACTATCTGTCAGTTTTAGTGCTGTGTTTACAACAGATACTGAGGTCAACAACCATATAACAGCTTGAGAAAACATCATGTTATTAGAGTTGTTGCGTAGTGTTAGTGTCTGTAATATAATATCCGTAAGTCCATTTATAGCAGATTTTAATCTTGATCTTTGACTTGGATAACAGATTGTGCTTTTAAAAATATATACAGAACAGAAATTCATCTTTCTTTACTTTCTACTAGTTTTTCTTTCAACACCATCACATCCTGCAACTCTTCCTCACTTTTGTCTCCTCTCTCCTGATTCCTTCACTCACTCTGGAAATATAAAAAGTTCTTCCGTTTAAAAGTCTTACAGAGCATGAAGCAGAACTTTCACTTGTATGGTGTTAATTATAGTAATTGTGGACAAACGACACACAGTAGGAATACATCAGCAGTCAAGTTATCCAAACTATCAGCTACATTAACATTACTGTAATGTAAAGCAGAAACAACACTAATGTCAATTTAACAAACTTTAGCTACACTCAAGAGTTTTTGCTACACTCAGCTACTTTCCAATACTGTGTACAATAAATAGAAAGACACCTGTGAATTTTACAGAGATGACTTTATTTAAGCAGTTAACATGATTAATACAAAAAAATAACATAAATTATGAAGCCAAAACAGAAGCAGGAATGAGACACATTGAGGAATGTATAGAATTTTTGAAAAAACAATAAAAAAATAGTTAATTTTAAATATTTGCTCGTCATTTATATTAAATATAAGAATCTATATTAATCTTCTGATACCGGCAGAGTGAAAGTGTCCTCAGCCTCCTCTCAGACGCAGAGTCATGTTGATGGTACTATGTTCTATGACGTTGTAGTCCGCCAGCCTCCCGGTCGACATCTCTCTTCCTTGGTGAATGAGCCTCTGCTGGTCCGCCGGAACCCCCTCTCTACTCTCGACCTTGAGCTTGAAGTTCTTCACAGTCTCGTCGGGTTTGATGTCATAGGTGCTCACCGTCCCCTTTTCGTTTCTGAGGAACACCTGGATGGTAGCGGGCTCGGTCACCAGCAGAGACACCTGGCAGCCAGAGAGCAGACCGTAGGAGCGGATGGTCCTGGAGTCGTCGCTGAGAGTTATTATCTGCCCGTTGACGAAGGTCAGCTTCTGGCTCTGAGGTGCAAATCCCAGTTTCTGATGGATGAGTGTTTTCAGAGATCCCACCGTAGAGTCCGGATGCACGTTCAGGTTCAGGGAAGCCCCGTTCAGCATAGTTATTCTTATATCCATGATAAGTGGCCTGAAAATACATTTTTAAATAAGTTCACTCTCTATACAACTGTGTTCAATTAGTTATTTCAGTTTATTTAATCACAACATTAATAAAGCGAGCTTCCTACCTTGTGATCACTTCTCGAGTCGGTGAAAAACTTTTAAGTCTTCAGACGGTGCAAATAAACAGATGCTCAGCTGTAGATGTGCTGCAAGGTTCAGCTCACAGCAGGTTTTATAGGCTCCCTCAGCAGTGACGTCACCGTTGTTTAAGATTCGTTTTCCCTTCTTTTATTTACTTTCTGTTTCTATTCTTCAAACATGACTCTGCCGGAATGGTTGCAATGTTTTGATCATTACTATGCAACTTTGCCTCAAGCAAACCTTATAATACCTCACTTGTGTTCATCAGAGTTGTTGACAATATGAGGAGATGTGATACAGGTTTGATGAGCATATCTATGGACACGCAGTATTCATGTTTACGGTTAGCGACAGCAAAATGAATTATATAAGTCCCACATCAGTGCTGATCACTCGTTGACATGCAAGAGCTGAGAAATGAGAAATGTACTTTTCTCTCTAAGTGCATTTTAATGCACTGTGCGGCCAACTGCTCTTTCTTTCTTTCTTTCTTTCTTCTTTTTTTGGTTTTTGTTTTGTTTTTTTCTCTTTGGATTTATATGTTTTTATCATTTTTTAAAGGGATTTTTTTTTTTTTTTTTTAGATATACAGTATATCTTTAGCCTGTCTGTTGTTGCACTGCTGTGGGCTTGGAGGAACGGCATTTTGTTTGTTTTTTTTTGTGTGTATACACAAATACACAAGAAAATGACAATAAACTAAATGTCAGGCTGTGTCATCATAAACTAAATGGGCCCTCTGATAGGTGACATCATTCTCTTACCCAAACTTAATGCACCTTTTTACTGTCTTTGAAACCAACCTTCACCCAAAGTAAACAGAGGTGAGGCAGAACAGAAACAACTGTTTGGTTTATAAGCAATGGCATATTTGTAGGAGACCTTTGGATGGATTGATTATGTAAGCGTATATCATCAGATGAATTGTGACTAATAAACACGTCACAGTCTATTTTTAGTCACTTATATGATTTTAGAAATGTTTGTGATGGAAACAAAACAGAAAGAGACAGAAAATATTTTATTTATTACAGTTGAACATTACTAGAATGAAAATAGGACACATATAGATTATAATTTAAATCAAAACAAGGTTCTTGCATTGCTCTGAATATTCACACACAACTACTCACTCACCATTTTCTTAAAATCAAGACTGAAACTACAGAGAGATTTTAAACTCAGCCGTCAGATGAAACTGAAAAACAAAATTTAAATACACAACCAGCAGCTTTTTATTCTCCCTTGAATGTGTAAAACATTTACTTGACAAAACTTTGTTGTTGAAAATATACACAAGAAGAGATGTGACCATAGACTGTATAAAATGATGTAACACAGGCTGGGTGAACATGTCTGAACACGCAGAATTCATGTTAAATGTTGTTTTGAACTATTAGGCCCTGCAGGGGGCGTCAGGCTGTGTCATCATAAACTAACTGAGTCCTCTGACAAGTGACATCATTCTCTAACCAGGACTTAAAGAACCTTTTTACTGTCTCTGAAACCTACCTTCACCCAAAGTGAGCTCGTGAGCAGAAACAGCTGTTTGGTTTATAAGCAATGGCATATTTGTAGGAGACCTTTGGACGGATTGATTATGTGAGCATAAATCAGGATTGTCCAGTTCTAACTGATCATCAGACAAACTGACTGATAAACACGTCACAGTCTATTTTTAGCCACTTGTATGATTTTTGAAATGTTTGTGAGGGAAACAAAACAGAAAGAGACAGAAAAGATTTTATTTATTACAGTTGAACATTACTAGAATGAAAATTGGACACATGTAGATTACAATTTAAATCAAAACAAGGTTCTTGCATTGCTCTGAATATTCACGACACAACTACTCACTCACCATTTTTAAAAAATCAAGACTGAAACTACAGAGAGATTTTAAACTCAGCTGTCAGATGAAACTGAAAAACAAAATTTAAATACACAACCAGCAGCTTTTTATTCTCCTTTGAATATGTAAAACATTTACTTGACAAAACTTTTCTCCAGTTCTTTTGAGCTGCACATAAGCAGGAAAGTGACAATCTGGGCTTCAGCTGACAGATCTGACACATACTGTAGTTCTTGGAGGTCATATCAACTTTCAAAATGTAAGATTAGTCATAAATATCAAGAACAAACTTCAGGATCTTCTGTTTGTTTTAGCAAGGCAGCGTTCTCCTCTCTCTTAGATATTTGAATATTTCCTGTGGTAAGAACATAAATAAGAGATAAGGATCTATTAACCTTACCTTTGCAAACAAAACTGTGGCTGGTGAGACTGACATGCCTCTTATTTGACCTTTGACCTTTTGTAATCTCTGCCGTTAATAAGCCATTTTGTGTTGTTGTCATCATTTATTGGTACTTAAGGCTTTCAACTAAATATATAAAATTTAATATGAATTTTAAGGCATTAGGTCCTCCTGCCCACACATGAGCTGCTGGCAGCAAATTTAGAAACTAAAGTTTGGGGGGTTTTTGGTGGTTTATATTATAGCTTGTTGTCTATTTCAGGTTGTTCATTACTGGACCAGTGAGCTGTTACTTTTACCAGCTGATGGAGGTGTGGATGCCCATGTGGGTGAGATTTTTAAAGAGAGAATAGTCAAAATTGCTGCAGAAGAAATATCAGGACTTTAAGCCCATAATATGAATCAGGCTGAAACAACTCTGGATCCTACACTTCCCACAATGCAACTTAATATCATCTTCCATTAGACCCTCCCTGCCTAGTAAATGCCCATTTCATCAGTCTGTACCACTGGTTTTCAGTTATAAACAGTGCACTCACCATGACTAGTAGGCTGAATTTGATGTAAAATTGATGGAGTGTCCCTTTAAAAAAGATTTACTGCCACTTATGTAATATTTTAACCTGAAAGCTTTAATGAAACCACTTGTAATTTTCATTTGTCTGTAGTTTAGGTGTGTGTTTGTCTGTTCTGAGTGCTGTTTGACAACATGGTCGTCTTATTTTGGTTCGTCTACCTTGCATCAGTGAGGCATGAAGCCTTTCGGGATTTCTTTACAGTGTCTTTGGTGTACTTATGAATACCAGAGAACCCAGATAATACAACCAGGTTGTTTAGTGTACTACTGTATACCTGTTTCTAATCTGGACAATAGTTTCACATACAGTATCTCCTCTGATTAACTCCTAAAACCCGTTCAATGAGTTTTTAATATGCTGCTTTGATATTCTTGAGATGCGTCCTTAATAAAAGAAAATAATAAATGCAGTTTATAGTAAACTTTCAATGATATGATTGAGATAGTCACTTTTAAATATTGGAATAATGTAAATTTTAAAAATGCAATGTATGCCAGTTTTATAACATCTTGTGGTTGTGAACAGGATGCAGCTTCACTCATGTAGCTTTATCAAGACACAGGAAATGTAAAGAGATGTGTTCACATTTGGGGATTTATTTATTTTTTTTAACAGTTCTCAGTTAACATAATCAAACCATGTTGTTATTGTCCATTTAAAACGGTAAAAATTGCTCCTTGTATTGCCAAAACAAAACTACACAGACAGTAAAACATGTTTTTTAACACATACATCTTATTGATCGACTAAGCATTGTTTTTTCAAAAGTAACAATAACAGTAAATAAACAAGTTATTTGGTCCTCATTCACTCAGAATTAAATAATATATATTAACCCTCTCATACATCAGCAAAGTGAAGTGTCCTCAGCCCCCTCTCAGACGCAGAGTCATGTCGATGGTGCTATGTTGTCTGACGTTGTAGTCTGCCAGTTTACCATTCATCATATCTCTGCCCTCATGCACCAGTCTGAACTGGTCGTTCTGGACCTTCTCTCTGCTCTCGACCCTGCGCCTGAAGTTGCTGACAGTCTCGTCGGGTTTAATTTCATAGGTTTTTGTCGCCCCGTCTTTTCTGAGGAACACCTGGATGGGAGCCGGCTGGGTCACCAGCAGAGACACCTGGCAGCCAGAGAGCAGACCGTAGGAGCGGATGGTCTTGGAGTCGTCGCTGAGAGTCGTCATCTGCCCGTTGACGAAGGTCAGCTTCTGGCTCTCAAGTGCAAATCCCAGTTTCTGATGGATGAGTGTTTTCAGAGATCCCACCGTAGAGTCCGGATGCACGCTCAGGTTCAGGGAAGTCCCGTTCAGCATAGTTATTCTTATATCCATGATAGTGGCCTGAAAATAGATTTTTAAAATAAGTTCACTCTCTATACAACTGTGTTCAATGAGTTATTTCAGTTTATTTAATCACAACATTAATAAAGCGAGCTTCCTACCTTGTGATCACTTCTCGAGTCGGTGAAAAACTTTTAAGTCTTCAGACGGTGCAAATAAACAGATGCTCAGCTGTAGATGTGCTGCACGTTTCAGCTCACAGCAGGTTTTATAGGCTCCCTCAGCAGTGACGTCACCGTTGTTTAAGATTCGTTTCTCCTTCTTTTATTTACTTTCGGTTTCTATTCTCCAAACATGACTCTGCTGGAGTGATGCAATGTTTTGATCATTACTATGAAACTTTGCCTCAAGCAAACCTTATAATGCCTCACTTGTGTTCATCAGAGTTGTTGACAATATACACAAGAAGAGATGTGACCATAGACTGTATAAAATGATGTGACACAGGCTGGGTGAACATGTCTGGACATGCAGCATTCATGTTAAATGATGTTTTGAAGTATTAGGCCCTGCAGGGGGCGTCAGGCTTTGTCATCATAAACTAACTGAGTCCTCTGACGAGTGACATTATTCTCTAACCAGGACTTTAAGAACTACTTGCTGCCCCCTGTATTAAATTATTGTCTTTATACAACAAGAACTGTAACAATGAGTAAAATCATCACATCCATGTATAACTTCTAATCACCTGACACCAACATGCCTCTTATTTGACGTTTGACCTTTGGTAATCTCTGCTGTTAATGTGCCATCTTGTGTTGTTGTCATCATTTATTGGCAGTCACACTTAAGGCTTGCAACCAAATATTTGAAAATTTAACATGAATTTTAAGGCATTATGTCATCCCGCCTACACATGAGCTGCTGGCAGCAAATTTAGAAAGTAAAGTTTATTTTTCTGGTAGTTTATATAATACTTGATAAGATAAGAGATAAGATAACTTTATTGTCACTGTACAAGTATAATGAAATGTCGTTTGGAGCAAGCCTATAGATGCCTAATTAAGAATAAAAACTATATAAAAAAGTAGAGACACTATACAGTTCAAAAAATATAAAATATATAAGAATGAAATACTGTAAATAAACTGAATAAAAAAGTAAAATATCCGATACTGGGAGCAAGTTGAGCTAGTAGTGCATCAAACTGGAGTCACAGTAGTTGAAGTATAATACAGTCAGTTTCAGTACAAACAGTTGCACATGATGCTTTGTTGTCTATTTCAGGTTGTTCATTACAGGACTGGTGAGCCGTTACTTTTACCAGCTGATGGAGGTGTGGATGCTCAGCACAGACCCATACTGTATAGTCAAACGTCTGCTATTGGATCGGCTTATGAACATCCTGGAGGTGGGTCATCTCAGACACTGAGCCCCCTAATCACCTCAATTAAAGGGGCACTCCAGCAATTTGATATAGCACCTCTATATAGTTTGGGAGGATTTTTAAAGAAAGAATAGTTAAAATTGCTGCAGCAGAAATATCAGGACTTAAAGGCTGTAGTATGAATCTGGCTGAAACAACTCTGGATCCTACACTTCCCACAATGCAACTTGAAATCATTTTCCATTATGTCCTCCCTGCCTGGTTAATGTCCATATCTTTCAAACGCCATGCCCCCAGTTTGTACCATTGATTTCTCTTATAACTTGTGTACTTCCCATGACTAGTAAACAGATTTTTGAGTGTCCCTTTAAATATGATTTACTGCCACTCATGTAATGTTTTAACCTGAAACATTTTTATATGGACAAAAGATGTTGTACAAAATTGCACATGTAATGTAAACATAAATATAAACTCATTCTAATTCAACTGCTTTGAAGATGAACTGGAAAGTTTGGACTCCCTCCCAGTTCATCAATATCAACTTTGTGCCTGCTCAGGTATGCATTTCACCAGCGTGCTGTCGTCAAACACATGAGTCAGATACTGACACCTCTGGTATGTTTCTGCGTTTATTTTTGCTTTCAGTTCTGAGTGCTGTTTGACAACATGATCGTCTTATTCTGGTTCGTCTACCTTGCGTCAGTGAGGAATGAAGCCTTCCAGGATTTCTTCACAGTGTCTTTGGTGTACTTATGAATACCAGAGAACCCAGATAATACGACCAGGTTGTTTAGTGTACTACTGTATACCTGTTTCTAATCTGGACAATAGTTTCACATACAGTATCTCCTCTGATTAACTCCTAAAACCCGTTCAATGAGTTTTTAATATGCTGCTTTGATATTCTGGATACATGACTATGTTTTAATAACAGAAAATAATACATGCAGTTTATAGTAAACTTTGACTTATATGATTGAAATAGTCATTTTTAAATATTGGAATAATGTACATTTTAAATATGCAATGTGTGTCGGTTTTGTTACTTATGGTTGAACACGATCCACTCATGGAGCTTTAGAAAGACAAAAAATGAGAGACATGTTCACATTCAGGACTTTATTTTATTTTTTAACAGTTCACATTTAATGTAATCATAAATATTTTTGTCCATTTAAAACTGTAACATTTTTTCCTTGTATTGCCAAAACAAAACTACACAGACAGTAAAACATGTTTTAACACACATACCCACATACATTACTGATTGGCTAAGCATTGTTTTTCTAAAAGAACAGTAAATAAACAAGTTATTTGGTCCTCATTCATTCAGAATTATATAATATATATTAACCCTTTGATACATCAGCAAAGTGAAGTGTCCTCAGCCCCATCTCAGACGCAGAGTCATGTCGATGGTGCTATCTTGTCTGACGTTGTAGTCTGCCAGTTTACCACCCATCATATCTCTGCCCTCATGCACCAGTCTGAACTGGTCGTTCTGGACCTTCTCTCTGCTCTCGACCCTGCGCCTGAAGTTGCTGACAGTCTCGTCGGGTTTGATGTCATAGGTTGTTGTCTTGCTGTCATTTCTGAGGGACACCTGGATGATCGCGGGCTGGGTCACCAGCAGAGACACCTGGCAGCCAGGGTGCAGACCGTAGGAGCTGATAGTCCTGGAGTCGTCGTCGAGAGTTATCTTCTTTCCATTGACAAAGGTCAGCTTCTGGCTCTCAGGTGCACATTGCAGTTCCCTCTGGATGAGTGTTTTCAGAGATCCCACTGTGTCCGCTGGATTCACCCTCAGATTCAGGGAAGTCCCACCCAGCATAGTGATGATTATATCCATGATAAGTGGCCTGAAAGTATATTTTGAAATAAGTTCACTCTCTAAAAAACAAAAAAACAAACAAACAAAAAAAACTATTTTCAAAAAATGATCACAGTTTATTTAATCACAACATTGATAAAGAGAGCTTCCTACCTTGTTATCACTTGTTGAGTCAGTGGAAAGCTTGAAGTCTTCAGACAGTTACAGGTAAACAGATGCTGAGCTGCAGGTGTGCCGCAGGTTTCAGCTTACAGCAGGTTTTATAGGCTGCCTCAGCTGATCAGCACAGTCACCTGGAAGATTCGTTTTCCCTTCTCCACCTTGATTACTTTCGGTTTCTATTCTGCTATATGTGTGTTTGTAATGTTTTGATCATTACTAAACACGCCCCAGGCACATTTATGATTGTACTAAATTAGAATCCAGTTTTCCTAAACAGGTGTGGCGGAGAATACATAGGTGTAGGTATGAATCACAGGTAATTACATATTTATAGGGGATTTTTAGATGATGTGATCATTGTGTAAGGATAAATCAGGAGTGTCCACCATAAAATGAACTGTGGCTGAAAAACATGTCACAGTCTAATTTTTAAGCTAGATTATGGCTGATTTTTAAACATGGTGGTATGGAAACAAAACAGAATATGAGAGAAAAGATTCAATGTTTATTTATTTATTTTTTATTAAAGTAAAACAACACTAGAATGAAAACAGGACACATCATAATATAAATCACAAATCAGAACAATCCACCACCCTTGCAATTAATATTCACATCACGACATACTGCTCACTCATCATTTTGACAAAATGATACTGAAACTGAGAAAGGATTTTACACATTGTTGTCAAATGAAACTGAAAAGTAAAATCTAAATCAATTACCAGCTGCTTTATTTTTTCCTGTTTCACAACATGTGAAACCTACAGTACAGCATATTATTTATTATTTTAGGTGATTGCTGCAGATAAGCAGTGAAGTGATGGGGTCTGGATTTGATTTGACCGATCTATAACATACAGTAGTTCTCGGAAGAAACATCAACTTCCCAAAATAATAAAAAAAATTGTTATAAATATCAACGACATATTTCTAAAACTCAGAACTCTGAGTGTTTCAGCAGGGCGGCCCTCTCCTCCCTCTTCGGTAGTGGAATATTTCCTGTGGTAAAAAAAACCAAATAAGTCATTAGACCCTTTTACCTCACACCTGCAAGTGAACAGACATTCAATACACACAATATACACACAGTCACATATGTGCATGTACATTCTCGGCCCTCCATACAACACACAACCGATCCTTCAATCAACACTAATGTTTAAAAATGAATATATTCAGTTTGTTTCTTACCTGGTGGTGCCACAAAATATTCTTCAACTGTGTTTTTGGAGAGCTGCAGCAGTTCTTCTGCACAGTCTCCTTCCTTCACTGCATCTTCCCTCAGGTATAAAGCCCTGAATGTGCACGGATGAAACAATAAACGTGTTGAAAATTCAGCTGCAGTTGTTGCTCATTCCTCAAATGATAAACAAGCTGTTTTTTTTTTTTTTTTTTATAACCATCTGAACCATACCTGTCCTCTAGAACTGAATCCATTGGCTCAAACCCTGAAGTGTCAACGACATGAAGCTGATCTGCAAATCTTATCGCTTTCTCCAAACAGTCCAGTCCCTGTTTGGTGCGGAAATCAACCAAGGCCAGTTGCTCCAGTTTGTCCACCAGGTCAGCAGGGATTTGGGTAGGCTGTAAAATCAAAGCAGTACTGATAAGGACTTTGATAGTGACAGGTAACTATATAGGGACATTCATTCACAACTTGTATTCACCTAATGTAGTCATGACTGATGTGTTGTTACTTGTTATATGTATTTTTCTTTTGTTTTGTTGACATCATTGTGCAAAAACATCTGTTTAATCAGGCCAGAGGCAAATTGTGTAATACTGATGTCACTGCTACTGTTCAGTAACATAAAAATTATGAATTATTATATTAGGTAGAATTAACCTGCTTAATTAGTCACACTTAAAGGACTACAAGCCTTCTTCTGTGCAGAAATGTATTTTAAAGTTTATCTGAAGCTAATATGAAGCTTCTGCCATCCAAACTAGTCAAATCAAGTAGATATCTTTCAACGTTAAAATCTTTTTAGTGCCAAAGTCCCTCTTTTGTTACTATACTTCCACTGCAGCTCAACAGGGAAACACTAAGAGGGAATTTGATGCTAAAAAGACTGTAAATGTGGCAGATATCCACTTGACATGACTAACTCAGACTGCTGAAGCCTCATATAAGCTTCAGATAAACTTTTAAATGCATTTTACAATAATGAACAAAATGACTGTGGACACACTGTGGGTTTTGGCCTCCATCACTTACATTGAAAGTACATTTAAAGGGGATCTTTTAACAGCCAATATGAATATGAATCTTGTGTTGTTGTCATCATTTATTGGCAGTCACACTTAAGGCTTTCAACCAAATATCTGAAAATTTAACAATGATTTTAAGGCATTATGTCATCCTGCCTACACATGAGCTGCTGGAAGCAAATTTAGAAAGTAAAGTTTATTTTTCTGGTAGTTTATATAATACTTGATAAGAAATGAGATAAGATAACTTTATTGTCACTGTACAAGTATAATGAAATGTCGTTTGGAGCAAGCCTATAGATGCCTAATTAAGAATAAAAACTATATAAAAAAGTAGAGACACTATACAGTTCAAAAAATATAAAATATATAAGAATGAAATACTGTATATAAACTGAATAAAAAAGTAAAATATTCGATACTGGGAGCAAGTTGAGCTAGTAGTGCAGCAAACTGGAGTCACAGTAGTTGAAGTATAATACAGTCAGTTTCAGTACAAACAGTTGCACATGATGCTTTGTTGTCTATTTCAGGTTGTTCATTACAGGACCGGTGAGCCGTTACTTTTACCAGCTGATGGAGGTGTGGATGCTCAGCACAGACCCATACTGTATAGTCAAACGTCTGCTATTGGATCGGCTTTTTTTTGCCCCTGGCTTTCTGCTGCTTTTCTACTTTGTTATGAACATCCTGAAGGTGGGTCATCTCAGACACTGAGCCCCCTAATCACCTCAATTAAAGGGGCACTCCAGCAATTTGATATTGCACCTCTATATAGTTTGGGAGGATTTTTAAAGAAAGAATAGTTAAAATTGCTGCAGCAGAAATATCAGGACTTAAAGGCTGTAGTATGAATCTGGCTGAAACAACTCTGGATCCTACACTTCCCACAATGCAACTTGAAATCATTTTCCATTATGTCCTCCCTGCCTGGTTAATGTCCATATCTTTCAAACGCCATGCCCCCAGTTTGTACCATTGGTTTCTCTTATAACTTGTGTACGTCCCATGACTAGTAAACAGATTTTTGAGTGTCCCTTTAAATATGATTTACTGCCACTCATGTAACATTTTAACCTGAAACATTTTTATATGGACAAAAGATGTTGTACAAAATTGCACATGTAATGTAAATATAAATATAAACTAATTCTAATTCAACTGCTTTGAAGATGAACTGGAAAGTTTGGACTCCCTCCCAGTTCATCAATATCAACTTTGTGCCTGCTCAGGTATGCATTTCACCAGCGTGCTGTCGTCAAACACATGAGTCAGATACTGACACCTCTGGTATATTTCTGCGTTTATTTTTGCTTTCAGTTCTGAGTGCTGTTTGACAACATGATCGTCTTATTTTGGTTCGTCTACCTTGCGTCAGTGAGGAATGAAGCCTTCCAGGATTTCTTCACAGTGTCTTTGGTGTACTTATGAATACCAGAGAACCCAGATAATACGACCAGGTTGTTTAGTGTACTACTGTATACCTGTTTCTAATCTGGACAATAGTTTCACATACAGTATCTCCTCTGATTAACTCCTAAAACCTGTTCAATGAGTTTTAATATGCTGCTTTGATATTCTGGATACATGACTATGTTTTAATAACAGAAAATAATACATGCAGTTTATAGTAAACTTTGACTTATATGATTGAAATAGTCATTTTTAAATATTGGAATAATGTACATTTTAAATATGCAATGTGTGTCGGTTTTGTTACTTATGGTTGAACACGATCCACTCATGGAGCTTTAGAAAGACAAAGAATGAGAGACATGTTCACATTCAGGACTTTATTTTATTTTTTAACAGTTCACATTTAATGTAATCATAAATATTTTTGTCCATTTAAAACTGTAACATTTTTTCCTTGTATTGCCAAAACAAAACTACACAGACAGTAAAACATGTTTTAACACACATACCCACATACATTACTGATTGGCTAAGCATTGTTTTTCAAAAAGAACAGTAAATAAACAAGTTATTTGGTCCTCATTCATTCAGAATTATATAATATATATTAACCTTTTGATACATCAGCAAAGTGAAGTGTCCTCAGCCCGTTCTCAGACGCAGAGTCATG
Source organism: Thunnus albacares (assembly GCF_914725855.1). Lineage (NCBI taxonomy): Eukaryota > Metazoa > Chordata > Actinopteri > Scombriformes > Scombridae > Thunnus > Thunnus albacares. The sequence continues at coordinate 20,091,714 of NC_058107.1, read as the reverse complement.
TTGATGATGCTATCTTGTCTGACGTTGTAATCTGCCAGTTTACCACCCATCATATCTCTGCCCTCATGCACCAGTCTGAACTGGTCGTTCTGGACATTCTCTCTGCTCTCAACCCTGCGCCTGAAGTTGCTGACAGTCTCGTCGGGTTTAATATCATAGGTTGTTGTCTTGCTGTCTTTTTTGAGGAACACCTGGATGGTAGTGGGCTGGGTCACCAGCAGAGACACCTGGCAGCCAGGGTGCAGACCGTAGGAGCTGATGGTCCTGGAGTCGTCGTTGAGAGTTATCTTCTTTCCATTGACAAAGGTCAGCTTCTGGCTCTCAGGTGCACATCGCAGTTCCCTCTGGATGAGTGTTTTCAGAGATCCCACTGTGTCCGCTGGATTCACCCTCAGACTCAGGGAAGTCCCACCCAGCATAGTGATGATTATATCCATGATAAGTGGCCTGAAAGTATATTTTGAAATAAGTTCACTCTCTAAAAAACAAAAAAACAAACAAACAAAAAAAACTATTTTCAAAAAATGATCACATTTTATTTAATCACAACATTGATAAAGAGAGCTTCCTACCTTGTTATCACTTGTTGAGTCAGTGGAAAGCTTGAAGTCTTCAGACAGTTACAGGTAAACAGATGCTGAGCTGCAGATGTGCCGCAGGTTTCAGCTTACAGCAGGTTTTATAGGCTGCCTCAGCTGATCAGCACAGTCACCTGGAAGATTCGTTTTCCCTTCTCCACCTTGATTACTTTCGGTTTCTATTCTGCTATATGCATGTTTGTAATATTTTGATCATTACTAAACACGCCCCAGGCACATTTATGATTGTACTAAAATAGAATCCAGTTTTCCTTAAACAGGTGTGGCAGAAACAAACAAAACAGAATATGAGAGAAAAGATTCAATGTCTATTTATTTATTTTTTTATTAAAGTAAAACAACACTAGAATGAAAACAGGACACATCATAATATAAATCACAAATCAAAACAATCCACCACCCTTGCAATTAATATTCACATGTCACGACATACTGCTTACTCATCATTTTGACAAAATGATACTGAAACTGAGAAAGGATTTTACACATTGCTGTCGAATGAAACTTAAAACTAAAATCTAAATCAATTACCAGCTGCTTTATTTTTTCCTGTTTCAGAACATGTGAAACCTACAGTACAGCATATCTGACACCAGTTATTTTAGGTGATTGCTACATATAAGCAGTGAAGTGATGGGGTCTGGATTTGATTTGACCGATCTATAACACACAGTAGTTCTCGGAAGAAACATCAACTTCCCAAAATAATAAAAAAAATTGTTATAAATATCAACGACACATTTCTAAAACTCAGAACTCTGAGTGTTTCAGCAGGGCGGCCCTCTCCTCCCTCTTCGGTAGTGGAATATTTCCTGTGGTAAAAAAAACCAAATAAGTCATTAGACCCTTTTACCTCACACCTGCAAGTGAACAGACATTCAATACACACAATATACACACAGTCACATATGTGCATGTACATTCTCGGCCCTCCATACAACACACAAACGATCCTTCAATCAACACTAATGTTTAAAAATGAATATATTCAGTTTGTTTCTTACCTGGTGGTGCCACAAAATATTCTTCAACTGTGTTTTTGGAGAGCTGCAGCAGTTCTTCTGCACAGTCTCCTTCCTTCACTGCATCTTCCCTCAGGTATAAAGCCCTGAATGTGCACGGATGAAACAATAAACGTGTTGAAAATTCAGTTGCAGTTGTTGCTCATTCCTCAAATGATAAACAAGCTGTTGTTTTTTTTTTTATAACCATCTGAACCATACCTGTCCTCTAGAACTGAATCCATTGGCTCAACCCCTGAAGTGTCAACGACATGAAGCTGATCTGCAAATCTTATCGCTTTCTCCAAACAGTCCAGTCCCTGTTTGGTGCGGAAATCAACCAAGGCCAGTCGCTCCAGTTTGTCCACCAGGTCAGCAGGGATTTGGGTAGGCTGTAAAATCAAAGCAGTACTGATAAGGACTTTGATAGTGACAGGTAACTATATAGGGACATTCATTCACAACTTGTTATTCACCTAATGTAGTCATGACTGATGTGTTGTTACTTGTTATATGTATTTTTCTTTTGTTTTGTTGACATCATTGTGCAAAAACATCTGTTTAATCAGGCCAGAGGCAAATTGTGTAATACTGATGTCACTGCTACTGTTCAGTAACATAAAAATTATGAATTATTATATTAGGTAGAATTAACCTGCTTAATTAGTCACACTTAAAGGACTACAAGCCTTCTTCTGTGCAGAAATGTATTTTAAAGTTTATCTGAAGCTAATATGAAGCTTCTGCCATCCAAACTAGTCAAATCAAGTAGATATCTTTCAACGTTAAAATCTTTTTAGTGCCAAAGTCCCTCTTTTGTTACTATACTTCCACTGCAGCTCAACAGGGAAACACTAAGAGGGAATTTGATGCTAAAAAGACTGTAAATGTGGCAGATATCCACTTTACGTGACTAACTCAGACTGCTGAAGCCTCATATAAGCTTCAGATAAACTTTTAAATGCATTTTACAATAATGAACAAAATGACTGTGGACACACTGTGGGTTTTGGCCTCCATCACTTACATTGAAAGTACATTTGAAGGAGATCTTTTAACAGCCAATATGAACAGGAGGAATGATTACAACGAGGAAAACCTCTTTCAGTGTGTATATAGACACCTGACTGTTGTTTTAAAACACACATGAACAATTGTGAACCTATCCTTGGGTTGATTTTCAACTTAATATCTAAAATGTAACATGCATCTGAAGGCATTAGGTCACGAAGAATTACCTCACACCATGCAGGTACTGTAGTACGTACTGTATCTGTACTATGATGGTTTTACCTGGGGCAGTTGGTCCTCTGGTACTGGTTCCCATGTTGCAAACTGTGGTACCTAGAAGATGCACGCACGCACACAACAAACAAGTCAATGTTATGCACAGGCTATTGATTAAAGCGACTGCAGTTCAAACAATAAACGTCAACCTGTATGTTACCTTAGGGTTGTGTGGTTGAGAGCTGAACAGACGCGTCACATTAGTGATGTTTCTTCTGTGGAAGTTCAACACGTTTGATACAAAGTATCGATCCTTAGTGAACGTTTTAAATGACGGCTGAATTATCTTCCGTGACACACCACGGCATGTGCGTCCAGCGGTGAAGCTAAACGCCGACATTTTCGGTACACTTTTAGCGAGCTATGTCCGAGTGGTATTACAAGAGTGTCACATTTTCTTCTGTTTTCACAAACTCATCGCGAAGGTCAGTATCAGGGTCTCATGTCGTAACTAGCTTCACGTTTGCAGCTAACGACTTGCCGTAGCTAGCCCAGGAGAGACAAGATGAGGGGAAACAAGAGAATTACCTTCCTCTTACTTCCTTCTTCGCCTACATAGCTATGGTGATTCGTTTTAGTTGAAATACAGTATCTTAACTATTTTATAGCGTCTGTGTATCTAAACTGTGATAGAATATCTCTTCGTTAAAGAAGTAAAGCTACCCTTCTGTAGGAAAACATCGTAAAGGTGAACATTTGTGAAATACATTGTGAAACCGGAGGGGTTTTCTGGAGAACCCCTTCTCCCTATCGATAAGTTGTTTTCCCTGAACCGAACCAGTCGTCTTGAGATGCTTTACCTTACCCAAACTTTACCGTTAATACAACCAGATATCTACGCCTAACCACAGCATAACCTACAGGTTCAACCCCCAACCCTAAACACAGAGGGGGGCGCACAGGTAAATATCACTGTTTTAAAAGGGAATCACTCTTCGACACAAGACTATTTTCTTCGTCCGTTGTAGCCGTTAGCGCAGGCGTACTATTGTAAAAAAAAAATCTTAAAAACGGTTCCGGTCCAAAACTAGCTTACGTATTTAACGATGTGTAACGTTACACGGGTCATCAAACTAATAAATACGCTCACAATTAAACGCTAGACACTTTTATGTATGATAAAGAGTTTTTAGTTTTCTCGAGCGCCCGGATAGCTCAGTCGGTAGAGCATCAGACTTTTAATCTGAGGGTCCAGGGTTCAAGTCCCTGTTCGGGCGACACTGCTTTTGTCAAGTTAGACTGTTCAGACCATGAATGTATGGTTCAGACCGACATCAGCTCTGAACTAGGATGGTGACATTATGGGGATTTGGTCAAAATGATGATGGCAATATATGAAGAGCTAAGGGAAATGTTTATAAGTGTGTCTTAAAACAACACTCAGGTGTCCTTATGAACACTGAAAGAAGTTTTGCTTGCTGTAATCATTCCTCCTGTTCATACTGGCCATTAAAAGATCTCCTTCAAATGCGCTTTCAATTTAAGTGATAGGAGCCAAAATCCAGTGTGTCCACAAAATCATTTTGTGCAAAAACGCATTTAAAAGTTGAACTGAAGCTTATATGAGGGTTCAGCAGTCTGAGTTAGTCATATCTGCCACATTTACAGTCTTGTTAGAATCAAATTTCCTCTTTGTGTTTCCTCAGACAGTGTTTCCGTGTTGAGCTGCGGTGGAATTAGAGGAACACAAAGAGGAACTTTAGCACTAAAAAGACTGTAACATTGACAGATATCTACTTGATTTGACTCATAATCATATTAGCATCAACGTTATTCCAGTTCACCTCGAGAGGGACCTGAATGTCTATGTCAAATTTCATGGATTCAATCCATCCAATATATACATACATAGATATATAGATATTTCACTCAAAGTCACAGATGTCAGCCTTAAGGTGGCACTCATGGAACAAGTCAGATGATCTCCAAAGTCATTAGGATGTACCTCTGTACAACATCTGTATCAAACAGCTGTTGTGCCACTTCATTGTAAATGTTGAGATATTCCACTGGATAAGTGAAAACTTTGACCTGCTGGTGGTGCTAGAGGGAAAGTCAAGATCACCAAAGTCAGCAGGTTTGATGAGTGTCAAGTTCATGTAATATTTCACAACACATTACTGTTATTTATTATGTAAGTGGTGGACTGACTGATATTGCCACCTCCTAGGAATAATTATGTTTCTTATAGATATAAAACTACTTGGTACTATGTAGGTAACTAGGTTGTACTTTTGTGAAACACGTGCTGATCTGTTGATGTGACTGTCTACCTTCATGGGATATTTTTGACTCACTCATCTCAGCATGATTTAATGTCGTAAAAAG